>NC_140075.1:40134502-40599655 GCF_964194135.1 Talpa europaea | reverse complement strand
ACAGAATTGAGATTCCGGAAATAATTTACAATAACTAATGTATGACAAAGGAGCTAAGATACACAAGGGGCCAAGGAAAATCACTTTGATAATTTTCCCCAGTAGGGAAAACTGAACAGCCATAAACAAAATTAAAGTAGATACCAATTTCACACTATATACAAAAATTCAAAATGAATTAAAGATTTGTGTGTAAAACTAGACCATAAAATACACAAAATTAATGTAGGCGATACACTTCTTGACATTGGCCTTAGAGATATTTTTAGAGACAACCCCAACAGCAAGAGAAACAAAACAAACAAATGTGACTATGTCACACTAAAAAGTTCCTGCACAGCCAAAAAACTATTATCAAAAAGATACCTTACTGAGTAAGAAGAGATGTATCTATCACACATCTCACAAGGTATACTATCCAAAATATATTAAAAACTTATAAAATTTAAGGACAAAAACAACCTGGTTGATAAAGTGGAAAACAGATCTCCATAGAAACTTCTCCAAAAAATGACATATTGAAGGGTCCACAGGCACATGAAAAGATATCTGTTCATCATCTCTTATCTTTGAGGATATGCCCGTCAAAAAAAAAAATCATCTCACATGATATCTCACATCTAAGATGCCATCTCACAACTCAGAGACTGCCTGTTATCCAAAAGACAAGAAACAAGTATTTGAGAGAATGTGGAGAGAAAGGATCCTAGTATATTTTTGGTAGAAAATAGAAACTGGTGCAGCCATTATGGAAAGTAACGTGTAGATCCACCCCCCCCAAAATTAAAAGTAAAAGTTCCATATATCTAGTTTTCCCATATCTGGGTATACCCAAAGAATACAAAAATACTAATTTGAAGATACCTATGAAACCCGTATTCATTGCGGTGTTGTTTACAACAGCCAGTAGTTGAAACAACTGAAGTGCCCATGGTTGGATGATGGCGACGCGGTGTATAGACACAATACTATTCAGCTATAAAAAAAAACCTTCAAATCCTACCATTTGCTACAACAAGGATGGGTTTAATGAAGCATCAGGCAGAGAAAAACAGACTCTGTATGATGTCACTTATGGGGTATATAAAGTAACAAATCAAATTAATGAGCTAAATAAAACAAAAATAAACTTTTAGACTATAAGATCAAATTAGTCATTACTAGACGGAAGGTGAGTAAGTCAGATAAAGGGAGCTAGCTGTGGTGAAGGTTACAGTTGCATTTTAGGTGTAAACTTTAGTATAAAGGATATTGATTTATAATGATGCCTCTTTGACACTTATTTAATGCTATAATTGTTACTGCAATAAAAATGTCTAACAACATAATCATATCTAGAATAGCCAATATTTATATAACCATACATAATATATACATATCCATTTCTAGTATAAATTTTCTAATATAGCCAATATCTAATAAAGTCCATTTCTAATATACCTAAATTTTCTGTGCATCTGTTTCTGTTTTTACTTGGTTCTCTTTATTTTTAGTATGTCATTCTACAGTCAGGCATTGTTCCAAAAAGGCCTGATCATTTTATTTATTGTTTTTTTCAGGTGATGAGGTATGGGGTTTTATTGTTTTTTGTTGTTGTTTTCACTCACTTTATTTTTTATATTAATTTTTTTAGTTTTTTACATCATTGCTCATTTTTAAACAATATTTGCTTCCCCCTACCCCCTCAGGTATAGTCCCCATAGAGTTTCCTTCACCAATGCACCCATGCACCATCACTTCAGTCCCCTGTAAGGCCTGATTATGGTAGTGGAGAATGGTATGCAGAAACCAATGCATCTGAACACTATGTATGCTCATTGAAATTGGATGTCAGTGCTTCTAGACCTTCTCAGAGGACAGAACATAAGCATATGTACATATCTACCAGGGATTGACAATGATATCTCCTATTCCAGTTCAGCACTGCTGTGTTCCTGTGATGCTCACTCATTTCTGTATATGTGATTCTATTCATCAACAGTAGGAAACTAGCACTGACTATATATATTTATTTGTTCATTCCTAGTATACAAATTAGTGTCTGAATTGACATTCCATACTGCTGGGGAAAAAAAGGGAAAAGTTATTAATTAGACTACACTTTTGTTTAGAACTTTTTTTTTCATTAGCCACAGTGTTTAAAAATTTCATCATAGTTATTTATCCTTCCATTCAGTGTGGGGTTAATTCATTTATTTGCCATTTTGGAAAAAATGCCAAAATTTGACTGTAGACATGTTAAAAGAAATGTATTTCAAATACATATTGCTGCCATACTGAAGCAGGCTCAGTCTGATACAAAGACATTTCATTATTTGGATATTTAGAAGATAAAAGACACTTCTGATTTAAAAGCAATTGCAGCATTCGTCAAAATTGTTGGGGCATTCTCAAGACAAAAGAAAAATAATTCTTTCTTGAGAACTCCCAAGATTAAATTCTAAATGGCCATAACAATGTAGAAAATGGAAGACATTTCCTACAATGAAAGAAAAAAAAAAATTAGGGCCTGAGAAAGTAAAGAAAATCAAGGAGTGAAACCTTGAAAATACCTCTTTACCGAGGAACACTAATGATTTGTGCCAGAGTTAATGAGGAAGTCAAAGAAGAAATTAAAAAAAAAATCTTTACACAAATGATGAAAACAACCTCCCAGAATGTATGGGACATGGAAAAGCAGTTTTAACAGGAAAGTATATAGCAATACAGTCCTATATCAAGAAACAAAGAACCCAAAGAAACAACCTAATCTCCTATCTCAAGAAACTAGAAAAAGAAAAACCCAAAAGCCAATAGAAGGAAATAAAAATTAAATCAGAAATAAATGAAATAGAAATTAAAATGACAGTCCAAAAGATCATTGAAACCAAAAGCTGTTTCTCTGGGGGAGGGGAAAGAAAAGAAATCTCTAGCCAAGGGCCTCCCCGGTGGCGCAGCGGTTGAGCGCTGGGTTGCGAAGCTGTGCGCAGCCTCTGCAGCGCCGGTTCGATTCCCGGCTGCTCCCCGGCCACCAGAGGAGGGTCCCACATGGCGCGCAGACCTCTCCTGCCGCCCGCTGCTCCCCTCAGCAGTGTACTTCAGTCCTTCTGCCTGCTCTGCTCCCCGCTCTGGCTCTGGTGAATTCTCTCACCCTCCCGCGCTTCTGACTGTACCCAGTGCATGTATAAACAAAACAAACAAACAAATAAATAAATAAAATAAAACATGCCTTTAAAAAAAAAAAAAAAAAAGAAATCTCTAGCCAAGCTCACAAAGAAAAAAAGAGAGAATTCAAATAGGATCATAAATGAAAGAGAAGAAATTACAACAGACACAGCAGAAATCCAGAGAATAATCAGATTACTATAATATTTATATGTAAATATAATGAGTTCAACAATCTAGATGAGATGGACAAATTCTTACAATTCTACAATCACCCAAGATAAATAAAGAAAACTTGAACAAATCAAGGACAAGCAGCAAAACTAAACAGTAACCAAAACCCTTCCCAAATAAAAAACAAAAGCCCAGAACCAGATGGTTTCAAAAGCAAGTTCTACCAAACACTCAGAGATGAACTAATGCCTGTCCTGATAAAACCATTTCAAAAAACTGAGAAAGAAGGAACACTATCAAATACATTTTACAAAGGTGATGTCACACTAACGCCAAAACCAAACAAAGACAAGAAAACTACAGACTAGTCTCCCTCATGAACAATAAAATCTTAGCCAATAACTCCAACAATGCATCAAAAGGATTATACACCAGGAGCAAGTGGGATTAATTGCAGGGACACAAGGATGGTTCAACATCCAAAAATTAATTAGTAAAATTCACCACATCAACAAAAAGAAAAATAAAAACCATATGATCATATCAGTAGATTCGGAAAAAGCATTTCATAAAGTTCAGTAAACATTTATGATGAAGGTCTTTGAAAAACTTGGGATAAAATGAGCCTATCTTAACAAAAGCCATATATGATAAACCACAGCTAACATCATTCTCAGTTGTGAAAAACTGAAAGCCTTTCCTTTAAGATCTGGAACAAGACAAAGATATCCTCTCTCACCACTGCTTTTCAATATAGTACGGGAAGGACTAACTAAAGCAATAGGGCAAGAGAAAGACATACAAGGAATGCCAATTGGGAGAGAAGAAATAAAACTATCATTATTTGTAGATGATATGGTAATAGACAGAGAATCCCCCCCCCCAAAAAAAACACTAAAAAACTAATTAAAACAATAAACCAGTTCAGTAAAGCAGCAGATTACAAAATCAATACACAAAAATCAGTAGCCTTCCTATATGCAAACAATCAGTCTGAAGATGGAGAAATTAAGAAAACTATCCCAGTAACAACTGTTACCCCTGCAAAATTAAACAAAATTAAACCAAAATGAAGGAGGTAAAAGACCTATACAAGGGAAATTATAAAACATTGTTAAAATAGAAATAGACACAAAGAAATGGAAATACATTCCCTGCTCATGGATTGGAAGAATTAACATTATCAAAATGGCCATCCTACTGAAAGCAATTTACAGATTCAATGCAATTCCAATAAAAATTCAATGACATTCTTCAAAGACATGGAACAAATACTGCTGAGATTCATATATAATCATAAAAGAACCCAAATAGCCAAGGCTCTCCTCACTAAAAAGGGGGAGAACAGTGGTATTACACTCAAGCTATACTAAAAAGCCTAATAATAAAAACAACATGATACTGGGACAAAAGCAGGAACACAGACCAATGCAATATAATTTAAAGCCCAGAAATAAAACCACACATACATGGCCAACTAATCTATGAAAATGGAGCAAAGACTATACACTGGAACAAGGAAAGTCTCTTCAATAAATAGTGCTGGAAGAACAGGACTCCCACATGTAATAGAATGAAACTAGACACTAACTTCACACCATATACAAAAATCAACTCAAAATGGATAAAATACTTGGATGTAAAACTTGAAACCATAAAATATATAGAGGAAAACAGGCAAAACACACCATGATATAAACCTCAGAAACCTCTTTAAGGATTCATCTCTAGAAGCAAGGTAAACAAAGGAGACTATAAACAGATGGGACTACATTAAACTAAAAGGCTTCTGAATAGCAAGAGAGACAGCAACCAAATGAAGAAATCAACCATTCACTGAATGGGAGAAAATATTTGTACACCACACATCTGATAAGGGACTGATAGCAAAGATCTACAAAGATCTTACACAACTCAACAAAAACAACCCAATCAAAAAGTAGGCAGAACAGATAAAAGGACGCTTCTCCAAAGAAGAAATGCAAATGGCCAACAAGCATTTAAAAAAAAAAACAAAACACTTAACATCACTTATTATCAGGGAAATGCAAATCAAAGTCACAATGAACTACCACCTCCCATATATGAGAAAGGACCAATTAAAAAAAAAAAAAAAACACGACAAATGGTGGGAAGGATGTAGTGAAAAAGAAACCCTCTTACATTGCTGGTAGGAATGTAAACTGGTCCAGTCACTACGGAAAGATGTATGGAAGATACTCAAAACACTAAAAATTGATCTACCTTATGATCCAGTGATTCCACTACTAGGAATCTACCCAAAGAACACAAAAACACTAATTGGAAAGGAAACCTGCACTCCTTTGTTTACTGCAGCACTATTCACAATAGCCAAGATATGGAAACAACCTAATTCCCCCAAAACAGATGACTGGATCATGATTTGGTATTCATACACAATGGAATAAAACTCAGTGATCAAAAAGATAAACTCATGCCATTTGTGTAAGCATGGATGAAGCTGGAAAGGAATATGCTTAGTGAAATAAGTCAGAAGGAGAATGATAGGGGCTTCCATGGTGGTGCAAGGGGTTAAAGCACTATCAAAAAGTCCACAACAACTGAAGCACCAGTTCAATCCCCAGGCAGGGAGCTGACCCACAAGGCGCAGCAGACCTCTCCTGTCTCACCAGCTGCTCCCTTCAGCTGTGTATTTCAGTCAATCCACCTGTTCTGCTCCCCACTCTGTCTTTGGTGAATTCTCTCACTACCCCCAACCCCGCACCTCTGACCTACACCTCAGTTCTTATATGCATAAATCTTTTTTTTAAAAAAAGGAGAAAAATAAATGTCAGATGGTTTCACTTTTATGTGGAATATAGATAAACTGAACAAAGGGTGAAGAAAAAAGACAAAACTTGCAAGCTGACCATAGATTTGAGGCATTCAGCAGGGGAAAGGGAGGGAGAGGGGTCAAAACTGGGGAGGGAAGAGCCCAAGGGACTGTGGTCAAGGGGCCATGGTGGTAGAAGAACTATGGAGACTACACTGGAGGGGAGAAATCAAATATTATTAAAAAATCAGGGCCTCCCCGGTGGCGCAGCGGTTGAGCGCTGGGTTGCAAAGCTACCCGCAGCCTCTGCAGCGCTGGTTCGATCCCCGGCTGCTCCCTGGCCACCGGGGAGGGTCCCACATGGCGTGCAGACCTCTCCTGCCGCCCGCTGCTCCCCTCAGCAGTGTACTTCGGTCCTTCTGCCTGCTCTGCTCTCCCCTCTGACTCTGGTGAATTCTCTCACCCTCCCGCGCTTCTGACTGTACCCAGTGCTTGTATAAATAAATAAATAAACCTTTAATAACAACAACAACAAAAATCAATGATGTGTAAGAAACTTAATTTTAAAAAATATAAAAAAGAAAAGAATATTAAATGGTGATCATTTCATAATATATACAAGTATCAAATCATTATGCTGTACACTTGAAACTAATATAATATAATAAATATAATATAATAAAATATAATAAATATAATAAAAAAGTTTTGTAATATAAAAAAGGAATATTAAGGTAATCATGAGAATAAATTATTCTTTACAATATAATAACACATTAATTAGTAGTGAATAAATTAGATAACAAAAACATTTCTATGACTGGAAATCCTAGCTAAAGCAATAAGAGAAAGACATACAAGGAATCCAAATTGGGAGAAAAGTAAAACTATCATGATTTGCTAATGATAATATAGAGAGAACCCTGAATACAGAAAAACTAACTAAAATAAACTAGTTTAGTAAAATAGTTTACAAATTCAACACACAAAAATCAGAAGCCTTCCTATATGCAAGAAAAAATTAAGAAATCATCCCATTTACAATTGCACCAAAAAAAAAAAAAATCAATACCTGGGAATAAAGGAAAGTGAAAGACCAATACAAGGAAGTGAAAAACCTATACAAAGAAAATTATAAAACATTGTTAAAAGAAATAGACACAAAGAAATGGAACGACATTCCCTGTTCATGGATTGGAAGAATTAACATTATTAAATGGCCATCCTACCCAAAGCAATTTACAGATTCAACACAATTCCAATAAAAATCTCAATGCCATTCTTCAAAGAAATAGAACAAATATTGATGAAATTCATCTGGAATCATAAAACAAACCTCAGATAGCCAAAGCTCTTCTGACTAAAGAGAGAATGGAGGTATTACACTCCCAGACTTCAAACTGCACTACAAACCCATAATTAAAACAGCACGGTACTGGAACAAAAACAGGAACAGACTATTGGAATTGAATTGAAACCCAGAAAGAAAGCCACATATGATCAACTAGTCTATGACAGAGGAGCAAAGAATATGCAATGGAACAACAAGGATAGTCTCTTCAATATAATGTATTGGGAAAACTGGCCTTTTATATGCAAAAGAATGAAACTAGACCACTACCTCACACCAACACAAAATGGAAAAAAGACTTGAATATGGACCTGAAAGCTTAAAATATTAAAAAAAAAAAACAGACAAAACTGTCCATGACATACACCTCAGAAACATCTTTGAGGACTCATCTCCAGAAGCAAAGAAAATGAATGAAAAGATAAATAGCTAGATTACATCAAACTAAAAAGCTCTGTACAGCAAGAAAGACAATAATCAAAGCAAAGAGACTCTACTGATTGGGAGAAAATATTCACACTCCATACAATTGATAAAGGGCTGATTTTAAAGATCTACAAAGAACTCACACAACTCAACAAAAACAAAGCAAACAGCACTGTTAAAAAAAAAAAAAGGACAAAAGAGCTAAAAAGGCACGTCTCCAAAGAAATGCAAATGGTCAACAGGCATATGAAAAAATGTTCAACATCACTTATAATCAGGGAAATGCAAATCAAAGCCACAATGAGATATCACCTCACTCTACTGAGAATGGCCTATATTTAAAAAAAAAAAAAAAAAAACTGGCAACAACAAATGCAGACCCCGGAATGAAGAAAAAAATATAAAGATTTATTATAAAATCCAGACACTGAAATATACCAAAACCCTAGCACTTTTATTAATGGTGATCCTCAAAAATTGGGAAGATAAAAATACGCATGGAATCATTTTACATCTTATAATTTTTTTAAAAAGATTTATTTTATTTATTTATTTATACAAGCACTGGGTACAGTCAGAAGCGCGGGAGGGTGAGAGAATTCACCAGAGCCAGAACGGGGAGCAGAGCAGGCAAAAGGACCCATGTACACTGCTGAGGGGAGCAGCGGGCAGCAGGAGAGGTCTGTGTGCCATGTGGGACCCTCCTCCGGTGGCCGGGGAGCAGCCGGGGATTGAACCAGCGCTGCAGAGGCTGCGGGCAGCTTCGCAACCCAGCGTTCAACCGCTGCGCCACCGGGAGGCCCTCTTATAATTTTTTTTAAAGATTTATTTATGCATACAAAAGCTGGGGCACAGGCCAGAGATGTGGGGGGAGGGTGTGAGAGGATCCACCAGAGACAGAGTGGGGACCAGAACAGGCAGAATGACTGAAATAAACTGCTGAGGGGAGCAGCAGACCCTCGCAGGTGGCTGGGGATCAAATCGGCGCTGCAGAGGCTGCAGGCAGCTTCGCAGCCCAGCGCTCAACCACTGCACCACCAGGGGAGGCCCTAAAGGAACTCTTATTGGTTCCTACTTACATTTTTGTTCGTGCCAGTCTTTTCTAGTGCTACTTTTTATAAGATTGCATGATCTATTAAAGCTGTATCATTATTTCTTTTATACCAACTGACATCAATTGTCTGTAACACTCTTAATTCCCATTATGTATTAATCAAGTAATATATCACTTAATAAACAATATTTAAGAAAAGGAAAAAACCTTTAGCTCGGGGAAATTCCATGTTAGACATAAAATTACATTATGCATCACAGAGGAAATGTGTACTATATTAGCTGTCATTTAATTGTTTTAGCAAACTGCACAGTTTAATTTTATGAACAAAAGATCTAAAATAGTAGAGCACATATACCCAACCTAGTTATAGCCACATGAAAAGCCAGAAGTAGAAGTAGCCAGGGCGCTGAATTAATTTGATTGTTGCTGTTAATTTTTTCCCTGTATCTTCCAAAGGTGGTTACACACACACGCACACACACACAATATTCACTTCAAAATGCCAAAGGAAAAAAAACTCCCAAACAACATTGATATTAGTATTTTGACTGGCTATTTTAAGTAAAGGATGTTCTTTATAATATACAGTTCTATAAGGACAGGCTATTTTTTCCTTGTATCATAATTGATTTATCCACAGACATCAAGCATCTCAACTGTTATCTATGTATATGTAGAACAGAACTAGTAAATAAAAATCAAGCGATAATTCTCTTTATTATTATATTTGGTCTAATCTAAAACTGAATGGAAACTGAATTAGTAAAACATGCTCAACTCAAACTTTTTTATCTGAGAACAGAAAAGGGGGATTTATGGAAATACACCACAGAGAGGAATAACAGGTGAGGTGTGACAGGCCTCCCTGGTAGTGCAAGGGATTGAGACGCAACCTATGAAGCTAACTGCAGCCACTGCAGCACCATTTTGATCCCTGGCCAGGGAGCTACCCACATGGCGCGGCAGACCTCTCCTGACTCGCCCGCTGCTCCCCTCAGCAGTGAATTTCAGACAATCTGACTGCTCTGTTCCCCACTCTGTCTCTAGTGAATCCTCTCATTCTCCCGCGCCTCTGGCCTGTACCCCAGCTCTTGTATAAATAAAACAAATCTTAAAAAAAAGAGTTCTTACCAGAAAAGGAGTTTCTTCTCTGCTGTAGTAAACATATCAGTTCACCTAGAATTGTAAACATAATTGTACATCTTAACTTCAGTGGCACAGACTTACCTAGGGTTGCTTTTCACCAACGCCCAGGGTCTCTCCCACCTCCCCTGAAATTCTGATGTAATTGGCTTACATGCCAAGTTCAGTATCTACAAATTATTTTAATTTACAGCCTCAAAAAGTACTGGTATAGAATCTCATCAACAACTTTGAACAAACCCTTCCCCTCAGCCCCCCTTCACTAAATCATGAAATTCTTAATTGCTGGAAGAACATTCGCAAAGAAGCAATAGCAAAGAAAAAAACCTAGAATAAAACTTTAAACATTAATATCTCAGATTTGGAAGGATCTCCAGCAATTTAAAAATCTCCCTGTGAGATGTGTTATATATACACAATGGAATACTACCCAGCTATGAAAAAAGATGAACTCTTGACATTTGTGAATATATGGGTGGACTTGAAGGAGATTATCCTGAGACAAGCCTAAGATTATCCTAAGAAGACAAATACTAATGGTCTCATTTACATCTGAAATATAGAGAATCAAAACTAGACCTACAACAAACCCTAGTAATCTGACTATGAAATTGAAACTACCAGAGAGGGGAACCAATGGACCATGGTGGAGGACTATGTCTAGCTCGGTGGTGGGTGGGCTGTAGTGACATCTGAGGAGGTTGATCCTATGCCTCTCAATCCCAGACAGTGTTGTAAACCAATGTTGTCTCAATTAACAAATTTTTTAAAAAGATTTATTTATACAAGCACTGGGGTACAGGCCAGTGGCATGGGAGGGTGATAGAATTCACCAGAGACAGAGCAGGGAGCAGAAAAGGCAGAAGGACCAAAGTACACTGCTGAGGGGAGCAGCGGGCGAGACAGGAGAGGTCTGCCACGCCATGTGGGTAGCTCCCTGGCTGGCCGGGAATCGAACCTGTCCTGCAGAGGCCATGGACAGCTTCACAGCACTGTGCTCAACCCGCTGCGCCACCAGGGAGGCCTCAATTAACAAATATTAAATAAAATCTTTGTGTGGTAAAAGTTTTTGGAAATTAAAAATATTACTGAAACAAATTTTTCAGGGCATTAGTTTTACAGCAACTTTTAAAAATTTATCTCGAGTGTTTTTTCTTTCACAACATTTTACAGTTTTGTTTTGTTTTTAAATATTTATTTATTTTTATACAAGAACCAGGGTACAGGCCAGATGTGTGGGAGGGTGAGAGGATTCACCGGAGACAGAGTGGGGAACAGAACAGGCAGACTGACAAAATACACTGCTGAAGGAAGTAGCGGGCGAGACAGGAGAGGTCTGCTTCGCCATGTGGGATTCTCACCGACCAGCCGGGATCAAACGCACACTGCAGAGGCTGCAGACAGCTTCACAGTGAGGCACTCAACCGCCTACGCTACCAGGGAGGCCCTTTACAGTTTTTAGATAAAATTCACCAGTTGTACAATTATCACCATTATCTAGTTGCAGATATGTCCATCCCCAAAAAGAAACCCCAGAACCATTAAGCAGTCACTCCTAATGCCTCCTCACCCAATCCCTAGCAACAAGTCATCTACTTTCTGTCTCTATGGCTTTGCCTATTGTATAATTTCATTGATATGAAATGTGCACAATAAATGGCTATTTGTGTCTGGCTTCTTTCAGTTAGCATAATGTTGCCAATGTTTAACCACGGAGGCCCAAGGCTTCCGGATACAGCCAGCAAAGCGCAGTGATAACATGCACAAACCACTTAGAACACACCTATTTCCCCTTCCTAATTCTAGCCTGAGAGAGAGCTAGCAACACCTGTGGGAAGCAGGACGTTTGTTTCAGGGAGGTGGGATTTCCTGTTTTGCTTACAAGCCAGTTTCTATCCTGTGTCTCAAAAAAGAGCACCCACAACTCCTGAAACTTGATTGCTGAAACCCACTGAAGCCACTGCATATCGCTTGCATTGTATGAGAGTGAACTTGACTTCCTGATACAACCCTGAATATCTTGGCGGGGTCTTGGCTACAAGTGTTTTCTGCATTTGAATT
The DNA here is from genome assembly GCF_964194135.1 of Talpa europaea. Lineage (NCBI taxonomy): Eukaryota > Metazoa > Chordata > Mammalia > Eulipotyphla > Talpidae > Talpa > Talpa europaea. Next base: position 40,587,505 of record NC_140075.1, on the reverse strand, counting down.
CATGAAAAAGAGCATTGGGGTTGGGGAGGAGTTGATGCTAAATTAAATGGAGTGCATTTAAAAATAGGTTGCAGACCTGATAAATTATGAAGTAATCCTGCTCCCCAGGGTAATAAAAAATTATCTGGGGACCCAAAGAGACACACAGGCTTGTAAAAGGGTCCTCAATTTGCATTTATCACCTGCTAGAACAGACATTTTGAAGGCTTGGTTCTATGTGCTTGTGTTTTCGGGGGTCACTGGCTAACTTGTGCCCTGTCACCTGATGAAAAAAGAAACCATCCTGCCTTCAATGTTGAAAATGCCAAAAGAAAGGATAATGTCATTAAGTTTGTGTTCTGCACCCTGCAAACCCAGCCTATGCCCAGAGGCCGCTGCTCTCCCAGCTCTAGGACTGCAGTGACCCTGACCTGTGTTTCTCCAGGCAGCCTCAATAGCTCTTTCCATCCCACCTTTGTGCTGGGTCTGCAAGTCAGCCTCCGTTGTGTCTTCCACATGGCGTCCTCCACTTGCAAGTGGGCTTTTTATTAGATTCCGTGCCATTCTTTAAGTGTCCTATGAACTGCATTTAAAGGAAATAGTAAATTTTAACATACATTCTTTAGGTTGTCATTATGAAAGAGTACGGACACAGAGCTCTAGGAGAGGCTACAGCTGGTAGAGGACAGGTCACTGTCTGTGGGCTTTTCCCCCATGCACACAACTGCACGATCCCTCAGGCTCAGGGAGAAACAATGGGGCTTACTGAACAAACAGGGGGAGCAAGAGTTCTCAAGGCCACAAGTGGCCGAGTATCTCACCCCAGAGAGCGTCCACAGTGTCCACACATCCCAAACAAAAGGCGGCTCCTTCAAGATGGCGCTCTCCCGTCAGCGAGGGCCTGGGGCTCGTGGCTCACCAGCAAGCAGCGGGGCCGGGCCCCAACTCACTGCAGCTGGGGGTGCTCGCAGGCCGGGCCGCTGAGATGCCACCGCAGCCCACAGCCACAGTCTCAAGGTCCGGATGGCCCAGACAGCAAGGAGGCAGCAGCAGCGGGAGGTGGACAGTCAGGAGCAGTTAACAGCTCTCAGAGGTGACGCGGACACAGACTGCTGGCCACCGTCAATGGTGCTGGGCAGCAGTGGCCAGTAGTGCAGGTCAGCAACAGCCACTAGGTGTCCCGGTGTAAGAAACACCAGCGTTACAGCTCTTTGCGAGTTGCTGGCGCACCCCAACAACAGACAACTCCCAGACACCAGGCCAGGGGCCTTTCGTGCTCCTTTCAGGCAATGCCAGAGGCAGGTGCAGGCGGCCGGGCCTCCACAAAGCTCTTTGGTTTCTCTGCGATGCTGTTTAGCTTCTCTTCTTAATTAAGAGGTCTGCGGTTGGATGCTGCTTCTTTCTTCTATGGCCATCTGGAACACAGTCTATATTCTTTCTTGGAGACCAGGAACAGGGACCATCAGTCCCCAGCAGGCCTGCCCTGCCTTGCATCCTCCTTCAGGGCCTCCACCTCACAGTCTGATTGGGCCCTTTTCAATGCCCTGGATGATTGGCCCGCAGCACCAATCAGCTCACAGCCTGCACCTGGTGAGTCATCCCACTCTCCAGGCACCAGCTACAGACCCAGACTGCACCAGCTGGCAGGAGCCCCAGCGCGCTGGAGGTGGCCCATGGGGTCCCATGCACCTCCTGCAGCCCTGAACTCGGGGCTGCATGCCCTGGGGCTGCTGCTAGGAAACCTCTGCCATCCACCATGACTGCTGGCCTCTGCCTGCAGCCTGAGCCCCCGTAGAGGGGTGTCCCCAGTGGTGGTCCCCGCTTGCACTGCCCCAAGCACTTCTGGGGCCCAGCAGTGGGAGAGGGGCTGCCCCAAGGGGGCAACTCCAGCGAGGGCGAACCTACTCCTGCTTTTCCAAGCTCCCTCCACTTAGGTGGTGGTGGCAAAGAGCCAGCCTTGCTGCACAGCTTGCGCGCTGCGGGGTCCCGGTTTCCATCAGTTGTCGTCCTGATACTGGCAGAATCAACAGATCAACAGAAGCTACCCTCGCCAGCGGCCGGGGAACAAACTGGCGCTGCAGAGGCTGCGGGCAGCCTCCGCGCCACCAGGGGAGGCCCGACAGAAGCATTTTTTAAAACTGCTTGAGATGCCTCTGCCAACTCTGGAGATTCAATTGAGCGGCTCCAGCGGGGCCTGACCCAAGCACGTGCTGAAGGTGCCCCAGGCGGAGCTAACGTGCAACCCGCCCTGCGCGAGGGAGAAGCGCTGTGGGAAATGAGAGGCTGCGTCGCCCTTGGCCACAACGCGGTCTCCTGGACCCGAATTGCATTGACCCTGCCATGATGTCCACTCAGTCCTAACATACTTAAAATGAGGCTGTCCACGAAAATTACAGGACTATTAACTTTCTTATGACCAACTTTCTTTTCTTGCTTTTTTCTCTCAAAATTTCAAAAGTCTCATAGTCCAGTAAGATCCATTGGGAAAAAGTTCCCAGTCCCCTTCCTTCACGTCTCAGCACCAGAGACTTCTTTTCACTGAATCTTTTGATATTTGCCTCTATATCTTTCTTTTTTTTTAATTTATTTTTTATTTTTTTTAATAGAGGCATGTTTTATTTATTTATTTGTTTGTTTGTTTGTTTTGTTTATACATGCACTGGGTACAGTCAGAAGCGCGGGAGGGTGAGAGAGAATTCACCAGAGCCAGAGCGGGGAGCAGAGCAGGCAGAAGGACCGAAGTACACTGCTGAGGGGAGCAGGGGGCAGCAGGAGAGGTCTGCTCTGGCGCCATGTGGGACCCTCCTCTGGTGGCCGGGGAGCAGCCGGGGATCGAACCGGCGCTACAGAGGCCGCGGGCAGCTTCGCAACCCAGCGCTCAACCGCTGCGCCACCGGGGAGGCCCTGCCTCTATATCTTTCAATAGGACACTTACATTATTCATTATATATATATTATTTTTGAGATAATAGTGGTCTACAACACTTTGTATGTTTTAGGGACATGGATACACACATCTTTGATGGATGTTACTACACCACAACCAGGTCCAAGGTGCCCAGAATCCTCCATAGTCCATTATCTGACCCCTTTGCTTTCCACCCAACATCCCCTTCTAGTAGCCTTCCTTCTTCTTCTTTTTTTTTTTTTTAAAAAAAAAAAAGGTTTATTTAGGGCCTACCCTGGTGGCACAGGCGGTTGAGCGTGACACTGTGAAGCTGTCCTCAGCCTCTGCAGCACCTGTTCGATCCTGGCCGGCCGGCGAGGGTCCTACATGGCACACAGACCTCTTCTGTCATGCCAGCTGCTCCCCTCAGCAGTGTATTTCGTCAGTCTGCCTGTTCTGCTCCCCACTCTGTCTCTGGTGAATACTCTCACCCTCCTGCACATCTGGCCTGTACCTCAGTTCTTGTATAAATAAATCTTTTTAAAAAAAGGTTTATTTATTTATGCATACAAGAATTGGGGTACAGGCCAGAGGTGTGGGGAATGAGAGGATTCACCAGAGACAGAATGGAGAACAGAACAGGCAGATTGACTGAAGTACACTGCTGAGGCGAGCAGCAGGTGAGACAGGAGAGGTCTGCTGTGCCTTGTGGGTCAGCTCCCTGGCAGGCCAGGAATCAAACTGTTGCTGCAGAGGCTGTGGATGACTTCACAGTACTGTGCTTAACCCCTTGCGCCACCAGGGAGGCCCTAGCAGCCTTAGTTCTTCAGTCAGATTTCAAGGATTTGGTTTGGTTTGGTGGAGGGTAAATGATTGTCAGGCTTTTCTGCCCTCCCGCCATTTGGATTGATGATGGATCCCTGCGGTCCTCAATGCATGCCTCATGGCGGGCACCTGGAGTAGGGTGTGGGCCTGTGTAGATGGCTTCACCTGGGCTGAAAGACTGGGCTCATAAGAGCAGCGTCGCAGGACACCAGAGGAACAAAACGACCAGAAGAACAAGCGAGAGAGAATGACCAGAAGGAGAACAGAACCAGCAGAGAAGGAGAGGCCACAAGAGAATGCCAGAGAGCCTAGTAAAGAATGAAGATTTGGGGCCTCCCCCAGTGGCGCAACGGTTGAGCGCTGGGCTGCGAGGCTGCTCGCAGCCTCTGCAGCGCCAGTTCATTTCCCAGCCACCAGCGAGGGTCCCACAAAAAAAAAGTGAAGATTCGTTGGTGGGGTGGGAGGCCTGCCAGCCTCCCGGCCTCCCACCACCCCTGCCTGCCGTCTACTTGGTAAAATCCCAACAATAAGCCTCAAAAGGCCACCGAGGGCTCCAGGACTCCTTTACCCATCTGCTCGGGTCATAGAGATCCTGCTCTGTGCCTTCCTGGCACGACAATGCCTCATAAGTATTTGTGTGGCTAAATTTTATAGTGAAGATGGGCTCATCAACGTCATATGTGAAATCTTGTCTTCTCCAAGGAAGAAATGCAAGAAAGGAAAGTACTCATCCCTCCTCATACCTTCAGAACATATGCAGAAAAGAGTTAAAGAAGAACTTTTCTTCAAAGTAAACAGAGTGAGATACACAAAGGGTGTTGGGAGGGCAAGAGGAGATCAATGTTAAGACAGTAAAAGAGCAGGTGAAACCCACACATGCAAGACCACATTTTCTTTTCACAAGCTGACAGTCAAAGCATGTGAAAAATAAGGGGTGGCCCTAGGTTTATAGCAGCACTATTTACAATGGCTAAGCTTTGGAATCAACCCAAATGCCCAAAAATAGATGACTGGATCAAGAAGATGTGGTCCATATACACCATGGAATATTACTCAGCATTCAAAAAAGATAAACACATGCAATTTGCAGCAACATGGATGGCGCTGGAAGGGATCATGCTCAGCGAAATAAGCCAGAAAGAAAAAGAAAAATACCGGATGGTCTCACTCATAGCAGGAATCTAGAAAACCTAAATAAGGGACCAGGAAAAAGACTAATTACAATAAAATCAAAATCAACAAGCAACTATAAACCAGAGCCACATTACGGGGAGTGGAGGGAGTAGGATCAAAACAAGTGGGGGTGGGAATTGTATGGGGACTATAACCAAGATGAAAATGCATACATTGTGCAAAAATGAAAAATGATGTAAAAATATACAAAACTAAAAAAATAAAAAAAATAAGAGGTGGCATTTGTTAAAGTAGCAAGGCAGGAAAAAGAACTAAAAGGTCTGAGCACTTGATTTTATCTAAAATACAGTCATTATCCATTTGTGCTTCTTGCCTATAATAAATGTTGAGCTAAAATAGTAATTAACCTACAATCTGTAGTCCCAAGGTAGACCCAGCTGGAATCAATGTTTTAACAGAGAGAAAAGAATGGCTTTAAGTGTAAAGCTTATTTCATTCTAAAAACCAGTGAAAGAAATGGATTTTAGTATGATCGTAATTTTATGTTTCCATTACCCAAGAAAATCAAATAGCTAAAGCAAGAATAAATATGATTTTTAAAAATGTATATTAAGCACCAATTGCATGTTCAAAAATGGCCTAATTTTGCTATGAAATTGGTTTTCTGCTGGAAAGTCAGGCACGGTCTTCATCCACCACCGGGTCCATGTCCTGTTCAGACTTGGAGCCACCTCTGCTGCTCAATGTGAGACTGTTTCTCAGAAATCAGTTTTCAGGGGAGAGAAGCTGGATTGACTGCACTTTGGCAGCTCTGACCACAATCTCTCCTGCAACTATTTATATTTTTAAAGCTGCTTTCCAGTGACTATGAGCTGTCCTCATAGTTTGACATAGGTTGACAGCTGTCCTAGAAGCATTTTTCCAAAGACCCTCTGCTAAGGCCCAGGGCCTGCTCCACAAGGAGATAGGAGGTACAAGGTGGTCTGGATCAAAGAAGGCCCCAAAAGACAGCATGTGGCATTGTGGTGAGCACAGGAGACAGTATCTCATGGGCTAGGGGCAGCAGGTGACCCGGCTAGCAACAAGTTCATAGGAATAGCTGACCAGTCCCCTCCAGTTCTAGGAATCATAATTCTAGGGAACAAAGCCACAGCCTCCCGACAGGTATTTCCAGTTCATTCACTGTCCTTGCTGTCCAGAGGCACTGGGTTATTTTTACTGCAGTCAATGTTGCCTAATAACACCGCTGACATCCCACCTTTGTCAAGCTTCCTGGAGAATAAAGTCACAAAGTGAACTCCACAGAGGATGAGAAATGACTTTTGTTAAGCCTTTTCACATATATAGACGTTTTTAGTAGTCAGAGCTAGGGCAAGATGTATAGATAGATGATAGAGGACAAGATGAGAAATAGGTAATTGATGATTGAGATAGATAGATAGATAGATAGATAGATAGATAGATAGATAGATAGATAGATAGATAGATAGATAGAACGGTAAAGAGTAAACTCAGAGCCCTGGAATGCCTGGAATGATGTCCTAAATGAACTCCACTCTTTCTAATGATACCTCCAATTCCAATTTAGCATTATAAACCTTTTATTTTAAGTGTATCTTTTTTCCTCTCCACCTTCTTATCTCATGCTAAAAATCTCATTTCTCAACACACACTCATTTGCTTTTTCACACAATATATATCCAAGTCTTAAGCTAAGAATACTAACGTTGTCACTAATAACATGATTACTGAGAGCAACTTGAGATATTTTCACAGTTCTTTTTGTCCTTACAGATGACAATCAAATAACTCTGCTTTAGTCACTAAGAAGAGTTCATCTATAGTAACAAAGAACTAAAACTTGACAGAGTTCAATTACTTTTAATTGCTTTAAGATTTATTTTTAAGACTACACAAACATTTTCTTGGTCTCAGAGCAAAATCAGTAAGTTTGCTCAGAAAATTCTAGTTTCTATCTCTCACCATTCAGCTCTATCCCCTTGCACTCCCCAAAGATAATTTATTTTTATTTTATAGTTTCCCCTCCCATTGTGACTTTTTTTTTTTTTACTACAGTTAAGGCTCCCCTCTTAGGAAAATAGTAGCATATTATATAATTTTCTACTTTGCTTTTTTCCCCCCAGTTCAATCTTTATGTATATAATAGCTTTATTGCAATAATTCACAATTCAGCCATGTAAAGTGTACAACTCAGTGATTTTTTTAGTATATTCATAGAGTTGTGCAACCACAATTAATTTTGTAACATTTCATTATTCCAAGAAGACACCAAATACCCGTTAGCAATCATTGCCCATTTTCCCCAACTCCCCAATCCCAGCCCTAGGCAATCACTAGTCTACTTTCTCTCTCTTCGAAACTGCCAGTTGCAGATATTTGGTATAAACAAAATCATCCAATGTGTAACCTGTGTCTGGCTTTTTTCACAAATTTCATCCTTGCTGTAAATGCATTAGCACTTCAGTTCTCTTCACTGGTGAATAATATTCCATTGTATGGATATGCCACATTTTATTAATTCATTTAACCTTGTTTTTTAATCATTTATATTGGAGATTACGCTATGATCTTGTATCAAGTTATTCATCACTGACACCCTACTATAGATTTACCATTGTTTATTCAGCCAGTTATCTGTTGATGGGTATGTGAGTTATTCTGAGTGTTTTACAAACACTAGTATAAAAATGCCCTGGGCATACGTTTTGGGGCACAATGGGAAACTGACTCTTGCCTTACTCTGTCCTCAAGTTCCCTCTTCTGTATTGATCAGCTAAGGAGTCTAATAGCTTCAGAGATCTCTAATTAATCAGGAGTGTGTCATTAGCATTCTCTGGGTTCCTGGGAGCCATGGTAGTGACTGACTGCTTTCTATAACAAGCTCTGAACATACAGCCTTTGTCTGTTCTTATGTGGATAATCTTTGTTTATTTCTATCCACTCAAAGGAAAAACTATTCTACAGCTGTCACTCCTACCCCTCCCCTCAGGAGGAGTAAATGCTTGTTTTTGTGGAAATATCCAAAGGTCTATGGGATACTAGTGGCCATCCTCTCTTCTTTCCTTTAGATAAAGCCCTGATTTCAAATGTGGGTGTTTCCTGGAACTTCACCCACTGGAGCCTAGGAAAGGCAAGTTCACTGTTGCCTAGCAGAGAGGAGATCAAACTGCAGGGGTGGGTCCCGGGAAGGTGATAAGGAGCATCAACCAAAGGAGAGGCTGGAGGTGTAACAACTTAACAAGGCACTTCTCAACTAGATGGATGTGGTTCAAACTGTATGTGGAGTCAAACTGATCAGGCCTGGGGACTAAATTACAGCTCTGTTCCCGGTCTCCAAGCCTCTGGGATTGTCCTCTCAGATGCCTGAGGCTCAGCAAAAAAAAAAAAAAAAAAAAAATTAGTTATGAGGGTCAGGGAACATGATCAGGGCCAGGGAACACATGATCCATCTAAAAGGGACAGGTTCCTCTGATTTTCGCCAGGTGGGAATGCCTCTGGTTGGTTGGTTGTTTATTAAGAAGATGGATATAGGGATTTTTCACCTGAAATTTTCTAATTCCTGCTCAAATTTGGCGAACACGTTTGGTAACTGTATCCAAACCTCTCGGTAAAAACAGAAAATCCAGAGCCTCCCCTGATGGTGCAGCGGTTGAGTGCTGGGCTGTGAAGCTGCCTGCAGCCTCTGCAGCACCGGTTTGATCCTGGCCACCAGCGAGGGTCCCACGTGGCGCGACAGACCTCTCCTGCTGTGTCTGCTGCTGCCCCCAACACCCCGACAGTGTGTTTCGTCAGTCTGCCTGTTTTGCTCCCCGCTCTGGCTCTGGTGAATTCTCTCACCCTCCCGCGCTTCTGACTGTACCCAGTGCTTGTATAAATAAAATAAAATAAAATAAAGTGAAATGAAATGAAATGAAATAAAATAAAATAAAATAAAGAAACTTATAACAACAATGGAATCATGAAATATTAAATAAAAAAAAAACCCAGAAAACCCAGGGAACCTACCCTTGATGATTCAACTCAGGAAATCCATGAGGGTGTACACAGGCTCGAGGTTCCCTCCTGCAACCAGAGGCACACCTGTAACTTCTGGAAGCTGTGTTCTCCCATCACAGACCCCCCTCCCAGTCCCCAACAAGAAGACAAACCTGGGCCTCCCTGGTGGCACAGGCAGTTGAGCGCAGCACTGTGAAGCTGTCCGCAGCCTCTGCAGCATGGGTTCGATCCCGGCCTGCCAGGGAGCTACCAACATGGCACAGCAGACCTCTCCTGTCTCACCCACTGCTCCCCTCAGCAGTGTATTTCAGCCAGTCTGCCTGTTCTGTTCCCCGCTCTGTCTCTGGTGAATCCTCTCACCCCCTGTATCTCTGGCCTGTACCCTGGTTCTTGTATGCATGAATAAATAAATCTTTAAAAAAAAAAAAAAAGACAAACCTGAAGCTAGGCCCTGACATGACCTCGCCTTTATTTCCTCATTTCTGAAACAGAGAAACTGTCCATGATCTGCATAGTACATTGCAAATGGGAAGCGTCACTAGCTTGAACATGTCAAAGTATGAATTAAAATAAATTAATTGAATCACCTCTTTGGCATTATATTAACATTCTGGGAGTAGATAAAACATTTTTGAAAGATAAGGAGGAACTTGAATATGAAAATATGAAAACTCTTATAATGCTACAATAACCAAAACAGTATAACACTAAGGCCATAGCAAACTGGCAAATCAATAGCTACATCAAAAATAGGTCCTAATATAATTAAATATTTGATAAATGTTATTGAATCAGTCAGAAATCAATGAGAGAGACATTAATTATTTAATGTCTCATTGGAAATTGGATCATCTGAGGAGAAAATCAACTGAGGATATTCATCTTATACTGTAAACCAAGATCATTTTAAGGATTCAATAAATGTATATATTGGTAGACAGAAAAAACTTTCTCTACATATAGAGCAACTTCCTAAGCGTACAGTGAACTACATACTAAAGTCCTTATTAACCTACCAAAAAAAAACCCCACCCTTTTTAACTTCTACATTTTTTTAAACCATTATGAAAAGTTAAACAACAATATGGACAAAACATGGGTGGGAAGTACAACAAAGGGTAATACCTAAAGATACAAATAAAATTAAATATAAAGAGCTTATATGGTTCAATAAGAAAACAAATGCCTCCAAAATTGGTAAATGTATACGTAGACCTGCCACTGGAAGAATAAAACTACATGACCAATAACTGTGAGTGACAATTTTCACAACGTCCTCGTAAATCAGACGTGCATATTAAAATGATAAATTTTGGGGCCTCCCCAGTGGCGCAGCGGTTGAGCGCAGGGTTGCGAAGCTGCCCGCGGCCTCTGCGGTGCCGGTTCGATCCCCAGCTGCTCCCCGGCCACCGGAGGAGGGTCCCACATGGCGCGCAGACCTCTCCTGCGCCCGCTGCTCCCCTCAGCAGTGTACTTCGGTCCTTCTGCCTGTTCTGCTCCCCGCTCTGGCTCTGGTGAGTTCTCTCACCCTCCCGCGCTTCTGACTGTACCCAGTGCTTGTATAAACAAAACAAACAAATAAATAAATAAACATGCCTCTATTAAAAAATTTTAAAATGATAAATTTTTTTGCCTAGAAATTAAGATTAAAAAGAGGATATATTCCATAAATACCAGCGAAACTTGCATGAGACTAGGTGTATATTACTATAAAACACAAACATTGTAGAAATCAACTCAGTATGGACCCTCAGGAAAACTTTAAATGTCACTAACTTACAACCGTAAAATTAACTTTCTTAGAATGCTAAGAAACATTCTACGAAAAGAATGAGAAATATCAACAGAGATTTAACTACAAAGATGTTAGCATGATGGAAAATTATAATCAACCTACATGACTTCCAACAGGAGAATGGATTAGCAAATCATCATGGAGCCATGGCATGGAATATTGTCCATCTTTATTATTTATGTTTACACATAATGTCAGTAACGACAAATGGAAGACTCATCATCCTATATCATCTTTCCACAGAGTTACATAGCACTTGCTAAGGGCCTGGCACTATTTTAGGCATTTGGGATACATCACAGAACAAAACTGGCCTGACTCTGCCTTCCTGGCGCTTACCTTGAAGGTGTGTGGGGAGACGCAAAATAAACAATAAACAGAAGACATTTTTTAAATTGTATAATCAGTTAAAGGTCATGTGTGTTAAAGAAAATAAGAGGCAAAAAAAGGGAAAGGAAAGCAAAGAAGAGGCAAACAGGACAGTGGATTCTGAGGGATGAGAGGGGGGCATGTTGGCAGGATTAAAAAGGGGGTGCCAAGAGGAAGACAAAGTCTTAGCCTTGCTGAAATCAGGAGGATGAGTGAGAAAAAAAGTGTATCTATGACCTTTCTTGTTAAATTTATATGTTAATTCTAGATTATATATACATACTTACGTATACTCTTCACGTATGTCATAAAATGTTTCTATTTTAAAAATACAACAAAATGCTTAAAGTGACTTATCTGTAAAGGTAGAACTGTGATTTTTTTAATTTTATCATTTTTATAGTTTGCTAACTATTATAACATGAGCCGAGCCAGTTTTATTACCAGGAATAAAACACCATGTGATACTAACACGTTTTAAAAAGCAAAATGAATCTACCCTGTAACTCCAGAACTGTGTTTCTGCAAGGAGAAAAGTGTGGGCTCAAGGCGGCATATTTCCACTAGGGGGCGCTTTAGCTTCGAGTACGAGATGGCCAAGCCTGCGTTAGCTTGGGATTTAAGGGAGCCGAGTAAGTAAATAGCAGACCTTGCATCATTCCACCTCCAGGCCTAAGAACCAGGCCCAGAAAGGCTGGAAAGCTTCTGCCATTGCAACGCCTACCTCTTTGGTCAGACATAATATAGAAGCCCGTCTCCCCTGACATCAGTTAGCAAGGCTTGCCCTCAGCAAACACAGGGAGGCAGAGCGAGCTCCTTGCCTTATGGAGCTAACAATCCAACCTGAGAGGCCAAACTCAATTACCTTTGGCAGAGTTAATGCTAGGAGAGAAGGGGTGGAGGGGTGATGGGAGGAGGGAAGGTATTGGGGGGAAGGAGGGCATTGGAGGGGGAAGTCCAGCAGAGATTAATCAATGCAGAAGCAAATGTAAGTCAGCGGGATAGTATCAGAGGCTTGAAAGCTGGGCACAAAGAGGAGGGAAGAGCCCTGAGGGGACAGCGGGCAGGGGGAAAGGGAGAGGTGCAGAGAGCAGGATGCATGGAGAGGCCCTTGTCAGCACCGTGAAAGGCCTCTGAGCTGGACTGCTCTGGGGATTTTGCAGCCTAAAGACCCTAAGGAGCAGTTCCCAGGAACTGCACCCCCCCGCTGCGGGGCTCAGCAAACCTGACCTACTGTACATGAAATGAAAGAGCAAAGAGATGCCTGTGCTCACAGGGCAACCACAGCCGCCCGGACGCTGCTGCTGCCGCTGCCGCCCAATTTGACCTGCAAGTATCTTCTTGTTTGGTCAGGAGGGAGCTAGCTACACCAAGTTTGGCTTCCATGCATGCTTGGAAACATAGTGGGCAGGCCCTGGCTAGAGGGCTGGGAAATGGAGGCCACCGAGACATGAGGGGCGGGGGGAGAGGAAGGGAGAAGAGGGGGGGACATACCATGCAGAGAGACAAGAGGACGCCACCCCAGCCTGAGGAGTCAGGAAGTCTTGCCGGAGGAGATGGTACTTGAACTGTCATGTGAGAGGAGGGAATGTGAGAGGAGGGAAGGGTTCCAGGCAGCACGTACAAGAGCAAGAGGGAAAGTGGCATCTGTCCATATGAGTAGCTGGGGGTGGCAGGAGCCTGGGGTGGGCATGTGAGAGGGATGAGAGGCAATGCTGCAGCGCAGGCTGCCTGATTCGGAGGGCTCTGGAGAGCTCTGAAGGGTTCTAAACAATGGAGTTGCCTGATGATTGCCATGCAGCTTTATTAAAGTCACCAATGATCTTTGTGTTGCCAGATCCATTGGGTACTTTTCTACCTGCACTGCGCGTGAAACTTCTCTCGGTAGCATTTGGTATTGCCGAACTCTCCCCTACCTACAGCATTTTCCTGTCTTGACTTCTAAGTCACCTTGCCCTCAGGGTTCTCTACCTGCCTAGTCACTTATTCTCAGCTTCCAAGATGGCTGCTCCTCCCCTCTGTGGCCTCTGCATGTTGGTGTTCTACGGGACCCAGCCTTGGTCCCTTCTCACTGTTCACACTTGCCCTCCACCACATCATTTATCCCCCGGGCCTCACATGCATCTGGTGTATATGACGGTATCAGGGGGTGGTGTGGGTCCAGAATCAAGCCTCGGGTTTTATCTCCTGGGTGTCATGGCTGAGCAGGCATGTTCATACTGAATCATGAACAGTTACAGGATGACTCAGGGTGAGGGGGGGGGTTACGATGAGTTCTGGGATAAGCAGAGGCATGTATTGTAAGAAGAAAAGAGTTACTGATTAGTATAGTCTGTGTCCTGGATCTGAATGAGAACAGAAGCCAGGACTCACTGTTCCCAAGTGTGGAGGGAGTGGTGGACATTGTGATGTGCATTAAAAGGCCAAGGCCAAAGTCTGAGTAGAATGCCAATGCAGGGAGGTACAGGAAAGATGGGAAGGCCCGGGAAGGCAAGCTGAACTGAAGTCCTGAAAGTCACCAAAGACAGGGGCCCAGGCCACAAGAGCAGGCCAGCAGCTGGGTGGTCTCTGGCCTGACCTGCATCTCTTCTGTCATGTGGGCGATCAGACTTCTAAGGACAGGTTCCCAGGTACAAGGCAAAGGCAGGAAAGTTATGAGCCACATTCGGTCCTGTCCCTTCTATTTTCCATCCTCACTTGCTGATGGGACAAAGAATGCCCCAAAGCTCCAACATCACAGTCACGGATAAAGCAAGTCCATTTTGTGCCTCATCAGAAGGAAGGTTGCAATGAAAACCCAAAATGGTCTAAAAGTTTCTGTGACATTTAAAGTGAGTAGGAACAGGCAGATTGTTCAGCAAATGGTGTTAGAAAACAATTGGTTATTTAGAAAAAAAATATTGTTAGACAAAATTAACAGGCAACTATTAATCAGAGACACTCTGCAGGGGAGGGAGAGGGATCAAAACAGGGGAGTGAATGTGTTCTTACACAAAGGACTGTGGTGATGGTCCACGACTGAATTGGTGGGGGGACTTTTACAGGGACTACACCAGAGAGGAGAAAGCGTGCATTGTGCAAAAAAGGAAGAATGATGTAAAAAATATATATAGAATAAAATAAAATTTAAAAATAATCAGCACACAAAAAAATATTTTAGAGTCCCACCTTAACATCACACAGAAAAATAAATCTGATTCAGTGATTTTTTTTTTTCATTTTCCCACAAAGTCCAGGCCTAAATGTTTTCATTGATGAACCACCAAAATTCAAAGAACAAATAACAATCCTTCACAAACTCTTCCAAAAAATCTTATGCACCTTTGAATTATTTTTACACTTTGGAAACATGGAAAAAGCAATTAATTTGTGGGAAAATAGGGGAGGAGGAAAGAAAGCAGGAAGGGAGAGATAAAGTACAAAATATGGTGATTAATAGATGGGATGATGAGGAATTTTTCCCATTTGCTTATCTATATTTTCTAATTTTTCAACAGTGAATTTTTATAACTTGTTGAAGAAATATAGTAAGAAATATGCTTTTCTGCTCAAGAGCTGGACAGAGAAAGATCTGGTGATGCTGGTAGTAGAGATTCTAAACAATGAAGTCATTTAGAAGTTAATGTTACAAGAGCGGGTAATGAAAACATTTATAAGAACAGAATCGTAAGTAACGTATTTAGTCATCATGAAAGTGTCCTTGTACAAGTTAAGACCCTCCTTGAGACATGAGGGCATCAAATTTTGTGTGAACTTGAACCTCTAAAGTCTATTATGCTAATTGACTATTATGGACAACAAAATTCAAATGCCATATGTGTGTCCAGATGGTTTATAAATTAACATTTTAATTTGCTAGAAGTCTTAGAACACCTTTGTCATTTCTCCTGTTGCGCATGAAGGTGGCCAAATCAATGACTTAGGTAAGTTCCCTGCTTAAAACAATAGGTACAAGAAAGTTTATTCCAACAAGAGAACTTTGAAAAACAATTACTTTTAAACTTTAAAAAGTGTGTGTGTGTGTGTGTGTGTATGTGTGCAGACATAAAATAGGAACACTAAGGAAGGATGCATATGGTTACCTGGCATGCCTGTTCGGGCTTTCTCCGAGGGAGAGGGAGCACACCACTGGGGAGAACCAAGCAAAGAAAATAAAATGCACTAAAAATGTTACATTTTAAGCATTAATCAAAAATAGACTCAACAAATACTTTTGGGTTACAATATTCAAGCACTTTTCCAGGTGTTGAGGGTGTATCACTGAACTCTGACAAAGGTCCTACCAATAGGGAGCTTACATTCCAGAAGATAATAAAACCGCCTTTGCACCAGAAAACTTGATTGGTTGAGAATGAAGCAGAAGGGAGAAAAGATAGAGCCCTCCTTGAGCTGCCAGTGCCTTCTAGCCTAGTTCTGGTTCTTTCTGAGGCCCAGTTAGTTCCTGGGTTCCAAAAGTCACCTCTGAAATCCTGCTACACACTCCTTTTCTCAAGGCTAGCATGAAATGGTTTCTGTCCGCAAAGCTCCTTACCTAAACATATAATTGAGGCTTGGCTCATTTGGCAGGGCTGCAGTGAACAGGAATAGTACAGAGGCAGTTAAAAAACAAAAGCGCCTGCACTATCTTAACTGGGTCACGAACATATTGTGCAACCCTGACAGGTACAGTCATTCCAACAAAGAGAACAGGAAAACAGGCAAAGCAGCTGAGTCAGGAGCAATACAGTCCTCAACCTAAACTGCACCCACCTTTGACAATGCAATTCAGGATAATAAACCTGCCAGATTGCAGATTATAACAAAAAAAAACAGCAGCCACAGGCTGCCAGACCAGGTTACATTTCCTGAGAATTTCTACCTGCTCTTAGGACCACATCTTACAGATCCTAGAGAATCTATGGAAGCCCAGAGTTAGACTCTCCCCTGTAAATTATGGAAAGTTGAAGAATTATGAATACTACAATATAACTTAACCTCAAAATGAGCAAAGCCCAGAACTATTGACAGAGTCTCTCTGCCCCTGTGCCCCACTGATCCAGAAGGAATTTAGAAAACAGCAGTCATCATTCATCTCCTTCATGCTTTCATGCACTCAAAAAACAGTGAATTCTTACCATGCACCAAGCACCACGTCAGGGGCTGAGGATAGAGCAGTGACTTCAGTCCCTGCCTCAAGGGGTTATATTCTAAATGGAGGGAGAAAGATAATATAAAATGAGGATATAAGAGGCTGGTATATGTGCTACAAAGAAAAATCAAGTAGGGAGCGATAGAGTTTGTACTATTTTATATACACTGGGAGAAAGTGATGTAACAATCTTGGCCAAGATAACACGCTAAGGTAGGAGCAAGGTAGGAGCAAGTCGGAGCCAGTTTGCTGGAGCCACAGGAGGCCAGAAAAGCATAATGGAGGGGTGGCCTTGTTGGCAGCCTCAGGTAGGGGTTTCTCACTTACTCTGAGGAGATGCATTCAGATATAAAATAACTGTAATAGAAGAGTGATTGTTGGTTCAAAAGGAGCATTCTGGCTGCTGTTGAGAACAGACTGTCTGGGGGTCAGGGAGACCCTTTAGGAGGGTATTGCCATAGTCCAGCAGACACTTGAGGGTGGATTAGATCAGATGGGAGTGCTAGAGACAGAGAGAAGGGGTCCAGACTCTGAATATTGCCGCAGGATTCACCAAAGGATTGGATGTGGTTTTCAGAAAAAAAGGAGTACAAAATAGCTCCCAGGCTTTTTGCCTTCCAAATGAGGATACTTGTTGAGGGGATGTGGTGTTGGTGGGAAAGGCAAGGCAGACTAGTCACAGCAAACACAGAAAGCAGTCATGAATTGGCCTCGACTTTACGGATCTGAGAACTGCCTATGGTCAAGTCATTTACTTCAGGGATGTATTTTGGCTGGTGGAGAACACTAAAAACTGGGACCAGAAGTTGGGCAGAATTGACGAACAATATGGTTAGAACCAAAAGCTATCTGTAGGTCAAGGCCAGAAGTTACGATACTTACATAAGGAGATGCAATACTGAAAGCTAACTTAGGGTCAGAGTTCAAAGTTTCACTCCAAGTTGGGAGGGAGTTCTGGGCAATAAGTCAAACGGGACAAGAGCAATGAAATTTATGAAATATTAGGCATGATGCTAAAAGGTTTCGTGTATAGTATATCTTGTCCTTACAACATGAATTGAGTATCATTAGCCCGATTTTACAAAAAGAGGAAAACCAAGAGGTTGACACTAAGGTTGGTAAGCGGAAGTTTAAACTTAGTTTGAGCTCTCTTAAGTAAGGTAGGTAAGGACTGTGCAATACATGTTGCAATATATACTGTTGATAAATACTGCTAATAATAAATACTGCTCAGTGTCTCCCATGGGAGCTGAAGTCATCTCAGAGATCTAAGTAAGGTGGGTGTGGTAAGCACAGGTGGAAGCAGAGTCCAAGTATACAGGTAAATATAGATCCAAGTTTGTGGTTTTAAACTGAGCATGAAGAAACAGGTTTGGACTGGAGTCGAAAGCAGGAGCCCCGGAGTAGCGTGTCAGACCTGGCCCAGCATCCACTCACCCTGCTGTGGCAACTAGGCAAGGCACCATGGAACTGACAGTTGTAAAGGAGGTGTTGCTTGGCTAAATTTGTAACACCACAACTGCATTATAACCAAAGCATCCAAGATAAACATGCAAGTCCCATGAAATCTGATTGCTAGACCCTGTACTAGAACTGACAGTGTCCAAAATGGATGATGGAACAAGTCCCTTCTCTAAATTGTTATATACCAACCACTGGAAGAGCTCCAAAAGAGCATTCTCTTCACCTGGCTTTTTAAGACTGCCCCAGGCACTATGAGGAAGGAGGTGGTGAGTTCACACAGCTTTCAAAGGTAAACAACCCTGAGGTTCCAATACTTTGGCCTCTTTTCTTTCACCAAGCAACTGCCAAGCTGCACCCAACACAGACTTTCATGCTGTCTGCTTTAAAGACACATCAATACAGCCAGTCCAAAGCAGCTACTATAGAAATAAGCTTTATAAACAGCATGTACTCTGAGGACAGTGATTGTCACTCACAGTGAGAAGTCCACAAGGCACTCTCCTATTCAGTTGTCCCAAGTAGATTTTATTATTAGGCTCAAGTACTATGCATCTTTTAGTTAATGAGGAACTTGGGCCCATGGAAGCAAATGACACCCAAATGACAGAGCAAATCAGCAGTGAAATGATCCAAAACCCAAATTCCCCAATTCCATTTGTCCTTTTTTCCTTTCTATTCAGATTTGAATGACACTAGACTTGAAAGGTAAGCAATCCTAATATAAACATGCATAGGGCAAAACTACAATTGACTAATATTAGATAGATGATAAGCCTCTTTAAGCACAAAAGTCTAATAGCTTTGAATTCAACAATATATGGGAACTGAAAAATCTAAGATTAGGAGATGAGCAACTCAAACATGACCAGCCTGCTAATTAAACACGCAATATAATACACTACAGCAGCTGATGGAAAATAGTACTTTTAAGTAAACCACAATTTTATAAGGAGCTACTTATACAGAATTATTTTTTAACCCAGAAGCCAAGATGATACTATGTTGAATTTTATTTTTAAAATACTATTTGATTCATTTTGTTCCATTTCTCTTTAGCTCTAAGTCCCAGAGTAAACTATATAATTGGCTCAGCCTTTAAGATTTAACTACCTGTTTCTAGGGTCTCCAGGGTGGCGCAAGAGGTTAAGACGCAGCACTATGAAGCTATCTGCAGCCACTGCAGCACGAGTTCAATCCCAACAGAGAGTAACCCATATGGCGCAGCAGACCTCTCCTGTCTCACCCAATGCTCCCCTCAGCAGTGTCTTTCAGTGTATCTGCCTGTTCTGCTCCCCACTGTCTCTGGTGACTCCTCTCACCACAACCCCCAACACCTCTGGCCTATACCCCAGTTCTTGTATGCATAAATAAATCTTTAGGGCCTCCCTTGATGGCGCAGGAGGTAGCTGTCC
This sequence comes from Talpa europaea, assembly GCF_964194135.1. Taxonomy (NCBI): domain Eukaryota; kingdom Metazoa; phylum Chordata; class Mammalia; order Eulipotyphla; family Talpidae; genus Talpa; species Talpa europaea. The sequence continues at coordinate 40,568,495 of NC_140075.1, read as the reverse complement.
ACAGCCTGCAGCGCTGGTTGAACCCCAGCCGGCAGGCAAGGGTCCCACATGGCGCGGCAGACCTCTCCTGTTGCTCCTGCTGCTCCCCTAGGCAGTGTATTTCGTCGGTCTGCCTGTCTCTGGTGAATCCTCTCACCCTCCCGTGCATCTGGCCTATACCCCGGTTCTTGTGTAAAATGAATAAATAAATCTTTAAAAAAAAATAAATCTTAAAAAAAAAAAAAACTACCTGTTTTCAAGCTACAGCGACTACACCAGGAAATAAACTATCTCATCATGAATGAAGTGGCTACATAAGAATCCCTAAGGTGGGCATGACTTTGTCATGCAGCTGTTTGGAATTAGAAGTTTGAATTCCTACTGTAGCTAAAGCAAACTAAATACCACCAGTCTAACAGGGTTAACTGAAGGAAAACAATTTGGGAGGATGTGGATGAACAGGAACGCTAATAAACTACCAACAGAACTGTAAATCAGTCCAACCACTTTGGGTCTTATGTCATGAGACCTGAAAATAAGCATTTGCTGTGATCCAGCATTTCTGCTTCAAGATATATACCCTAGAGATTCTTACACATGTTCCCAAGAATTCTCACTGCAAATTTGTTTGGGGGGGCAAAATTTTGAAAACAAATGTCATTTTAAAATTGGATATATTGCAATTATAACAATTAAAATGGAATTAGAGCTACCAGTATCAACATAAATTTCAGAAGTGTTGAAAGATTTTCAAACAAGCAAGTATCAAATGCTTACAGAATCACATTTAGGGGCCTCCCCTGTGGCGCAGCGGTTGAGCGCTGGGCTGGGAAGCTCCCCGCAGCCACTGTAGCGCCGGTTCAATCCCTGGCCACCGGCGAGGGTCCCACATGGCAAGCAGACCTCTCCTGCCGCCCGCTGCTCCCCTCAGCAGTATACTTCGTCGGTCTGCCTGTTCTGCTCCCCACTCTGGCTCTGGTGAATTCTCACCCTCCCGTGCTTCTGACTGTACCCAGTGCTTGTATAAATAAATAAATCTTTAAAAAAAAATCATGCCTACAAAATGTGCACACAAATGATGTATGTCTAAAGTGTCTACCTCTGAGAACAAAGCAGGGAAATGAGGTATGGGAGAGTTAAACAGGAGGACGCAATCAAATCTGATGCAAATCAGCTTAAGATAAACTGACACAGTGTGTGTGTGTGCGTATTTATGTTCTACATACTTCTATATGCTTTAAAGTTTCCATTAAAAAAATACTCAAAAAGCTGGATTTGGGGGCCATAAGGGAACACTGGCTCTGAATTATGACTAACATCTATTTCAGAAATAGCTCTATAAATTGATACCAAGCTTTAGTTCAGAAATGTGACAAATCTAATGACACAGATCATCATCCAAAGTCTGAAAGCTGTTTGACAGTTAGATAGTTCCTCTAAGAATTAGTCCTTTAAAAATTATTTATTTTTAATATGCAAGATGGCAGAACAGGAAAGCAGACTTCACTACCCCACAGCAATACTTAACAATAAATGTTCAAAATGCCTTCATGAAAAGTCCAAAAGCCAGTTAGGAAGTCACAATACCCCAGGTGCTGCAGACTCAAGAACAGGTGCATTGAAATGGGTTAAAAAAAGAAAGCTATTTCATTTCAATCATGTCAGTCTTTTCCCCCAAGTCAGCACAGCACATGACTGGGAGGAAAAGCTTCTCCCTGTGGAGTAACTGTCCAACCTTCTTGCCCATGGGGGCTGCCCAAGAAGCTGATTTCCATATGTCCTGACTCAGAGCAGTATGGGTGCCTGGGGTTGTCCACTGAGCACAAAAGCCCAGTGGGGTTGCTGCGGTTCCAGAGAACCCACAGTACCTCAGAAAACCAGCAGAACAAGAGAGTACAACTTCCTGAAAGAGAAACCGCTGAACATTGGGGGAGGGTAGACAAAGAAGGAAACTACCCATCAGTGGAGAGGTAACACATCCCCATAAAAGGTTTGAGATGCCCCCAGAGTCTTCAGTGGGTGTGACTGAAGATGTTCCCCAGCACAAAACTAGCCCATAAAGACTGACAGATTTCTCAAATGTAACAATCACAAACAAGAAACAGAAACACGGCCCAAAGAAAGAAAATACATTTCCATAAAACTGACCAAAAAGAAATGAAGATCTATGAACTACCTACATACTTTAAGAAACTTGAAATGCTATGAGGGAACACAAAATTGGGGGAAAAAATGAAGAAAATAAAAATACAAAGATATAGAAACTATTATAATAATAAAAAAGTGGAAATCGAGACCTGAACTGAGAATTCACTTAAAGGGGATCAAGAGCAGGTTTGCTCAAGCCCAAGAATCAGCAAATTCAAAGACAGGTTATTTGAAATAATTAAGCCAGAGAACAAAAAGAAAAAAATGAGAATAAAGTCCAAGGAATTTATGAGACATCATCAAATAGACCAAAGCATATTACTAAATCTAAGAAGCCAGTCTGAAAAGACTATAAATATGACAATTCCAACTATATGATGTTCTGAAAAAGGCAAGACTATGGAGAGAGTAAAAAGATTAAAGGTTGCCTGGGGCTTGGGGAGTGGGAGGGATCAACAGCCAGAGCAGAGAGGATTTTTTGGGCAGTGAAACGACTCTACATGACCCTGTAATAATGGATACATGTCATACATTTGTCCAGGCCTGTAATACATACCACACCAAGAGTGAAACCTAATGTAACAATGGGTTCTGAGTGATAATCACATGACAGTGTAGCTTCAACAAGAGTACTAAACTATAGTACATTTACGTAACAATAAAATTATGTAAATGTGCAGGATGTTGGTAATACTGGTAAATACATGCTTGGGGGGGCAGAAGGTACCTCCTAAAATACTGTACTTTCCACTTAATTTTGCTGTGAATATAAAGCTGCCCTAGAAAGTAAAATCTATTAAAAAATAAATTTCAAATTAACAATTTAACTTTACACCTTCAGGTGCTAGAAAAAAAAATTAAACCCAAAACTAGCAGAAAGGAAATAAAAATTAAGAGCAAAAATAAATGAAATAGAAAAAATGTCAGCAAAACCAACAAACCCTTAGCTAGTCTTCAGGGGAATAAGGACTCAACAAATTGGAAAAATGAGATAACTGATGCTTCAAAAATAAAATCTTAAGAGACTATAATGAACAATCATATACCAATAAACTAGATAACCCACAGGAAATGGATAAATTTCTAAAAAATATATACCTAATCAAGAGTAAATCATAAAGAACTTAAAAATCTTAACAGGCCTGTAACTAATAAAGAGACTGAATTAATGATCAAACACTTTCCAAGAAAAGGCCAGGACCCGATGTCTTTACTAGGAGAGTATAACAAACATCGAAGAAAAATTAACACCAATCCTCCTCAAGTTCTTTCAAAAAAATGGAAGAGGATGTCTTTGATGTGCATATCATGTAGTGTTTCGCTGTATTTCCTTCTATGTATTTTATGGTTTCAGGTCTTATGTCTACTTCTTTAATCTATTTTGAGTTGGTTTTTGTGCATGCTGTGAGGTAGTAGTTAAGCTTCATTCTATTGCATGTAGCGACCCAGTTTTCCCAGCACCACTTATTGAACAAACTTTCTTTGCTCCAATGCACACTCTTTGCTCCTTTGTCAAAGATTAGTTGACAATAAATCTGTGGGTCTATTTCCGGATTTTCTGTTCGATTCCACTGGTCTGTGTGTCTGTTCTTGTTCCTATACCATGCAGTTTTGATGATTATGGCTTTGTAGTATAGCTTGAAGTCTGGGAGTGTGATGCCTCCATTCCCCTCTTTTTTTTTTCAGGAGAGCTTTGGCTACTTGGGATTTTTGGTGATTCCATATGGATTTCATCAATAATTGTTCTATTTCTTTGAAGAATGACATTGAAATTTTTATTGGAATAGCATTGAATCTGTTTATTGCTTTTGGTAGGATGGCCATTTTAATAATGGCCAGAATAATGTTTATTCTTCAAACCATGAGCAGGGGATGTCTTTGTATTTCTTTGCATATTCTTCTATTTCTTTTAACAGTGTTTTATAGTTATCTTTGTATAGGTCCTTTACCTCTTTTGTTAGATTTATTCCCAAATATTTGATTTTTTTGTTTCGATAATAAAAGGGATACATAGAAGGAAATATACGTGAAACACTATATGATACGCACATCAAAGACATCTTTACAGACACATCACCCAAAGCAGTGATAGTGAAGGCAAAGATAAACAGCTGGGACTACATCAAATTAAAGAGCTTCTGCACAGCAAAAGAGACAATAACAAAAACAAAGAGAAACCCCACCAACTGGGAGAACATTTTTGCACACAACACTAATGATAAAGGACTGATCACACAAATCTACAAAGAGCTGATGAGATTCAACAAAAACAAAGAAAATAATCCAGTCAAAAAATGGGCAGAAGAGCTAAAAAGAAACTTCTCTGAAGAGGAAATGCAAATGGCCAGCAGGCATATGAAAAAATGTTCAACATCACTTGTCATCAGGGAAACGCAAATCAAAACTACAATGAGATACTATCTTACACCAGTGAGAATGGCACATATTAAAAAAACTAGCAACAACAAATGTTGGCAAGGTTGTGGAGAAAAAGGAACTCTCCTGCACTGTTGGTGGGAGTGCAAACTGGTCCAACCACTATGGAAAGCTGTGTGGAGATTTCTTGACCTACTAAACATAGAGCTTCCATGTGATCCAGCAATTCCACTCCTAGGTATTTACCCAAAGGACACAGAAATATTAATTCCAAAGGGCACCTGCACCCCTATGTTTATAGCAGCACTATTTACAATAGCTAAGCTTTGGAAACAACCCCAACGCCCAAAAATAAATGACTGGATCAAGAAGATGTGGTACATATACACCATGGAATATTACTCAGCATTCAAAAAAGATAAACACATGCAATTTGCAGCAACATGGATGGAGCTGGAAGTGATCATGCTCAGCGAAATAAGCCAGAAAGAAAAAGAAAAATACCAGATGGCCTCACTCATAGCAGGAATCTAGAAAACTTAAATAAGGGACCAGGAAAAAGAACAACTATAAGAAAGAAAAAATCAAAATCAACAAACAACTATGAACCAGAGACACTCTATGGGGGGGCGGGGGGACGGGGAAAGGAGGGTTTGGGTCAAAATAAGGGAGTTGTAATTGTACGGGGAATATAAAAAATAAAATTAAAATAAAAAAAAGAAAAAAAATGGAAGAGGAAACATTTCCAAATTCACTCAGTAAAGCCAGCATTATCATGATACTGAAATTAGACAGACACTACAAGAAAACTATAGGCTAATATACTGGATGAATGCTGATACACAAATTACCAAAACATTACTAACAAAGTGAATTCAAAGCACATTAAAAGGAATATACATCACAACCAAGTGGGAGTCCTTGAATCCAAGAATGGGTCAACACAGAAAAATCAAACAATTAAGACATCGCATCAGAATAAAGGAGAAAAACCACAATACCCCAATTAACGCAGAAAAGGGCATTTGACAAAAATCAACCTTTTCATGACAAAAAATAACCAACAAAATAGAAATTATTTAAACATAGTAAAGGCTATATATGAAAATCCCACAGCTATCATCATCCATTCATCCAATGGCATAAATCTGCCAAGTTTCTAAGAGCTTGTCTTTTTAAAAGAGTGTATTTTAAATTTAACAATGTGACAAGCCTATTCACCCAGAAAATACTTGCACTTTCTAAAGCTTTGTGAATCTAGATGAATCAATCAGTATGTCACTGAGAAGGCAAAGGCTCAGATATTAACAGAAATGGCTTTATACAAAACAAGATAGGAGACAAACAGGAAGGCGAGGCTAGAGAATGGTTTTATATTTAGAGGTAAAGGGTTAAGTTCTTGAGTGAAGGAAAGATGTACTGTGGAGCAAATATATTTAGAGAAAGTTCCTGTGTAGTTCAAATCTTCCACATACATCTTAAAGAATAGTTTTGAAATATATACAGCCTTATTCCATTTTAATGTATAATAGTAAGTCAAGAAGAGATTTTTATGCTGACATAAAAAACCTTTTTTCTGCCTTTTAAAGCTTAACATAGTTTAACTACAGCATAATTCAAAGATAATGAAAAGGAGAACTAGATAAAGATTCTGCTAGTAATTTTCATTCCAGGAGATAGTTTTCATTACCTAGAGAGTAAACAAAAGTCGTATTTGCTGGCCATGTTTTATTTGTCCTTTTATCTTTAAACAGGATAACGAAAGATACAGACAGTATTCAATAAAATAAGAATAGATGAAATAAATTCTAAGAGACTGCGATGCCACATGCTACATTTAACCTAATTTTATTCATGCTTGCCTTGGGATGGGGGAATAGATCATTCAGTAAAAACATACAGTAAAAACAAAATATGTCTTATCATGTACAACTTTTAAACTACAATAATGATGTACCTTAATTACTTCCATGCACACAAGTCTAACATTACAGTTTGTTGTTTGTTTTTTTTTTAAATAAACACAATTAAGACTTCTAGGAGCATTTTATAATAAAGTAATTCCTAATTTTTCTTTGTAGATAGATCAAGCACCTCCAAAATACAAATTCCTATACACAGTGAGCGCTTTACTTAAAACGAATATTAAGTAAATTAAGTATGTGGACAGCCTTAAGATAAGCTGACATTATATAATCAGCTAATTAGGCAACAATAAACCATAGTGCCAAATGGAAAAAGTGTATTTGCAAATAAATTTCAAAAACTAAGTTAACATTTTATAATTAAATACAGAAAATATACTGATTTTCTAAAATAAATAAGATGTGATGTAATAACACTTCACTATAAAGAACGCTTACCAGACCATGTATAAACAGTGAGTGAATCTTATTAAGAACAGTTAACTACGATAAACGCTGGCTAAATAGAAGTGCATACTGTGAAGCACTATGGGTGGTATATGTTTTGCCACATACTTTTGTTACCTTGAGGTAGATAACACATGTGTACCAAATTCGGCATTCATTTTCAGTTGCTGCTGGTATCATGTGTTTTAAGAAATGTGTACAGTATGAAAAACTTGAAAATACTCATGAATGAAAAATGTTTTAGGAAAAAAATAGATATTTTCATGCAGTATGTACAGTCTCACTGTGTAAATTTCAAGGCAAGATTTTTGTTTCCTGTAAAACAGATCATTGTTCTATGAGAGAATGTTTTTTACTTGTCTTAGTGCACTTCTTTTGTTTCCTCCTGCATTGCATTATTTTGCTCTATTCTTATTTTTGTGTGCAAACGACATGCCAGTTAAAATGAAAACCATCTCACGTGTAGAAAAAAAAAAAGTCTGGATTTTAAAAACCAAGAACCAATAAAATCCTTTCTAAATGACACCATCTGATTCAAGTTAAAAAATGACTTAAACACTAGTTAAAAAAAAAAAAAGGACAAAACACATTTCATGAAGAATACAAAGAGAAATGTCTGCTGAGTAGTTTTAGTTCAGATGTTTCAGAATGCTGCTGTATGTTTTATGAGGAATCTGAGGGGAAGATTTCATAGCAGAAGGTGTTAATGTGGCCTGTATCGACTTAAGTGGTGACCCAACTGGACTGTGAAACTGCGGGATGCCTATGGATTCGAGCTGCTTGTTAAAGAGAAACTCTCCATTATTCAAAAACCCTTCCTCATGTCCTCTCTCCCCAAGCTTCCCATCCTCTACTGGCTCAGTTTCTAGCATTTCGGTATCTTCTTTCCTGCTAAAAAACTTGTCCAAGTAACTGGTGTAAGTGTTTTCCTTTTCAACTTGTTCATCCTTTCTTACCTCACAACAAAACTGATTTATAAAAAAACAATCCTCCCCACCACCCACAAACTGGCTATCCCAAGAAGATTGGTACAAAGCTTCTAATTGAGCCAAATTTGCCATTCCTTTTTCCTGTTTTTCTCGGCTTACTGACTTTGATATCAAACTTTTTAATTCTAGTTGGGACACTGAGCTATTCAAGTCATTTAATTTATCAACAACATCAGCAGGTTCATGTTGTGAACTAAGCTGAATAGTTCCTGCAATAAAGGAATCAAAGTCAAATCCCTGATTCTTTTCCCTTTCTTTTTCAGCCAGCTGCTGTGATGCTTCCTCTAGAGCTATCTGGGCTTTAACCAATCCATTTCTTTCACATTTTGACTTGCCTTTCTTATCAGATTTTTCTTTGCTTTGTTCTTTCCAATTGGAAAGATCTATAATAAGCTTGGGTTCATAGTAATGATTAACTTCACTCTCTCTCCAAACTAAGTTATCTAAATATGATGATGACCTCGTTTTGTAGTTACAAGTATGGCTACACTCCAGATCACAGTATTTGTTTTCATGATGATCTGGGTACTGCCAACAAGGCTCAGTAGAGTAATTGGTATCAAAAGCAGGATCCTCCAAATACTTTTCACGATCTCCATCCAAGTATTTTCGAGGATCAACTTGTACTTCTTCTTCATCAGTGACATCAGACAGAGCCCGTGGGTCAAGCTGAACTTCATCAATATCGAAATTGTTATGTATAGGCCAATCATGCTCTGAAAACTGACAATCATGGTACCTGAAAAAAACATCAATACATTAGTGTTAGCCCACATGTATGATTTCATTTTCAAATTTACTGAGTGCCTTTTGCAAGCACTGTGCCAGGTCTTTGAGGAAATAATAGGAGTCTAAGTCATAAGCCTTCCCTGTCTTCCAGAAACTTAAGTCTAAGTAAATCCTCTACTTGACCACACCACACCTAAGCAGAGGTAAACTGAAAAAGACACATGAAAATGGTTGGAAGAGGCAACAGAATAGCAACCATTTTTCTATTAAGCAAGACTATATGAAGTCCTCAAATATTAAGATCATCATTAGGAACTCCCAATCTGACTAAACATCATCACCTGGAGATCTTAAATAATGTTCAGTATTATATGCTACCACACTACTTTGAAAATGATTTTATCTAAACTTCCCCCAGAATTTAGAAGTCCTAAAAGGAGGCTGAGGAAAGAAATTCTTTAACTAAAATGTATAGCATTATCCATTTTAATGTTTTTTTTACTGTGTAGATTAGAAAAGTCCTTTATACTGCATATATGTTAAGCATTCCCAAATTAATTTTATGTCATCAGGAAAACAGATTTGAATATAGCTTATACCATAACTTGTAAGTCAGAAATAATTTCTCCCCTAACACATAACTGATTATATGTAAAATCCGAGACACTCTGGAGATACTTTATTGGATAAAGGTGAATCTTGTCATACAACATCTTCAAATAATTGGTAACATTCATCAATAAAAGCAATCATTTAAAATAGTTCAGATTTCTAACCTTTAACTTTTAAAGGACTTTATAATTTTATTAATTAATCATGCCTTAATGGTTCTGAAAATGTTTCAAAGCAGTATTTAACTTCTCCCATTACCTGAGACTATTCGAAGATATTAATAAAATTTAGCAGAAATCTGAAGGGACCATTACTACATTGTTTAAGACATCTACATTGTCATATTGCACAAAATTTAAAAATAAAACTTATAACATTATGATTCATTACAAATAAAATAAATTACATTTATCAAACTTAGGATCAATTTACCTTTCCCAGTTATAAATGTGACTGTGAGTTTCATCCATAAGCAAAATATCATCAACTTCATCTTCAATATGAAAAGGATGACTTGAAATTGGTTCATCCATTGGAAAAGAATATATGCTCATGTAAGGATGGGAAAGCGCTTCTTCTGCTGTCAACCGATCCATAGGGCTGAATGTTAAAATTTGTTCCAGGAAATCCAGTGCTGCAAAACAAAGGATGGTAAAATTTGAGACAACTGCTTATCTTTAGAAAAACTAAAAGAATTTGAACTCATTCACTTGAATGACAAACTGAGTGATTACCTTATCATACCATAACTTACAAGATTACCCTAACTTACAAGATTACCCTATCTTATTCCACAAAACATGAATAAATCACCTTAATTATACTGGAAGTCCACCAACCCATAAGGGGGATGGTAAATTAAGTTTTCTAGGAGAAATAAAATTTAACAGTTACAGATTAAAAAGAAAAAAGATTTAATTAGATAAACAGGAAATACGTGAATGTACCCCAATCACATATTATGGAAAGTTACATAGAAGAAAAGGAATACATTAGTTGAACACATAAAATGCCTGCAAATTGTCAAGTATCAGTGATTACATATCACTCAATTTAATATGTAAGTTCTAATCTTGACTTTGCAACTCACTTGAACTTCCTGAACTTCAGTTTTTCATGTATAAGATAGATAGATAGATAGATAGATAGATAGATAGACAGACAGACAGACAGACAGGCAGGCAGACACATACATAGTTTATAAGGTGTTCTGTCACTATGAACACTAAGGATCTTTGGCCCAATGACTAGTTTTAAGAATTCATTATCAAAGACACTCATTCAACACATTACAAATACATCCCAAGCACTAGCCAAATATCTAAGGTAGGCTGACTACCTCTCACAGCTGACTAAGACATGGTTTCCGTCCCCCTACACCTTCCTGATGAGGACTGAGAAAAGATTAAATGTTAGCTAGATTACAAATGCTTCAACAGCAATGTCTCTTTTGACAAGACACAGCAATAGTGATAATGACTCCAAAACTGATCCAGGTTATACCTGAGCAGTGTCTTACAACCTGGCTAGCAGGTCACATCTACAGAGCATTTTAAAAATACAAACACATGCCCCGCTCCCTAACCACATTCAGATTTTGCTTAAAAGTCTGCACTCTTAAGGACCTCCCACAGATGACCCTGAGGCATAGCCAGTGCACGTGACCTTCACTCATGAAAAGGGCTGTCTTGACTGGGCTATATGGTTGGCACCAAGAGAGGCAGCAGTGGAGTCTGATTGAGGCTTAGACACCGATTAGGAAACTCAAAGACTGTTAGCAGAACCACTGAAAAGGAAAACTGCAAAATCCACTAAAATTAATCCATTGAAACTATGGAACATTCCCACCACTGTAGAAACTTCTATTTGACAACTGCTTTCTCTTCATTTAGGCATTTACAATGAGTTCTAAGAATGTGTGAGTGTGTGTGTGTGTGTGTGTGTGTGTGTGTGTGTAGAGAAATGTCATCATGATTTTGCCATTGTGCTTGTTTCTCAAGATGTGCTATTTTAAAATATGCTGATATACACTAACCTTGTGTGTTTCACATATAATGATCAGAATAAGTGACATGAGTAACAGATTGATAATTTAAGATAAAGTTTAAGATGTTTAGGAAACTATGCATCTCTTAACTTTATGATTCATGAGAAATTATACAATGGTGACATTGATGTATCTTAATACAGCAGGACAATTCTGAAAGACACAATCGACTTTAGAGAAAAAATGTTTAATGCCTGATATACTTCCTTTTTAAAAAAAAAAGTTATTTTTTACAGAATAATGTAAGAGTTAACGATTTCTATATCTTATTTGTATCAACAAATAATGGGTCAACTCAGTTTTGAGACATGAAAATTCACTGCTTTATGGCTGATGTAGTTTTGATTCTCTCCCAAACTCCGACTACTGTTAAGTTTGTACAAACTTTCTCATTTAGCAACAAGTACTCCTAATACTAGGCTACGGAAGTATATGTAGTATATTTGGCTCATATGGCATTTTGCTCTTTGCCCATCTCTTCCTTACCCTAAAGTCGTTTTCTTTCCCTCTAATTCAATTCTCTTTTTCATACCTAAATCACATTCATATTCACACCCATTCACTTATCATATAACCCTCAAAGAACTCCATTCCAGTTAAGCCAGTCATTCAATATGCTCATGTATGGTAGGTAGTCAAGAGATTAACATGGAAAAGTAGGTAGAGTTAGAACCAGCAGAAAAGAGAAGCTATCTGGAAAGTTAATTCAGGGGAGCAAAGTAACAGAAGCCATCCTCAATAGGGAAAAGACATAGTTAAAGTTTTAGGTATACCTTAAGTGTCTAAAGGCTATTTGGTAGAAAGCCACACATTTAAGGATAAAAAGTTAATGTTTCCCTACACAGATCCTGCTTACACATACTAGTGCACCAACACGCACCCAGTTATACAATGATTACTTTTAAGTCACAATACCTTCTCGACTAATTCCCGGAAGCAGCTGAGTTAAAGGTTTGTGCGGCTCAGTCATGTCATTTCTAATGTAAACTGGAATTACGCTGAGAAGCTCCTGACGATCTTCCTCATGGACAACAGGAATTGATTCTAAAATCAGCTGCATCTGTTCAAGTTCATGTGCACCTAAGTGAGATTAAAAAATATATATACAACATAAATGCATCCCTCAATGTTGACTTATTTGGCATTAAACACAGTAAAGCTAGAGAAAACTAACATAAATATTGCAATGACCACAAGGAGAAATGGTTTTAACGGAGTCACTGATTAGGAGTTTCACTACTTTGAATATCACCTATCTATTTGAAAAGTGTACTTTTTCTATTTCTGCTCACTGATATATTTAGTTTTAGCTGCTTTGTTTCTGTAAAAAAAAAAAAAATACTCTTGAACTTTAGTATCACAAATCAGTGAAAAGTAGCAGTAAATTGAGATTCAAGAAACCTGGATTCCAGTCACTACACCACAAGGTAACAGGCTATATAGCTCTGCGAGAAATACTTAAAATGGTGATGGAGGGCTGTACTAGACTTGTGAAACAAAAAGGTTTGCATTTATATGTGAGGTTCACTCAGAATTTCAGGATCATTATTAAAGAAACAAAAGAGAAAACTTTAGAACAGGTGAACAACTAAAAAATATACATTCAGTTTGCTTTTCCACTAATTTCTAGAAATTTATTCAACACTCAAATGTGTTGAGGGCCTACTATGAGCAAGACACTTTAGGAAATAGGTATGAAATGAAACAGATCAAGTCCCTGATTTCATGGAGCCTACAATCCAGTAAAGGAAGACCTAACAAACGTTAGGTCTGTAATCCTACAAACAAATGTTTATGTCAAATGATGAAAAATACCTAGAAAAAAAAGTAGCCTAAGTGAGAATAGAGAGTGCTTGCTGGAGGTAGAACTGTTAATTTACATCAGATGATCAATGAATGCCTCACAGAGAAACTGAAAATAAGGGAGTTAAAGAACATACCATAATTCATATCAAGTTGCAGAAAGATGGGAAAAGGTCCAAAGGCCCAGAGGAGATAGTGGAATGCCCAAGAAATAAGAAGGCAAATGTAGCTAGAGTAGGGTGGTGAGGGAATAGAAGATAAAGCCAAGGAGGTACAGCACAGAGTCTGCTTTATCTTGAATTGGATGGGAAGAAATTATATAGTTCTGAGCAAAGAAATGACAGAGATCTGACTTAAGTTTTCACAGGATTGGTTACTATGGATTGCTATGTGATCACTAAATTGCAGACAGAAAATATAGTCTGAAGGTCCTGCGTTAAAACAGGAGCTATACAGTGGCTGACTGAACTAGAATGAGGGGGTAGTGATAGAGAAAATTACAAGTTAATTCTAAATATATGTTAAAGGAAGAGTCCACAGGATTTGTTCTGATAAAAATAAAAGGCAACACTAAGATTTGACCTAAGCTACTCAAAACTTGAGCTAGTGCATGAAGATCAGGAAGACGGCAGAAAGAAAAAGTATGCCATCAGACACCCAAGCGGAGACATTAAGTAGGATAAAGTAAAGCTCAGATGTTCGCTACAGGTTAAAAATACACAGACTGACCATGAGTGCTTAGTCCTGCCCTCTCACAGTTCTGCTCATGTCCGGCCTACAGCTAACCCGCTGTGGGAGCAGACCCTCACAACTGCTCTCACTGAACAACTCACAAACACACCAGTAAAGTACTAGAAAGACAACTACAGGTAAAGTTTTCAAATCACTTTCCAAACAATTCTTATTAATTGTTTAAAGTTTAATGGGTATAAGATTAAAATATGTAGAGGTTCTTTTTACTTTTATACTTAAACTATGTCCAAATATGCCAAATGACCATTTAAAAATACACTGAGTACTCTTGAATAAACGACACAGAAGTCTTACCCCATTTCGCATGACTTGAAGCTTAAGTTAATAATTTTAAATTAAATTATTTCATTTTCTTGTTACATTATTTATTATTGTGTTAGCTTTAACAAAGGTACACAAATTCTTTGATACTCTTGAACTCAAAGGGTGGCATTCCAGTGCCTTCCCATTGAGGGTGAAGTGTACTTTGTGACTCACTTATAATACATAAAATGAAGCTCAAACAACAGTGTGTAGCTGCTAAGCCTAGGTCACAAAGATATTCTGATCAATTCAGGGGTCAAGACCAATCACTGGAGAGGCCTCCCTGGTGGCACAAGGGGTTAAGCACCACACTAAGAGGCAATCCGCAGCCTCTGCAGCACAAGTTCAATCCCTGGCCAGCCAGGGAGCAACCCACACGGCACAGCAGACCTCTCCTGACTCGCCCGCTGCTCCCCTCAGCAGTGTGTTTCAGTCAATCTGCCTGTTCTGTTCCCCACTCTGCCTCTGGTGAATCCTCTCACCCCCTGCATCTCTGGCCTGTTCCCCAGCTCTTGTATGCATAAATGAATCTTTAAAAAAAAAAAAAAAAAAGACCAATCATTGGAGAAAGTAATCTTTTCAACAAATGGTACTGGGACAATTGGATATTCACATGCAAAAGAATGAAATCAAACTTCTTCCTCATACCAAGAATAAAAATTAACATACAGAGATCCTAGCCTTAAGGACAAAAACTAAAACTATTAAACTCTTAGAAAAAAGCATCCATGACCTTGGTTTAAGCAATGGTTTCATAGATAGAACATCGAAAGTGTAAGTGACACACTCAAAAAGATAAATTAGACATCAACAGAATTAAAAACTTTTGTGTTTCAAAAGATAGCATCAAGAAAGTGAAAATAGGGCCTCCCCGGTGGCGCAGCAGTTGAGTGCTGGGTTGCGAAGCTGCCCGCAGCCTCTGCAGCACTGGTTGGATTCCCGGCTGCTCCCCGGCCACTGGAGGAGGGTCCCACATGGTGCGCAGACCTCTCCTGCCGCCCGCTGCTCCCCTCAGCAGTGTACTTCGGTCCTTCTGCCTGCTCTGCTCCCCGCTCTGGCTCTGGTGAATTCTCTCACCCTCCCGCGCTTCTGACTGTACCCAGTGCTTGTATAAATAAATAAAATATTAAAAAAAAAAATCTAGCAACAACAACCAAAAAAGTGAAAATAACCCACAGAACAGGAGAAAATACATGTAAATTACATCTTATAAATTTGTATTCAGAACTATAAAAAAACTCATACCTCAATCATAAAAATCAAATAACCCTGTTAAGAAATAGGCAATGAATCTGGAAAGGTATTTTTCTAAGATATACAAATGGCCAATAAACACATGTTGAATATCATTAACCATTAGGGAAAATATGTTATCAAAATCACAAAGTGATACTACTCCATATACACCCCCAAAAAATATCAAACGGACAACACTTTAAATGGAATGCAAAGAAATTGGAACTCTCATACATTGCTGGTAGGAAGGTAGTTATACAATCACTTTGGAAAACAATCCAGCATTTCTTCAAGAAGTTAAACATAAAGTTACCATACAACACAGTTAATTCTATTCCTAGTTAGACACTCACCAAATATAACTAAAAACTACTTCCACATAAATCTTGTGCTGTGATAGAAACAGCAGTGTCATTCATCATATCCAGAAAGTACAAACAACCCAAACCACCAAACTGATGGATAAACAAAATGTGGTATGATGATACAATGGAGTATCATTTACCATAAAAACATGTCAAGTATTAATACATGTTACAACATGTATGAACCTCAAACATTATGCTAAGTGGAAGAAGTCAGTCACAAAGCCCACATGCTACATATTTATTTATACTGACATGTCCAGAACAGACAACTCTATACACAGAAAGTAAATTAGTGGTTGCCAACAGCTAGAGGAAAGGATAAATGGAAGTGACTGAAAATGGCTAGAGCATTTTTTAGGAAGAAGAAATGTCCTAAAGTTAGATGATTATACAATCCTGTGAACATACTAAAAAATACTGAACTCTATACTTCAAGTGGGTTAACTGTATGGCATGTGAATTTTATCTGCATAAAATTACATATTCGGATGTAAGCTGACAGAAGCTTATATATACATTAGCTCTCTCCCTGCTTTCCCTTTTGGAGTAAGTCAGCTGCCATATTGTAAGACATTCAAGCAATCTTACGGAGAAGCCTACAAGATGAGGGCTTCTCTTGGGGCCGCCTGCTAACAGCACATGTGTAAGCTATCTAGAAGTGAACTCTCTTGCCCCAGTCAAGCCTTCAGATGACTGCAGACTCAACCATCATCCTGACTAAGAAAATTTGCACTAGAAACCACCCAGCTAAACAACCCCCAAATTCCTGACCCATAGAAAATATGAGATAATAAGTATTTATTGTTTAAGTCACTCACTAAGTTTGGGGTAACTTACCATGCAGCAACAAATAATACAGTAATGATTTTATAAATGCTAGAAGGTACATGAATTTCAGAAAAACAGCTTCCAAATTACAGTATTGTTCCTAGGAAAAAATTCAGTCCACTTAATCACTTAGTTTCCAGGAACCACCTGGATTTCACTTTAGGAAAGTGAAATTTTCCTAAATTTCACTTTCCTAAAGTGAAATCCAGTAGCTATCACACATCATAAAAGAAACTTCAGGGCCTCCCCGGTGGCGCAGCGGTTGAGCGCTGGGTTGCGAAGCTGCCCGCAGCCTCTGCAGCACCGGTTTGATCCCCGGCTGCTCCCCAGCCACCGGAGGAGGGTCCCACATGGCGCGCAGACCTCGCCTGCCGCCCGCTGCTCCCCTCAGCAGTGTGCTTCGGTCCTTCTGCCTGCTCTGCTCCCAGCTCTGGCTCTGGTGAATTCTCTCACCCTCCTGAGCTTCTGACTGTACCCAGTGCTTGTATAAATAAATAAATAAATCTTTAACATAAAAAAAAAAAAAAGAAAGAAAAAAGAAAGAAAAGAAACTTCAGACCAACATAGATAAAAAATTAAAAAGGATGAGCTGGTGTGTAAGCTGAGCATTGAACAAGTAACGTCATTTCAAGAATTTTGAGGGCATGTATGCATACCATCCTTTAACAGTGCTCACTTAAACACCCTAATCATTCATTCATTTTTTCCTTTGCAACCCTACTCCATTCACTTCTATCTGCTCTTAGAACAATCTGGCAGTGGTTGGAGGGCTAACCTTAAGACAAAGTAATGATGTGACTAAATCATGGTCACATCACTTTCAAACTAAAAAATTTTAGTGCCCCATTTTCCTAGTTTCTCAAATGAAAATTCCTGTTTACATTCATAAGTCATTTTATGAACGAGTCATAAGTGCCTTCGTTTTATTTGCTGCCTTGTTTTCATTAAACTTCATTTACTCATTAACCAGTTCATGTCCTTAGGTACACAGATATCCTTAAATAGATACCATTTCCCCCTCTCTCTCCACAAAAAAATTCCTCACTGTTCCTATGTAGTGGAAAATCCTTTGACTCCGATATGCCCTCCATTACAGTCTTCACTTACGTGGCCTGAGTGTGCAGCTTTTATAGTCTGCATTGGTATAGACTGTACAACTGGATTTTATACCAACTCAGTTTGCTTTATAATACTTGATGTTTTTCATGGATTATTCATCCCTTCCCATCTTAAGTTCTCTCTCTCCCTCTCTCTCTCTCTTTCAATTCTTCAGACTCTTTCATAGCACTAAACTCAAAAGAAGTACTTAGTGATTGGTCTTCAAGGGCACAGCAGTGAGGCAACAGGATAAAGCAGTTCAAGCAACAAAGATGATGGGCGCTAAAGAAAGAATTACTGAATTTCCAACAATAGCTAAAAAATTTCATCAGGAAGTGACAAAATTTGACAGAACTAGGCTTCTCAGGTATCGTTTAACACAGATAACCGGTATTATAAGTCCACAAAATACAAAAACGTGTTTTAATAAATAAGATATATATAAAAGAATACTAGAATTCTGACTGAATTCATAAAAAGCTAGGAGAATATATGAATAAGTTTTCTCAATTTTTAAATATTAAAATACCATTTTATCTTTTCATTTTAATATTCCAGACTACAATGGATTCTTTTAAATCTTCTATATATCTCACTGAATAATACATGCAAAATGATTTCTGTTTGGGAAGATATTTTCCATACAGTTTTAAATTCTCACCTGCAAAGAGGGTTTTACCAGTCAGCATTTCAGCGAAGATGCAGCCTGCAGCCCACATGTCAATGGCTTTAGTATAATTATTAGGAGAAAGTAAAAGACGTGGAGATCTGTACCATTTAGTAACCAACCCTTCAGAAAGATGACCCTGAAAAAGAAACAAAAACATACTTTTGTTACATCAGCTGAAGAACAGTACACAAAACTTGATTCTCTAAAGAATCCTGAATCTTTTTTAAAAAAACCTGTGAAATCCTAAAACAATACTACTGATTCTACACCTATTTCAAAGCTCTTGAATTTTTGACTGGATGGAGTTTAACTTCTTCTGGGATATACTGTTTTATAAGATGATGTTCACCAAGAAGTCTGCTGAGAAAAAAAAATTTAGTGCTAATAGAATTTATACCCCTAAAATATAGTGCAACACATCAATGCTACTCCACTCAATAAACCTAGTTTTAAGAAAATAATTCAGTGTGAATTCTAGGCCACATACTCAAAACATGTTTCAGAAGGAGCTATTTCTTTACTCCAAGTCTTAAGTTATTTAAGGGGCAGGCATGCTTCAAATCAATGAGAGCAAAGTAGGGAAGAGCATAAGAAATGCTACTTATAAATCAATGTCAACCTCCTAAAGTCAATCCAGGAACTATGTATCTAATTCTTAATCAATTTTTCTACTTAGCATTTATTAAGCATTTGACAAAAACATTTATACTGCCTTATTTCATCCTCAAAACCCTGAGGAATTGTAACAGTAGCTATCAACTCCACTTTAAAGGGGCGATAACAGATATTAAAAAATCTGCTTGAGATCATATATCTTAGTGTGATATAGAAAAGGAACTTAATTTCAAATAGTCTTAACTCTTCTTAGTTCAGTTTTCTATCCATAATTCTTCATTGATACATATATTCATCCATTTCATTTGATTATTCAATTTCTATGTCAAATTTTTTAAAGAATTAAGTTATACTTAATGCGAGATGATATACAGTATCTGTTTCTTTACATGTGCTACCAGAAGCCAGGTAAGGAGGGCTCCTAGAGGTTTGTTAAAACTGAACAGATCTACTTTTCGATTTTAAACATTAGGGTCCCCCACACAATTTCATTTCAGGGTTTTGATCAGAAAATGTGACTAAATTTTTATATAACAGCAAGTTGTGAAAGGGAAAGCTTCTATTAATTGTTTTGGTTATTCCTGCTGCCTTTTATATCTATATACTTAACTTTAAAAGTTTGCTTGAACAGGCATAACAGAATACTTTAGACTAAGAGACATAAAAAAAAATCTTAAAATGGACATATATCATCCCCTCTTTTCGATTAGGACGACATTCTGCCCTAAACCCACATAATATCACCCACTTTTAAGTAAGGGAGAATTTAATTATAATAAACACTTCAACTTCATTTCAAAAGCAAGGAAATTATGAATGGAAGAAGATCTTATTAGGAAAAAAAGGAACTATGTGATAAAGCTTAATACAATTAACTAAAATTCTGCAACACAATATGCAAAGGAAGCACCTATTCCTGACGAGTCAGTTTAAAAGTCTGTCTCAGAGGGCTTTCCACGTACCTTATGGGAATAATGGGGATCCATGATCCGTGCAAGACCAAAGTCACCTATCTTCAGCACCAAATCTTCAGTATTAATGAAAAGATTAGCTGGTTTGAGATCTCTGTGCAGTACGTTCGCAGAGTGAATATATTTGAGCCCACGTAGCAGCTGATACATGAAAAGCCTGGCATGCTCTTCCAGTAAAGGGCCCTGCTCCAGCACATTAGCCAAGTCTGTCTCCATGTACTCCTGAACAATGTAAACACTGTTCAGTTCGGTAAGAGAACCCACATCGTCTGTTAACTGGCTTCCACTGGGACCAAGAATTTCGAACACTTTAACAATGTTATCATGGTCAAGTCTTCTAATAATTTTGATTTCACGTAGAGCATGTTTGACACTCTGGGGATCAGTAAGAACAATTTTCTTGATGGCTACTCTTTTGTCACAGTCATTGTCTACAGCAGAAAATACCAAGCCATTTCCTCCACAACCCAATGGTTTTAAGTCCATATACCTAGAGCCCAGATCAAAACCATGAATGTTCATGAGACTTTCAAATTTCTCTGCCATTTTAAAACCCTTACTATTGCCTTTTCCTTTCGAATTGTTGAACTTGTGTAAACAAGGAAGAAAACTGGCATCAAAAGGAAAGATCTTTCAAAAAGGGAGAAGAAAAATAATTTTGCTTCCACAGCAAGATGATTTCTTGATGTTCATTGCATATGCCAACCAGGCCCGTTGAGTTCCCCTTAGATTTTAATCTCAAAAAGCTCTACTCATATTGAAAATTAAAAAGATTGCAGTACTCATAGTTCAAGAAAGGGGCAGCAACTCCGCAGACATTTAAAGAAAACACTCAAGAAACTCAAACGGAATGAAATGACATACTATGCACTCAGATTTACTGTGCTAAACGATTTAACATTTAACAAAAATGTGAATAAATATGCACACGACAGGCTTCTATGAACATTCTCCTCACAGTGCAGATACATTCAGTGTTGGACTGGTCCTGAGCAGCATCATTCTAAGGTGCTGGTTAGCACTATTTCCGTTTGCTTCTTTTCTTCCTTTGTTGCTATAAATTTCAACAGGAAGCACTGGCAGCTGTTGTTTAACAGAAGATGTCTTTTGTTAGTGATCAGGTGGCTCCAGCTCACCACAATCACAATCAAAGCTACCGTCCATCTTACTCTGATACAACCTAGGGAGAAGAAAAAAAGAAAAGTCACTATTGCTGGAAATGCTTTCCAATTTGTAAAATGATGTGAATAAAGCACTTAGGTCTAAATTACTGATACATTAAACATATCTATCTATTGTCACTAAACATCAAACTTACCCTTATGAAAAATAGCTACCCATGTTGTACGCAATTCACCAATGTTGGTTCAGACCCTAGATCCCACCACACTAGACAGATTATAATATTAAGGCTCATTAGGTTATGTCCTTTCCTAAATTCTAACAGGCAAAGGAAAGAAGGTTCATAATATTTTTAGAGAATTCTTAAGTTTCGAAGGGTAAAACACTAGTATCAATTCTCTTGCTGTGCTGTACAGACCAGAAATTTGCAGAGCATGCACTTCAATGTATTAAAAAATGAACTTAAACAGTGAATACCCCTACAAAAAAGGTGTTTCACTTCTGAAAAGATTGGAAAAACACAGTTAAGAGTCTACTAACATCAAGTTTGAGGAGGGATGTGTAAAAACAGGAATCTTCATATGATACTGGTGGGACTTTAAAGAATTTCAAAGAGTAATTTGGCATAAATACATAAATTAATAGCATACCCTATGACTTGGTCATTTTCCTTCAATCTATGCTCCCTAGAGAAATGCTTACAAATGAACAAATGCTTCTTTTTAAAGGCAAATAATGAGAAAGAGGCTCAAGTTTCTACAATAGGAAATAGTGTTATATTCATATTGTGGACTGCTATTTAATAGGTAAAAATGAATACAGATCCTTGAAATCACTAAGTATACACTAAATTTAAAAAACAAACTGCACATAGAAATGTGCTCACTGAAACCAGTTAAATCCTGATCACAAACATTTAGGGATACATACATATGTAGCAAAAGTTAAAAAAAAAAAAAAACCACAAGATTGGAAAGTAACAATTTCATGATAATTATTTTGAGGAATAAGGGAAAGGAGGGCTACACAGTATGCTTCAACTGATCTTTAATGTGCTAGTTCTTTTTTAAAACACCAAGGTATGGCAAATTATTAGAAGCTAATAGAACGGGGAGGTATGTCTAAGAGCTCATGTATAAGAGAGCCATCAAACAAGAAACAGAGCTATCCAACGGTCTGGGGGAAAACAGGGAAAGGGAATAGGGAAGGTATTAGACAATGTCTCTCTGGTAAGGTAGCATTGGAGCAAAGGAAGAAAGGGTGTGACTGGGCCTAGGGGTGCTATGTGCTAAAATCCAAATATTAAAGGGTGTGAATGGGCCTAGGGGTGCTAGTTTCTCAGAAAGAGAAACTACCACATGAAAGCTGAAACAACTGAGGGTGTGTGATCTCCTGTCTAAGAAAACAACAAGGACGTCAATTTAGCTATCAAAATGCATATGCATGCAGGTAAGGAATACAGCCTAACCCTTACATGAAAAAGATTCTTCTTGTTGCTGACTTTTAACCTAAAAGCTAGTGTAATTTATAAAGCGTGTTTTCTAAATAGGTATGAAAGGCTTAGAAGTGGAACAGTTGCAATATTCCTTTATTAAAAGGGCTAGTCAGTAAAGACAATGAGAAACTTTACTAGTATATGAAATAAAGAAGCATATTCTAATCTTGAAGGTGTGACAACTTTCGACCACCGACTGGTAGGTGACTTAAGAGAACTGTTAGAATTCTCTAACAAATCTGCAGTTTCACAGTGGTGAAGCTTTTGTATAATAAGGAATCTGCCTTTATTTCCTGTGATTCTGTATTTCTACATACTTCACATGTGGAAATACAAGATTCTGAGAATTGTAATATGGTAACAGCAGAAGTCTCAATCTTAGCAAACTTTCAATTTTGAGAAATCCAAATATTAAAGTAGTGTGTGAAAGAAAACCTGGTAATACTAGTAACTTAAATACTAAATAGATAAAAGCTTCTTATGGTGATAGTTTCATTTAATAAAAATTTATATTTACTATCCCTAAGTTCTTTTTATAAATGAGAACCTTATATCTCTTAATATTAAGGACATTAATGGCATAATCACTCTTTGTTTTACAATGGAGATGGCTTCCTGTTTGCAAATTTTGTTGTTTCTCAGAAATCAGGAAAAAAAAAACAAGCAGACTTCTAAAAGTTCTGTAGGTTATCAATCTATTTGTAACAAAACATTTAAAAGTTAAAGCTTGCAAATCAAATTTTTAGTTAAAAAAATACTTGTTTGGGGGCTTCCCTGGTGGTGCAAGGGGTTAAGATGCAACCTATGAAGCTGTCCACAACCACTGCAGCAGGATCCCTGGCCAGTGAGCAACCCACATGGCGCAACAGACCTTTCCTGACTCGTTCGCTGCTCATCCTCAGCAGTGTATTTCAGTAGATCTGCCTGGTCGGCTCCCCACTCTCTCTGGTTAATCCTCTCACCACCACCACCGCCCCCCACCCCCATCTCTGGCTTACACCTTAGTTCTTGTATGCATAAATAAATCTTTAAGGAAAAAAAGAATCGTTCGAATGCCCCTCTACATCTTCCCCCATTAAAATGAGCATTATAGACTAGAAACAACTATACAGGTAAGACGCATTTTCAGAAATCTCAGTGACTGTCAGCAATTACAGGAGTAGACAATGGGGAAAAATTCATCTTGGGGAAGGCAGGAGCTTGGACCTACCCTGAGAAATTACAGGATCCTCATTACAGATTCAGATGACTATATAGGAAGCCTTCAACAGATTTTTCAGAAATATGAGACCATGCTGAAGAGAGGTTAAAGTTATATTTATCAATGTAAACTCATGCCATTCGCAGCAACATGGATGGAGCTGGAAGGGATTATGCTCTTTGAAAAAAGCCAGGAGGAAAAAAGAAAAATATCGGATGGTTTCTTTATAGGGAACCAAATAAGGGATCAAGAAAAAAAAACAACTAATCATAATAAATAAAAAAACAAAATTAACAGGCAACTATAAGTAGACATTCAGTGGAGAAGGGAGAGGGATCAACACAGGAGAGGGAAGAAGAGCACAAGGGACTACGGTGATGGTGCACTTGGTGGTGGGAATTGTACGAGGACTAAACCTGAGAGGAGAAAGCATACAATGAACAAAAATGAAGAATGATGTAAATTAGGGCCTCCCCAGTGGCGCAGCGGTTGAGCACTGGGTTGCGAAGCTGCCCGCAGCCTCTGCGGCCCTCGGTTCGACCCCTGGCTGCTCCCCGGCCACCGGAGGAGGGTCCCACATGGCCCGCTGCTCCCCTCAGCAGTGTACTTCGGTCCTTCTGCCTGCTCTGCTCCCTGCTATGGCTCTGGTGAATTCTCTCACCCTCCCGCGCTTCTGACTGTACCCAGTGCATGTATAAACAAAACAAACAAACAACTATAATAAATAAATAAATAAATAAAGCATGCCTCTATAAAAAAAAATAAAAAAAAAAAAATAAAAAAAAAAAAATAAATAAATAAATCTAAAAAAAAAAAAGATGTAAATTATATACAAATAAAATAATTTTTTAAAGTTATATTTATCAATGTAACTGTAATTCCAGACAGTGACTTGCCTCAATTCTCTGTGAATAGTACTCTTCAAAGTCCTTCAACATCCAAAAGCTATTGGAGTACCTTTCCACTCAGGAGCATAGAAAATTGGCCCACCTTACTCAGTAAATGGGAAGGAATGTTAGGACTTTTGCTTAATAAAGCAGATCCAGTATGTGCATCCAATTCAGATATGTTCCATTTGGCAAAGTGTTTGCTAATTTTATATATGCCTTGTAATATACTAGGCACTGGAGACAAAATGGTAAAAATATACTTCAATTCTACCTTCAAAGTGACTACAATATGGTTGAAGACAAACAATAATAACAATTCATTTAAAAAGGGGGATGTGAAGGGGATAAGTGATACCCCCCAAAAATGGTAAGGAGGCTATGAGAGTCTACATACTGGGGGATCTGACCCAATTAGGGAGGTCAGAATGCGTACCTATGGCAACCATAAAAAGAAAGAGACCTCCCATGCTGACTCTTAGTGATCCTGAAGAGAAAACAGCTTCTCCCTAATCATCTTGACCTTCACAACAGTTAAATTCTAAACCATACTGTCTCTAACCACCTCCTTTTTTCAGATCAATCATGGAACTCTTTTTCCTGACTAAAGCACGCAGTACAAATCAACTGGTACAGCAGACTGCTGGTCAGAGCACACTCCATCCACATCAGTGACCTCTAGACACATCCTGTTTACACATTTTTGTCACCATCTTTCAAGTGTAACTTCATAAAAGCAAAGTTTAATTAAACTCAAGATAGATTTGGGGTCCCATATTCTATTTGCACTTTCTACACATTCCAAGTGAGAAAAAGGAAAACTAAGATGGCACAGTAACTTAAAATGATCCTTCCCAGAATTCTTTCAATATCTGTTTCCAAATGTTAACAATTCCCACCAAGCTCAGTGCTACCTTACTCAGAGAAGAGTCATTAATTATAACTTAATTAGCTAACTCAGTATTATCCTAACAGACTTTTGGTGAATAAAATGAAGTGCAAAGAATGAGAACAAAGTTGGTGTTAATGCTTTACTTTTGATCTTCAAGAAATCCATTGTATGGGCCTACGGGGGCAATCTGCAGCCGAGTTTGATTCCCCTACCAAACAGGGAGAAACCCACATGGCGGGAAAGACCTCTCCTGTCTCGCTCACTGCTCCCCTCAGCAGTGTACTTTGGTCCGTCTGCCCGTTCTGTTCCCCACTCTGTCTCTGGTGAATCCTCTCACACAACCCCATCTCTGGCCTGTACCCCAATTCTTGTATAAAAATAAATAAATCTTTAAAAAAAGGAAAGAAAGATTTCCATAGTAATGTGGAAATAAAAGCTCCCTATGTAGGTCAGGCTGAGTACCAGTATCCTCAGTTTATATGGCAGTTCCCTGAAACTACCATGACTGTCTCTTCAGGCACTCCTCTAAATTACTGCCTGCTTTCTGTCACTTGGCCTACCCCCATGCCAACAGAAATACAGCTACTCTGAGTTAAGCTTAGGCAGATGAAGTAAAATTATAAAATGAAAAAGGAATTTTTTTTAATTTATTTATACAAGCATTGGGTACAGTAAGAAGCTTGGGAGGGTGAGAGAATTCACCAGAGCCAGAGCGGGGAGCAGAACAGGCAGACTGACTGAAATACACTGCTGAGGGGAGCAGCGGGTGGCAGGAGAGGTCTGTTGTGCCATGAGGGACCCTCGCTGGCGGCCATGGATCAAACCGGTGCTGCAGAGGCTGCAGGCAGCTTCGCAGCCCAGTGCTCAATTGCTGCGCCACCAGGGGAGGCCCATGAAAAAGGAACTTAAGAGTAGAATAACTTCACTCTGCCCCATCTTCCCATTCTGTAGAAATTGCATTTTCTTCTTTTTTAATCCAGAGCTGGGTCTGTGTCAGAAAGGACGTTTGAATAGGCAAAGCAAGTTTGAGGTGTGGGCCTTAAACAGAGTAGTTACTTTTCTGGTTTTCCCTTCCATCCTCCACACTGCTGCTTCTCAGGTTAAATGTAGGCATGGGTCATCTGGCCGGATCATACTCACTGACAGCTCTTCCTGCCCCATCCCCCTCCCCAACAGCTCTTGCCTATTTTGCTCTTCTCCAGGGTCAAATGAGTAATTTGAGTTAACTGGAATCCAGCCAGCCTCACATCTCCTCTGCCAAATCCCAGTAGCTTTTGGAGAGAAGGGAAAGATTGAGTCTACTTACATTCACCTAGGACTATCTCTTTACCCTGGCATAGAGAGGTGTTGTTATAGCAAAACCCTCCCCACTCCACCTTCCAGAAGATCATGTCTCAGATTCTCAGTAGAGCTACAGTTTCTAAGGTAGAGACAGCCAACAAAGGCTAGAGTACAGTTTAGCTGCTTGCTTATATGCATTCTTGACAAAGCCCTTGAACCTGAACGTCATCAGGGACTATTCTCAGAATCTTGGCTTCAAGAAGAACTGTCCTTCAAACTAGCGTTAGTCAATGATCTTAGGAACCTGGGATGAGAGGGAGGACCTTAAAACGAAAACACCAAACCAAACAGGCTTTGTCTACTATCAGTAACTATTCTTATCAACAAGACAAGCTTTCAAAGTCAAAGATAGTATACTTAGCTTCTAACAGAGTATATAATTTATAAAGCAAATACAATGTCCTCCTGCTCTACTCCCAACTTGTTCTTAAGCTGTCTGAACCTTTGCCTAAAAACATTTTTTCTCATTAGGGACCCTCATTTGCCTTTGACCACTTAAAAAGCCAGGACAAACTAAATGCCATTATGCGTATTATGATGCTCATCTCCAGATGCTATTTATTTTACTGTTACCTGTATTGGAACAGTGGAATTTCAGACACTAGAAAAAAACAGCTAAAGACAGTCAAGGACCCAATTCTAAGTCAATGATCTGTGAAAGCATTGTTTAAGTCTCATTTCACTGGTATTTGTTCCCAACCACTTATGGTGGGATACCCAGAATGGGGGAAATGTGATGGAAACGTCTTACGTTAAACATTAAGTAAATACAATTCCTCTACAGATTTAGGATTAGAAATTATAAAATAATAATAGCCCTTCATCACTTGTTTCCGCCTGCCTGAATCCTCATTTCGAAGACTCCTCTAATGTTAAGGAAACCCTGGAGCAAATATATACACAGGAGACATGTGGACAGCCTCCTTTGTTCAAGTACCTTTGAACATCTGAGGATTCCAAATACAAATTTTTGGAATTGTTAGGATAGTTTATATAATACTACAGTAACAAATAATTCCAAAATCTTAAGTAACTTAGAACAGTTTTAAGTCTTGTTCCTGTAACATACCCAACACAGCTGTCATCCAAGCAGTTGAAATAGCTACCATCAGTATTGTTGCCACTCAAAGTGCCAAAGGGAATGAAGTGGGACTATCTCACTGGTGCCTAAAAAGTTCATCCAAAAAATTCTATAACTCACTTCTACTCACATTTTGATCAAACCAGTTCACATGTCACACCTATTTCAAAGGAGTAGAGAATATAATCTCTACATGTCCCCAAAGCATAAAGGATCAAGATATTTTGAATAGTTTTTTTTTTTTAAGATTTATTTATTTATTTATACAAGCATACAGTCAGAAGCGCGGGAGGGTGAGAGAATTCACCAGAGCCAGAGCGGGGAGCAGAGCAGGCAGAAGGACTGAGGTACACTGCTGAGGGGAGCAGCGGGCGGCAGGAGAGGTTTGCGCACCATGTGGGACCCTCCTCCGGTGGCCGGGGAGCAGCCGGGGATCGAACCAGCGCCTCAGAGGCCGCGGGCAGCTTCGCAACCCAGCGCTCAACCGCTGCGCCATGGGGGAGGCCCTATTTTGAATAGTTTTGACTAAAACAACTTCAATTCTTCTATCCATCCATTACATTTTTACTCCATTACATTTTACCATCTGCTAGATATTGTTTTACACAATAACAGAGGTAAAAATTGTTTTTAAAAACCTGACCTGAATTTATGAAATACAGAAACACAGAGCACTGTAGTAGATTTTCCCTTACTAACCCTTTCTTCAGCTCTTTTCTAATAGAATTCTCCTTTCTTTGTCTTTTGCCCTTCCCAATCTCAATGAAATTTCTATTCTTCTGATCCTCTACTCTTCATTTTCTTGAGAACTGTTTACCTCCCTTTGTCGTAACTCTTTGTAAAATAAAAGGTTTGGGACTAAGTAAATATACTGACATTTTCTGAGCATATTATCTAATACTTAGGAGGTACATTAAAAGCTGTACTGAATTAGGGCCTCCCTGTTGGCGCAGGAGTGAAAGCACAGCACTATGAAGCTATCTGCAGCCTCTGTAACAATGAGTTCGATCCCCAGCCGGCCAGGGAGCAACCCACATGGCACAGCAGACCTCTCCTGTCTCACCCACTGCTCCCCTTGGCAGTGTTTTCAGTCAATCTGTCTGTTCTGTTCCCCACACTGTCTCTGGTGAATCCTCTCACCCTCCCGCACCTCTTGCCTATAACCCCAGGTTCTTGTATGCATAAATAAATCTTTAAAAAAAAAAAAAAAGCTGTACTGAATTAATGTTAAAAAAATTCAACTTGATAGAATGTTTTGGAAAAGATAAATTCTACCCTTAATTTTTTAAGAATCTGATCACTTTCTGACCTACCATGGAGGAACATCAGTGACGACTCCTAAAAAGGTACTTTCCTTAGCAGGCATTCTCCCAGGAACCTCGCCATGTGAACACACAGGTTTGCCAGCACATGAAGAAGCAATTGATTTCAACCCACTCAGATTGAAAAAAACAAAAACACATCAGGCTCTGGAGGTTCGTGTTTTGTTAGCTGAGGCAGTGGGGAAGGACTGTGCCAGTGAAATAGTGTTCGATATGATCAGACAAGCAAGACTCTGTAAAAATCCTGCAGTTCACCAACACCAAGTATCGTGAAGATACCCAAGAGCTTGACATTATTCTGTCTTTCCCGCTCTTCAGTCCATCCTAGCAGAACCTGTGGTATCTAGCATCACAGCTTTCTAGAATACACATCAAATACAATTGTTGTAGTTATTTAACTAACTCTGGTGAGGATCTGAAAAAGACCATGATGTACAAGACCAGAGAAAACATTTCTGGCCCCCATCAATTGGAGAGAACCATATGACTCATTGCAGAATTTCCAATTTTTAAAAAATGATTCAGAGTATTTTTTCTAGAATATCCTTCCTCTTTTTTTGTTTTCTCATTTTCTCCATACCTGAGCAAAGGTTGCAAGATTTAAAGAAAGTATATTTCCTATTCACACTAAAGTTTGGCTACTGACAAATTCCCATTTGATTTCATTAAACTGTATTGGTGGGGGGGAGGTGGAGGGAAGGAGCAACCAAGCTCAAAAGCTTTGCATTCTAGTCCAGGAACTATAGCTAAATTAGCTAGACAATCTAAGCATTTCTAGGTCTCTGTTCCTCATCAAGAAAATGATAGAGCTAATCTTCATTATTCCTACGCTATCTTTTATTATAAATTTTACGATCTTAATGAAAGGCTGAGTTTTCACTTCTGATTAGAATGTACAAAGTTGCAAGACACCATTACTATTTCCCTGTAAACACTGACAAACTGGGTAACGTACAAAATTGTAGTTTTTACACAAACCATCAGAGAATTAAGGATGCAATCTAAACAAATTAAATTCCAGAAAATGTCAAGCCTTTCCTTAGAGAAGAGGCCATGGCTATTCTCATTCCTGGCAAAGTGGCTGCAGAATAAGGAATTTTCCACTTACAGGATTAAGAAGAAAACTGCCAAATTTACATGAAAAGATGATAGACAAAACTTTTAATGGCTGCATGTGGACTTAGATAAGAATTTGGAGGAGGCCCAGCTATAAGCCCCACCTGTCAACTGTTCGCTGTGTCTTCTTAACTCAATGAGTACAAAAGTCTGAGGGCAGAGCAGAAAAGCTGAGAATCCCAAGTAGCATATGGGCCTCCACTATGTCTAAAACAGCTGCCCTCTGATGGTGGGGAACAAGACAGGCCCCTCACATAAAGCAGACACTGTTCTTATGACGGGGCTAAGAAATAGGACAAAAATGTTAGATAACGAAAATATGAGGTAGTACTGAAAAGTAAAGTCCAAAGAGCTAGCAGAATGAAAAGCAGAGAGCCCGATGTTCAGAAACTGATATGGTAGAAGTATTCAGAGAAAAATGAGTAAAAACTTTCTTAAAAAATTGATAAAAGATACCAACACACAGACCCAAGTTCAATGAGGAGCAACCAGGATAAAAACAAGGAAACCCCTACCTAGGCACATCACTGTAAACTGTTGAAAATGGAGAAGAAAAACTCTTAAAAGCAACAGGGAAAAGAGACAAAGGATGCTTGAGGAAGAATAATAAGAATGACAACTGATTACTAGAAACAATGAAAGTCAGAAGACAATAGAACATTATCTTTCAAGTGCCAAAAGAAAAAAGAACTATTAACTCAGAATTCTATATTTAAGGGAAATGCACTTCAAAGATGAAGGTAAAGATAACATATGGAATTCTAGATTTCTGAAAGGAACAAAAAACCCTAGAGAAGGCAAATAACTGGAAAATAAGAAAAGTCTTAAAAAAATTATCCACATTTAAATTTTACAAAATAATAATGTACTGTGGAAGTAAGATATAGGACAAGAGCACAAAGTGCTGCAGGGAGCATAACCTGAATCAAGCAATGAAAAGTATGACTTACAATATAGGTAAGGAAGTGGTATTACTTAAGATAGACTGATGACTAAAAGGCTCATGGGTCACCTTTAAACAACTCCCTTTCTGATTCTTCTGTTTACTGAAGAACCATGCCCACCAATGAGCAAAAGAAGGAAAAAGAGAAAACTAAATAAATCACCAACTGTAAACAATGATTTCTTTTGCTAAGCATTCTATGAACTTTTATATCAATAATAGAAACTAACATCATTTAGCAACTCAATTTGTTGACAATCCAGTGAAAATTAATCATAAATGTACATATTTTAATTGAAATAACTATGAGGGGCTCTACTTTCTGCTTTAAAGTATAGTTTTAAGATAATAAAAATTTTACTTTTGGAATATATGGCCCAAAAGTTCTTAAGGCTAAAAATATCATTTGATACATCTTTGTCTCTATTATTAAGTACTATAAAGGTAATTAATTAAAAAAGTATTTTGCTCATATTATAAAGGAACTCAGCAATGAACACAACAATACATTTTTAAATATTTGAATTCTAAAGATTATAAGGAACAATAGCAAGGTTGATTAAGAATGTATTGTGTGTGAAGTACTGTGCTGGGCATATACTCTTCCACTAAATCCTCCTAACAACACTGCAAAATGTATCTTAAAACCTTTATTTTAGAGAACTGAAATAAGACATTTAAGATGACACATTAGTGAGAGCCAGGATTTGGACCTGAACTTTGCAAATCAAAGCCCATGGTCTTGGGCCTCCCGGTGGCGCAGCGGTTGAGCACTGGGTTGCGAAGCTGCCCGCGGACTCTGTGGCGCCGGTTCGATCCCTGGCTGCTCCCCGGCCACGGGAGGAGGGTCCCACATGGCGCACAGACCTCTCCTGCCTCCCGCTGCTCCCCTCAGCAGTGTACTTCGGTCCTTCTGCCTGCTCTGCTCCCGGCTCTGGCTCTGGTGAATTCTCTCACCCTCCCGCACTTCTGACTGTACCCAGTGCATGTATAAACAAAAACAAACAAACAAATAAATAAATAGAACATGCCTCTATTTAAAATAAAAAAAAAAAAAGCCCATGGTCTTCTCTAACAATGTAATTTTTTTATTACCAAGTACACACACATTCCATCCTCTACCCCCACCTCTTTAAAAACAGTGTATTTCCTTCAGGCAGGACATCTTTCTGCATAGCCAAAAAACATAATCATGAAAATCAAGAAATTAGCAGATACAGGCAATCTTTAAGGGCATTTTCCCCTATAGAGGTTTAAAGGAATCGAGCATTTCCTATCATCTACAAATATTTACTGAGCACTTTGCATGTGCCAGTAATGATACAGTGGAGAATAAGACATTAAGGTTCTTCTCCTTTCAAAGAGTTTACATCCTAGTGAGAAAAGACGGCCAGGTAAAACACGACTGCAAATTTGGTGAAGAGCTGCGACTGAGTGACTAGGAAACAGCCATCTAAGGGTCTGAGTGATGAGAAGGCACCAGCTCTAAGGATGACAGCGGAGCATTTCAAATAGAAGACACAGCAAGCATGACAGAACTCAGCATTTTGGACGAAAAGAAGCCAGTGTGGCCATAATATCCTGAGCAAGGAGTGGAGAGCGCTGTGGGGATAAAACAGGTAGAAAGAAACACACACGGCAGGCTTCCAATTATATAAACTAAAAGCAAAGGAAAGCTTCTGAAAGATTTTAAGTAGACAATTGGCATGATTTCATTTATATTTTTAAAAAGATGATTCTTTTTATGTAATAAAGATGATATTCCAGGGAATGCAGAGACCAGTTAGAAGTTATTTCAGTAGGCCGGGTGAAATGATGCTGGTGGAAATGAAGATATAAAAGAGGAGACAGAGTCAAATGATATTTTGGAGATCGTGAGAAGTTGGCAATGGACTAGTCAAGGGGGATAAGTAAAAAAGACAGAAATAAAGGGTAACTCCCAGGTGCACCTTACTGAGATGGAGAAGACTGGGAGAACAGTATGGGAGAAAGACTTCTATTTCAGACATGGCGAGGCTTTCCAATAATAATGCCTATTTAGAAAAGTGAGTCAAGCAGGCAGTCAGAGAATGTGTCTGACTGCAGATGTTTTAAGTCTAAACCAAAAATACAAATTTTAGAATTATCCACATGTAAACAGTATTTAAACCAATAATTTCAATGAGACCACCTACCAAACAAACATAGAAGGGGGGAAAAGCCCAGAACTAAACTGAGATGTGCCGATACTTAAAGGTGGGTAGAGGCAAAGTCTATAAAACAGTATGACAAGGTATGAAGGAGGAGAAAAGCATATGTTTCTGATAAGAGAAGCAGGGGAATAAGCAGAAAACAGTGGTCAAGTACACTGAATGATGCTGCCATAAGATCCTGAGATAGATTTAGTAAAGGGAAGTCACTGGTAACCTTCACCAGAGCAATTTTCAATGGTAATTGGTGATGAAGCAAATCTGCAGTAGGCTAAAGAGCCAAGGAGAGTGGAGAGCACACAAAGACAACCCTGAAATGTTGCTTGAAAGAGGATCAGAGAAATAAAATAACTAGAGAAGAATGTGGAAATTGGAGAGGGTTTTTAAGAGATTTCTGTATCTGCATTGCCTAATATTGTAGCCAACAGCTCCATATGACCACTGAACAACTGAAAGGTGGCTATCATAACTGAGGAACTTAATTCCTTAATTAATTTTTATTAAACAGCTAGAGGCTACCATATTGGGCAGTGTAGTTCCGGAGCACATCTGTATGCAATAAAGATGCGTAGCAAAAAGGCAAAACTTTGGGCCTCCCTGGTGGCACAAGGGGTTAGGACGCAACCTATGAAACTGTCCGCAGCCTCTACAGCACGAGTTTGATCCCCAGCCCGCCAGGGAGCAACCCACATGTCGAAGCAGACCTCTCCTGACTCTCCCGCTGCTCCCCTCAGCAGTGTACTTTGGTCGGTCAACCTGCCAGTTCTGTTCCCCACTATGTCTCTGGTGAATCCTCTCACCACCACCCCCTCACACCTCTGGCCTGTACCCCAGGTATTGTATGCATAAATAAATCTTTAAAAAAAAAAAAAGACAAAACTTATGATGTAGACAAGAGATGCGTCCTTCAAGAAGTCAAGAAAAGGAATCCAGAGCAAAAGTGGAGAAATCTACAAGGGCTGTAACATGAATGAAACAAGACATGAAGTTATAGTAACCATTGGAAACACAAGAAGGAATTACAGAAAGTTGTCAAAGTTAAGCCAGAAAAGGGTAGAGGGTGATTTAAATTCAATGAGCATCTATTAAGTGCTAGGCCTTTTTAAGTGACAAATTATTTGTTACTCATAGTCATTGCCATGTCTCATTTTATAAATAAGAGTGCTGATGCTAAGAGAGAGAAAGCAACTTCACCAAAATTACACACAGCAAAGATATGGACCCAGGCCAGTCTGACTTACTCTAGGGTTATAATCTTTCCACTGGAAAAGTTGAGAGGCTAAGAACCATTCAATGTTTCTTCATCTGGACATAACAACGGCAAATCAATGCAGCAACTATTAACGAGTGCCAATAAGCCTGAAGGTGCTAGACCACAGACAAAAACTGTCCTCTCCGTGTATCCACAATTAATTAAAAGTTATTTACTAGGTGTTTATAATTTTCTTTTAAGTGGAAATACTTAAGAACAACAGGAAAATGTACATTCTTACAATTAAGATTTATCTACTATACTGAACAAAGGATATACATCTGTCAGGAGATTAACAATGCTCTATAATGATATCTGCGCATATGAGTTAAGTAATTCATAAAAAAAAAAAGAGGAAAATTACAAACTGGCTGAGTCAGCTATTAAATTATAACTTGTGTTATTTTAAATTTACTGTGGACAAAGATCATGCACATCTGTGCTACCCAATATGGTAGTCACTAACTCCATGCAGCTATTAAACATAAATCAATTAACATTACATAAAAAGAAAAATTCAGTTCCTCAGGTATACCAGCCACCAGTCAAGAGCTCAACAGTCACACATGGCAGGTGGCTACCTCACTGGATAGCACAGAACGGAATAGTTCACCATTCACAGAAAGTTCTACAGGATGGTGATTAGAGTCTCAATTTTCCATTTGCCTTTTCTCAGAAGAGCTAATGGAAAGAGCAACACCAAAGACGTGAGTTTTCCAAGGAAATCGCTAACCGGTGAACAACTATGGATATATCGATTAACAGTGCTTCTCGAAATTAATGTGTATTTCAATACCTGAAAATCTTGTTAAACTTGTAGCTTCTAATTCAGTAGGCGTTTAGATGATAGTCAAGATACTGCCCTTCTAACAAATTCTCAGGAGACGCTAATACTTCTGGTCCAGAAATCACATTTTG
Organism: Talpa europaea; assembly: GCF_964194135.1. Classification (NCBI taxonomy): domain Eukaryota; kingdom Metazoa; phylum Chordata; class Mammalia; order Eulipotyphla; family Talpidae; genus Talpa; species Talpa europaea. The sequence goes on along the minus strand of NC_140075.1, from coordinate 40,532,839 downwards.
AGAACCAAGGTCTTAGATTTCTCTAGGCAATGGATTTTTAGCCATCAAATAATGTACCAGGGCAAGATAATGACCGAAATCCCTCTAATAAATGCTAACACTTTAGTTTTATGTTTGTACAGAATTAAAGCCACAGAGATTTCACACTGCAAAGGTAGACGTCCCTGAAGTAAATACTAGGATTCCCTAACAATTTTTATGTTATCATTTTTTTAATTTAAAGATTTAGCAAATTTAAATGAAAATCAACAGGAAAATGTGATTTGCTAAATATCTGATTTCTGTACAACTTTCCAGAAATAGATTTAAAAGGCTGACATGCAGGTATGAAAGACAACCCTTTTAAAAACTATCAGAAGGCTACACTATATTTTCCAATGCTGGACACGGCCCACACCACTGCTACCTTAAAAGCGTAAGTTCCATATGAAAAGCAACTCCCTGGAAAAAGCCATTAACTACAGTAATAGTTTTGTTTTTGTAAAGTCTTAGTCAAGGCTCAGAGCAATAATACCAACCAAAACCCCCATGTAGCAGGCTGTAATGCAATGCAACACAACCCAACAACAGGCTGAAGGAGCTGACAGAGGACAGGTAACAATGCCAAAAAATTTACTTATGAAAATTTACTTCTTTCTGTTTCAAAAAGGGCCCTAGAGTACCAGAGGTTCAAGTGGACTCTGAAAACAAGGAACTAGATAGCAGTGATGAGAATGCTCACCATATCATAAAGCAATACCTCATAGAAAGGTGATAGTTTATAAATTCTGAATTATGCACAATAGCTAATTACCTATATTCTAAAAAACCTCACTAGAAATACATGTTTAACCTCTAAAAGTGACAGGATGCCTTCCGTATCTTCAATACTTTTATATATTTATTCTTACATTTCATTTAGTAGGAATATTTTAAACTTTGAATTAAACTTTTTAAAAGTTTCTCTATATAAAGCAAGCAATGTTCTTCCAAAATATCTCTAAACACTTAATTCACATTAGCAATACATTTTCCTGCCCACAAAACTCCAAATAAATAACTCTGAGGAAACAATAAAGACAAGAGAATGAGGTTTTTTTCCTTTTCACTTTGAAAACTGTTATTCTCAACCTTTTTGTCTTACTTTAAGCCAACCTGCTAAACTGTTTTAAATCAGTTATCTTATTACCAAATTTAATTTAATTAAATTTGGAAGTATACATGCGGACTACCTTTTAAATAACCGATGAAAAGCACTGCCCATAACCATTTCAAAGTTGTCTTTATTAAAACAGAAAACTCATAGATAAGGAAATAGCACCTCATTATTCCATTAGAGTAAAATGCTCATGTTCAGAGCTAGATTTTATTAAATTTTTCTGCACCATTACAAAGCTTAAACTAATTTCCAAATTATAATTAAGGTAACTTTCATATGATCAGTGAAAATATAACATCAATTTCAACAGACATCATGAGGTAGCTTTTTATAAAAATCTGTAACAAATCTCTCAATAACAGCCAAGAACTGCTAATACGGAACATTTAATTACAGGAACTGACCACAGCAATTAATTTTACCTTCCCTTTGAATAAATATTACAAAATTCCACCTGTAGAATATGTATCTTTTAAAAAAACAATTTAAGAATACATTACTTTTTTAGAGAAATGACTTCCTCTTGAGAGAGAATTATAATGTGGACAGAAACATTTCAGCCTATCATTAAAAAAAAAAAATACAGTGTATAAAAAAAAAAGGGCCACGTAGCAGTCGTGGGCAGGATGAGTCATCACCCAACCCAAAACTTGCAGTACTTCTAAGCTTCCTCCTACCCGACCCCATCCCCTGAGTCAGCAAACCTTACTTTTTTGTCAGTTATGAATACTCAAGATGCTTAAATGAACTTATGTAAAGCACTGCAATACTTTTAGTACCAATACTTGTCATCAGAACATGGGCTTTTATCCACTGCAAAATTAACTGATCTTCAAATCTCTACTCTCTAATTTCCTAATCACACAAAATAGCCTAAGATTAATTTACATCTTTTTAAAGTAACTGAATTCCAAAATATGCTCGTATATAAAAGTCTGTATATAGACAATTCCTCATTTTCCAGGGCTTTCTCCTTAACAGTAACATCTTAGGCGATAAAAAATGACCGGCTCCAATCAGGCACATTTCCTAGATGACCGCAATTACGATTTAGGATACCAACAATCAATTTTACAAGTTTCACGAGGCAATCCTTACTAAATTATATAACACATACATATACGAAAAGACTTTACTTTCATAAGCCTTTCAAAAACACGTTTGCAACTATTCACTAAAGATAGGTAAAATTACTTCCACTCGATTCAAAATTATTTTCTAAACACTGAAACCTGACATCTCTGAAAAGAAATTTCAGGGCCAGGTCGTTGGGACCTACATTCTTGTAATCAGATCACTCTTTCCAATTCAGTTGCCCCACGCTGACGAGAGATGGCCAATCTCTTTTGTCTGGGCAGGCCTTTAAAAAACAGCACGGCTACAAGAACCAAACACTCAGAAAATTACTCTAAAGCGGAATGCGCTCCATTTTATTCCGTTAATTACCTTTTCCTTTAACGAATCGCCTGGTGTCCGTCAAAAGTTACCACTGAAACTGACTTGAGGGCATTTTTAGCACTGAAGTGAAAAAAGAGGAATGTTGCTGCAAATGCAGGAGGTTTCTAATTCCACCTCACCAGTCCTCTCCACTGGACCTTTTCCAGTGAGTAAGCAAAAGGAAAGAAAAAAAAAAAAAAATAGAGCAGGGATCAAGAAGCTTCTGCTTCTCCGAGCTCCCACGAACACCTGAACCAGTGGCGCCTTCCTAAAAAGACGACGGCCGAGACCCCCTCGCTTTTCAGCGCACCCCACGAAGAGAGAGAAAATGCACAGCCGCGGGGAGGCCTCTCCGGTCCCCGACAAGTGTGCGCTCGGGGGACCGCACGGACACGGCTCGGGGCCCCCGACGGCCGGGGGAGCCGCGCGCGGGGGTGGGAGTGGGCAGGAGCTCCGACTCCGGCGAGTTCTCGGCGCCCCCCGCTCGCGCTGGGCTGCCTCGGAACTTGGGCAGGGGACGCGGGGCGCCGGGGGAGCCGGGCGAGCGGCCGCCGCGCGCAGCGCGCCGAGTGCGGCGGGGACTTTGCCCGGCCGGAGTCAGCCGAGGCCGAGCCGCCCGAGCGGGCCGGGGAGGCGGCGGGGGAGCGCGTCGCCGGGCGGCGCGCCAGGAGGGCGCGACTCCGCGCCACCTCACGCGGCCGGCCGCCCCTCCCGGCCGCGCCCCTCGTCAGCCCGCCCCGGCCCGGCCGCGAACCCGCGGAGCCCGGCGCGGAGGGGGCGCCGCGGCGGGCGTGCGGGGGCCCCGCGGCCGGCGAGGGGCGTGCCGGGTGGGAGGGGCGCGCCGGCCGCACCGCCGGCCCCACGCGGGGACCCCGGCCCGCCGCCCGCCCGCCCGGCCGCCCGCGCGGGGACGCGCCGGCCAGGCCCGAGCGGGCCGGGGCAGGGCGGGCGCCGGAACAAAAGCGCCTTTGTCGAGCGGCGGCCGCCGGAGGGTCACACACAATGGAGGAGGCAGCCGGCGCCGCCGCCGCGGGCCCGCCGCGGCGCCCTCCCGAGCCGCCGCGCCGGCGCGCCCCGCACACGCACACACACACACTCACGGGACTCCTCCGGCTCATGGACGGCGTGCGGGGCCCGCGGACGGCCCCCGGGGTCGGCTCAGGTCTCCGGCTGTGCTGACGGCAGCGGCGTCTCCGAGGCTCTCGCTTTGCCGCAGTCGCCGCCATGTAACCCCGACCCGCGAGAGAGGGCGAGGGGGAGGGGGCGGGGCCTCGGGCGCCACGCCCCCCGCACGTCACAGGCTCACTCCACGGGTTCCCCCGCCCCCGCCGGCCCCGCGCTCGCACGCGCCGGAATTTCCAACGCCCGTGACTGGGCTGCGCGCGCCGCGAGGGCGGCGGGGGAGACGCGGGGCTGGGCGGCCGCCCGCGCGGGCGGGCCCGGGGGCTGCGGGCGGTGGGCGGTGGGCGGTGGGCAGAGGCGCCCGCTCTGCTCTGCTCTGCCTCCGGCCCCAGGCCCGAGCGCTAAGCGAGCAAACTCCACGGGAGCGGTTCCTGAGCACCTACTATGTGCAAAGCACTGGACGGGTCCAGAGGAAGAGGCCTCCTGCGAGCAGGACGGCAGGAAGCAAGAAGGCTGGACCTGAGGGTAGCCAAGGGCTTGGCCGACGACGCATTTCAGGCCGGGCGCTAATAAGAAGCACGTTCATTCTGTCTGAGGCTGTGAAGGAATCGAAGTGAGGTCGCCACTTAGGCAGGATCCGAAGGAACCTGTGTAGCCCCAGGTGGTGTACCTGCCGAGGACTTGGGAAAAGATCTGGGACTAGGCCCTTTGAAGCCTAATTTATTTTGAAGCCTAATTTAGTGCAGGGACGTAGTGGGGAATGTAGAAAGGTGCTGTCTTGGACCCACTTCTTGGGCGAAAAGCAAATTTATTTATCATGGCTATTGAGTCCAAGGAACCATTCCAGTGCTTATGTGAAATTTATGTAAATAGTTATGCAATTAGAGACACAGGTCAGGACATATTTTTCAATGATTTAATCATCAGTCCTGACAAGAACCCATTGTTTGGCAGCCCCTTATCCATGATTATACACAGCTTCAAAGCTTAAAGCAAAGACCACTTTAAAAATCACATAGTGGCTTCCAGTTGGGATGGAGTTTGAATGTTTCAAAATCTACTAATTTTAAACCAATCTGGAATTTCCTGATCCCTAGTAAAATAATCTGAAATAAGACTCCCCTACCTTGCCTGAGGACAGATGGCTTTGCCTGAAATAACATTTTTTTTTTCTTTTGCCCATAACCTTGCCTCACCCTCTTCCTGACTATAAAAGTCTTCCGATTTGGACATTTCCTTGCAGTGTCTTTCTACCTGTTAGATTGGGTGTTGCCTGATTTAGAAATTGTTTAATAAACCCAGTTAAACTCTAAATTTATGAATTTTCTTCTTAACAGCTATGAGATCATTTTAGTTATGATCAACATTTTTTTTTAAGATTTTATTTATTTTTTATGTAGAAGAATGGGTGTAGGCCAGAGGTACAGTGTGTGTGTCTGTGAGAGAAAGGATTCACCAGAGACAGAGTGGGGAACAGAAAAGGCAGATTGACTGAATGAAAACAATGATGAGGGGAGCAGCTGGCAAGACAGGGAGAAGTCTGCTGCGCCCTATTTGGGTTAGCTCCCTGGCTGGAGATGGAACTCAGGCCCTCATGACAGTCGCTGTGATAGTGCTGAGACTTAATCCCGAGGCCACCAGGGAGGCCCTCGTCATGTTTTTAATGAAATAAGGCAAAAAACTTGAGCACATGGTCATAACAAAGGATAAGCATAGTATTGTTAAACTTTTGTTTCAGTTATATTTTAATAGATGTTTCAACAAGCTAAAATGTCAATTTAAGAAAGTGATGTGATGTTAACTGGAAATAAGATCTCAATACTTATAGAGCTTATTAAATTGGCAAAGTGGGGATTCTAACCTGGGAAACAGTCTGACAGATTTTATTCTGTGAGAGCTATTACAATAAACACAAGTTTGAATTTAATTTATATAGGTAGGAAAGCAGTGCAGGATTTAATATCTTCCTTCCTAAGAAATGCTTTTGCAGACATGCAAAGGTTGGGTACCCATTGTTAAATTTTCTTTATCTGGATCCTTGTGTTGGAAGAACAATAAGGAGCAAACTCTGAGCTTGCAAATGGCTTCAAGAATGAACTCCACCTTGTGACATTTTTACTATGACTCCATCCCCATCTCCATGCTGAAGAGATCACAGGTCCCTGGGTTACAACTCTCAGCATGCCAGGAATCTGACTTCTTGAATGGTGTGGGATCACTGTGAACTGAATCAAACAGCCATGCTTGATATATAACTGAACACATGTGGACTCAAGCCATCATGTGTCTGCAGCCCCACTTGCACCCTAGCACTGCTGGGAAGGTGGAGGTGAGATGTAGAGACACTTGTTAGAGATGTGGGTTAGAGACTCGTGAGAAGGCTCCTTGCAGACCATAGCAGCTGTCATCTTGATTTGTTGTTTGATTTTTCTCCCTTTGTCCCAGACTTGCCCCACCCCTCGCTGTTCCCCACCTGAGGTGTCTTAGACTTGTGGTAATCTTTAGGGCTTCACCTGTCCTCTTCAGGGAAACTCCATTTCGAAGGGCATTTGCCCTGGAGGGGCTGGGTAATTTTGAGTATTTTATTGAAAAATTATTATTAAGACTATCCTTTCTTGGCCCTCCCCTGATGGCACAGGCGGTTGAGCGCTGGGCTGTGAAGCTGTCCACAGCCTCTGCAAGACTGGTTTGATCCCGGCAGGCCGGCGGGAGTCCCACATGGCACAGCAGACCTCTCCTGTATTGCCCGCTGCTCCCTCAGCAGTGTATTTCGTCAGTCTGCCTGTTCTGATCCCCACTCTGTCTCTGGTGAATCCTCTCACCCTCCCGCACATCTGGCCTATACCCTGGTTCTTCTATAAATAAATAAATCTTTTTTTAAAAAATCCTTTCTTCTCTATACATGCACACTAATTCTACCAAAGATCTTTCACACTAAGAGTCTGCTTCTTTTGTCTTTATGTGCAGTGGCAGGAACATGTTTTAGAGTGTACACCTTTAAGTTTTGGGCGCTCCTTGGTAGTACACTAACACTTGGTCATCAGTGGTTGCAAAAAGACTGGCTGTACCTTCAGGCAATATAATTCCCGCATAAAATACAGGATGAAACCTGTTCATACTTTAAGTCCGTGAAGATGATTTTGCTCTCTTGCCTGCTAATTCAAGAGGAGAGGTATCCAGAAAATTTTATATGTTCACGGTGAAAGCTATCAAAATATGATAACCAAGTGCTATATCCTAATTTCAGACACTAAAATGGAGGAAGTATTTCTTAATGATGAAATACATGTGTGTGTGTGTGTGTGTGCAGCATGCAAGTCAATTGGATCCCAATCAGAATATAGAAAATGACAGAATAATTATTCAAAATCATGATATTTTTAAAAGATGGTATCTCACTGTAGTGTCTTTGTTCAGATAAATCATTCAAAAGCAGCCAGGATTTGAAAGACTTGGCTTGACCTGACCATGTGACAAGTTTCAGGTATTTATGTAGTGTGAGCAGTCACCTAAAAAACTAATGAAATGTTGTCTGTGTTAATGGAAAACAGTGTCCAAGTCACAGGGGTACCAGCTTTGTGCTATTTACCTCAGGGTTTCTGAACTTCTGTGTTTAAATATAGATCCCACATAAAAAGAGCTGCCACACATAACAAATTAGAATTCATTAAGAACATTCAGGAAGAGTGTGGAAACCATGCTCTCATAAGGAAAAAAAAAATGAAGGAATTGGGTCTGTTTAACCTGAAAAAAAATTTGCTAAAATTTTTCTCCTTTGTAATTCTACAAAGTAATTCTACAAAGGAGAAAGTAGAATTATTCCACGTTGCTCTAGAGTTCAGATCTAAGATCATCAGGAGAGGCTATTACCAAGAGGAAGATTTTGGCTCATCATTAAGGACAGTTTCAGATACTGGAGCTCAGTCACAGTGACAGGATTTTCTGGTGAAATGACCGCTACATAATGGGAAGCATTCAATCAGGAAACAATGGCCACCTTTAAAGATGCTCTAAAAGGAATTGCTGAATGGAGGAAGGACCTGCACAGAGGCAATAGCATGCATGGTCTCTCTAACTTGAAACTTCTATGTGACTATATTTATACTCTTAATTTATGATGGGAAGGAATTCATGGCCAAGTACAGTTGATTCTCATAGTTGGTGCTAGTTATGTTCTATAAAGTCACTGTGGACACTGAATTAATGAATGCAGAACTGTTACCCCTAGAATTTTAGGATTAGGTTCCTGCAAGCTTCTGGTCACATTATCATCAACCAGTCAGTACATAAACGTTTTTTATGTCTGTTTCAATTTAAAGACAACTTATTTAATACATATTGCTGATTCAATAACCTTAAACACATGACCCACAAACAACACTGTAACTCGCACTTAATCAAGTTTAGTACCCAACATACATATTTTCTCCCAAAGGCACATCGTAGCTTTTTTTTTACACTTTAGGGACCCTAGCACACATTAGAGCTATGTTTGGAGGCCATCTTAGACAGAGGAATCACCAACATAAAAGTGAAAAATGTGAAAAACATGGCACTAAACAGGCCACAGAAAAGATACTTGTTTGTAGTATGAGAGTTGAAACAAGAAGGCAGAATGTAGTCTTGCTCAACCTCAGTTGGAACATGCACACAGGCCAACTCACAATTTTTCACTGCTTTGGTGCATGTCTGCAAATGATTGTGAAAGTGCCATGAGTACTGGCTTGGTCATATGAATGCTTTATGAATGGGAAATTCCTATAAATGAAAATTAAAGAGCCATCATTTAACTTGTTGGGGTGACAAAGAGCTTACAACTCTGAAAAACAATAAAAAAAAAATGAAATAGAAAAAATAGGCCCAAGATGGAGTTCTTCATGGGGAGGGCAACTTGACTTAATATCTTTTGCAATTTCAACCTATCCCAAAAGTGTAACCCTAAAACAATCAATCTGGAGTTTCCTAATAAGCATCAGTGAGGTTGTCCGCCTGATAAGACCCCCTCTATTCACCTGACTTTACATGGATGTTTTATCCTTTTATAATAACCTTGCCACATCCTCTTTCTGACTATAAATACCCTCCATTTTGTGTAATCCTTTGCAGCATCCAGATGCTTTCCAATTATTAATTCCTTAATAAAGCCAATTGGAGCTCTAAATTTGTGAATTTAGTTGTTTTTCACCACTACCAAGAAGCTTGTTTCAGGTAAGCAGTTTATAAGCATTATATCATTCCTAGGCTATGAATAGAAAAGTTGCACATAAACTACTTAGATTTTTTTAGACAAAACTTGACTGGTAATAAAATTATTTTCTGAAACAAAAATCTGTATATTTTTTGATAATGGTTATATAACTAAACACTTAAGTGTGCTAGGAAATACCTACTGGGATAATTTTATTTATCTATTTTTTTAAAATATTTATTTATTTATTTATACAAGCACTGGGTACAGTCAGAAGCGCGGGAGGGTGAGAGAATCCACCAGAGCCAGAGCAGGGAGCAGAGCAGGCAGAAGGACCGAAGTACACTGCTGAGGGGAGCAGCGGGTGGCAGGAGAGGTCTGCGCGCCATGTGGGACCCGCCTCCGGTGGCCGGGGATCAAACCGGTGCTGCAGAGGTTAAGGGCAGCTTCGCAGCCCAGCGCTCAACCGCTGCGCCACCGGGGAGGCCCTGGGATAATTTTATAATACCAATTATTAAATTTTCAAAGGATCCTCCCTCTAATTATCTGCCCGAATTTTCTGGAAGCAGGATGAATTTATAGATATGGTAGAATTAAACTTGTCGTGTTACTGGGCAAAAGGGTCTAAAACAACACCAGGTCAGAATTCAGGGCCTGTGTACTCCCAGGGAACAAATGCAAACAAAAGGGGCTTTGTTGTAGTAAAAGAGAAAACAAGATTTATTTTAACTAACAAAGTAGAGGGAGAACTAGCAGGGGAGGAGAGCGAGAAGGTCTAGTTATCACTGACGGTGAGAGGTAGAGCTGCAAACTACAGGAGCTGGCAGGATGCATGAGAGGCTTGCACTGCTGAAGTTGGGATCCACCCTCCTCCCCAACCAGGCACCATGAGGGCAAAGGTCCACCATCTACCTTGGCCAGCAAGGCAACTGTTTTAAGTAGCAGCAACTAAGACCAAAACAAAGCAAAATGAACAAAAACAAGCTCACTGTGTCACTCCCTTTTAAAAGCTGCCGGAGTGGCCACTCTGCCCCTTTCCCAGCTGCCAGGACACAGACAGAGTTCAGGTAGTGAGGTTCATGCCTGCCCAGTCCAGGAGGCCTCAACCTTCACCAGCAGGGCCCACGGGGTGCAGAGCTCAGCTATCCCTGCTGCTCCAATAGTAACACAAAGTTGTAGCTCCTCCCACTCCCACCCCCATCCCCACCCCCACCCCCACCCCCACTTTAAAAAAAATTTTTATATATACTTTTTTATATATATATTTTTTTCAAAGATTTGAATCTCCCTGGCCAGCTGGGAATCAAACCCGTGTTGCAGAGGCTGGGGACAGCTTCACAGCGCTGTGTTCAACCCACTGTGGTCAACCTATTCTGCTCAATCACCTGTGCTCAACCCGCTGCGCCACCGGGGAGGCCCTCCCACCACCACTTTTGAAGAGGAGCACAGAGATAGTGCCTTTCTCTAACTTCAGGGATATTCTACATAAGGGTTTTCTTATTTGCACTCTGTCCTTACTTCTCCTATCTTAAGAATCCTGTTGGTTGTCCTCCCCTGGCGGCGCAGTGGTTGAGCGCTGGGCTACGAAGCTGCCCGCAGCCTCTGAAGCACCGTTTGATCCCCGACCACCAGCGAGGGTCCCACAATGCGCGCAGACCTCTCTTGCCGTGCCTGCTGCTCCCCTCAGCAGTGTACTTTGAAAGTCTGCCTGTTCTGTTCCCTGCTTTGGCTCTGGTGCATTCTCTCACCCTCCTGTGCTTCTGACTGTACCCAGTGCTTATATAAATAAATAAATAAATCTTAAAAAAAAAAAAAAAAGAATCCTGTTGGTATGAGGAGAACAGTGCTACTAATTTCTGAAGATAGCACCTATTTTTGAAAACTTAATGTCTTGAAACCACAAAGTCTTCTATAACCATCCTCAGTTTTTGGGCCTCTGCCACATGATCACTGAAAATAAGAGGAAAGGATAGATATGAAGTCTCTCAGCCCTTCCACAGGGAGTAACACATATTTTGAATTCTGAGCACAGAGCAACTTTCACCAAACAAGGCCATTGCCCCCTACCCTCTCTTTGAACTAATAGTCAGGCTATCTGTCATTGGGGAAGGTACTCATTTTCTGTAACTCTAAACTTATGCTGAAGAATAAACAACACTGGTCATTCTGAGTGCTCAAGTTATCAATCTGACAAGAAGGAACAAAGTGGGGCCATTTGAGTCTGGGTAACTAAAACAGAGTCTGAAGGCTATTGAAAATTGGGCTCCAGACATGCCCAGACACATCAGTCTCTGGGAAGGAACTGAAATAAATTCAAAATGCCACTTCCTGGATCAATCAGCAACAGATGCCCTGAAACTGTAACCAATCACTGCTTTACTAACTTTTGCCTAGTTTACATAGCAGACTACCCTCTCTTTTCTCTGTGGATATAAGCCTTAGCCATCCCCAGGCAAAACTTTAAGAGCTTCTTGAGTCTGTGTATCCCACCCTGCAATCCTAATAAAGCCCCAAATAAATGCCTTTTCCTGTTCTAACTTGACAGGATTTCAGTTTCTTGGTTATCAAGCTAGTGTGTGTGTGTGGGGGGGGGTGTGTGTGTAGTGTAGTGTATATATAGTGTATATATAATAAGTCTGCCTTCCACAATCCCATCTTTTGCCTTCTATTTTGTCAGATAGTAGTTACTGTCATTGAAACACCCATCCCTGAAAATGTCATCACACACAGAAGCCTGGGTGAGCTTATGACTCTGAAAAATAATAATAAAAAAAAATGAAATAGAAACAATAGGCCCAACATAATGTTGGGCCTATTTTTTTGACCATTTCTGTTGTCTGGAGTGCAGCCATCACTTACTATCTCTAGTAATACCCTAGGTGTGGTATCCTAAAAGAAAAATGAGCAGGCTTTCAGAAGGTCTAAGATCCTTTTGCCCACCTCAGGCAGCCTCCATCTCTATGAATGCCTGCCACAAGCAAAGGCTTCTATCTCCTTTGCTCCACCACCACCATTACATATCCTGGGCATGCCATAGGGCCCCACATTCAGAAAGACCCTATGCCAGGTTTAATACTCTGTTGTTACCATCTTGAAATTTCCGATTTATCTTTGAACTCATGTTTTGTAGCACAGTTGGATGAACCAATGGAGCATGCACATTAGCAGGAAGAAGTTAGAAGCAATATGCATGTCCAGAGATTCTTGCCACCCAACTCATGTTTAGTATTCTCAGTGCCCCATGAGTCCAGATTTCTGGTGAACCCACAGAGCACGCAGGTAAAAGGTATATGTCTAGAACTAAGGAAGTGGGAGTACTGATAGCCCCGAGAGGCCATGCTTTCCTTTGCAACTAGTCCTTGCTTGGAACACAGAAAGAAGGTAATGACATTCTAAAAAGCACAGAAAGATCAAGAAACCCTATGATAGCCTTTCTTTCTTATGCTTCTTCCCTGTATTAGCCAACCACCAATGCTGAAAATATTTCCTTTTCCTTTCAGTCCTATCTCACTCCTCATTAAGCCAGGAAAAGTGTGTTGCCAGGATATGTATCAAAAATGAAGTAACAGTCGTTAGTTTTCTGCAGTATTTCCTCTGAAAATACTCTGGTAAAAACAAACTTATTATATATGTATGTATGAGCTACAAAATAGAAATTGTGTCATTTCGATTTCACGTAGGAATTAGGCGCTCTTAGTTTTGTATTAAAACTAGCATTACATATCATAAAAATTAATTATGAAATTCATGCTAATAAATTTTTAATTTTTCTTATTTAGAACAGTATTAGCAGTAAATTGAAACTATCTTAGTGAGAAAGAGACCAGAAGAAAGGGGAAAAAGGGCTTATATTTAGGTGACTTTAACAGAAAATTTTCCCTACTTTCGGATCAAATTGTATAAACGCTTTTGAACACCCCTCCCCGCACCCCCAGAATCCCAGTAAATAGCCCTACTGTGAAGAAGGTGGGTCAGGAAACAATCCCCTCATTGCCAAAGCTACGATAGGAGATGCGAGAGATTCTCTCTGCTGGGTGGGTAAGGGCTTCAAGGCAGTTACAGCCCAGCCACCCACACTCAGCAGCTGCATTTCCTGTAGTAAACACACTGCCTTCTTACTCGTGGAGGTAGAAGTGGGGGAGGAAGGAAGACCTTGTTCTGCTGCTGAGACACATTTTCCCATAGAAAGTGTTTTAGGTCACAGATCTCATTCTCCTGTCCTTAAACTGCATGTGGATTAAATGGGTTTCTGAGTGGGCCTGAGAACCTACACAGTATTTGTCACATTGTTTCTGGGAGAAAGGCTTTTTCAGTTTCAAACAACCAAGTTAGAAATAACTTTTTGAGAACCTGACTTAGTCATACACGGGGAGATCTGTACCTTCCTAGCTCAGAAATGCTGAGCTTACAGAGAAGGTAAAGCCCCGGCAAACAACTAAATGTTAAAGAGCAGATTATTAATAGTAACAACTTCACTTTATCCTCTGGGTGGTATGAAGCGTCCAGTCCTTCAGACTTGGACCTTGATGAACTTGATTACAGTTTTACCAGAGTTGACTGGTCTCTGGCAACCAACACACACCAACCAAACCTAAGAGATGGTACGCTGTGAACCAGACACCAGTCCATTAGGCACACAAGAGAGGCTGTGCTTAGCTGGACTAAAGATTTATCCAATCTGACAATGATCAGGAATTTAGATGTCTTGTTTTTTCCTTGGCATTTCTGTGAAGCCTGAGGAAGGGCCTGGGGAGTCTCTTGGCTGGCCAAACCCATCACCTCAGGTTCCAGGTCCATGCAAAAACTGATTTGTAAAGAGATCAAAAATTGCATTTTTGTTTTAAGGATAATATTTTTTTTTCTTTTTAATCAACTCTTACTCTAATGCCGATCTCATGACCTATGAGTACATCCCTGTGCTTCACAGTAGAGGAGGGCTTTGTCTATGTTTTTTTTTTTTTTTAATTTCACATGTTTCTTTTTACCTTTTTATTTTCTCTAACACTCTAGTGTTGAGCATAGTGCCTGAACATAGTGGTCTCTCAGTAAATGTTTGTTGAAAATGAAGTGTTTTTGAATATTGTAAATGCCCTTATAACCTGCAGCGAATAAGGAGAATAAGGATTTCCTGGGAATATCCATTTATTTAAAGCTATTTTTAAAGCAACTTTCTTAGAGAATCTGTTTGGTCATTTTAGTGGCCCTATTTTATGACCTGGTATATCTACTAGACCATCTTTTAAAGATTTTGAGGCAGAATTAAACGAATGATTTCAGGTATAGATTCATTACCATTTTGTCAAATATAAGACAAAATAATGCTTTTAGTTTTGTTTTCCACTTTTTAAGAAAAAATAGCTAGCATTTTATTGTTATATGACTTTAGGAAATAGTCAAATATAAATTGTGGGCCTCTCCTGGTGGCGCAGCGGTTGAGCACTGGGCTGCGAAGCTGCCTGCAGCCTCTGCAGCGCCGGTTTGATCCCCGGCCTCCTGCAAGGGTCCCACATGGCGCGCAGACCTCTCCTGCCACTGTACCCAATGCTTGTATAAATAAATAAATAAATATTTAAAAAATATATATATATATAAATTGTGGTTTCCTTTCTTAAATAAAACATAGCTCCAAGCCCATCTTTGTTCAAGGATACTTCAGACTAACAATCCTAAATGCATTCTCTAAAATCAGAACTGAATAAACTCATTTGCCATGTCAACTCACATAGTTTTGTGCAATTTATCCTTTCTTCAATTTAGATCCATCTGCGTAGTGTTTGCTACTCTGGAGAGCTTAAGGACACCTCAAACCAATGACTTCTTTGCATGAGCCCATTTTCAGACAGTCTCCGACAGTCCTAAATAAGAGAAGTTTCCTAGGAGCAATCCTTGGGGCTCCACTACAAAATCAGAAGAATCTGTCTGGTATCCTGGCATCAACAGAAGTCAGCTGACCTGGATACCAGCCCCAGTTCTGCGACTTATTAGTGGTCATTTAGTCGCAAGTCATTTATTCGCATTTTTAAAATGCTAAATAACACCCACCTCACCTCTCTTCAGAGTTATTCCAAGCATTACATGAGATAATATGTGTGAAAACACTCTGAAAATCCTAAATGACTGAATAAATAGTGTTATTAATATCTCCATCCAGAAGCTTGGATGATTTCCTGATATTAAGCGAGCTCTTTTTCTTTCACTCAATTCATTCCACAGATATTCTTTAAATGTCTACTTTACTGACAAAATTTTCTCCCCACCTTCTTGGGTAAAGTGTTTTTTTTTTTTTTTTTTAAGTTTAACATGTAAATTGGAAACATTTTTTTAAAGTATAGCATTCAGGGCCTCCCCGGTGGCGCAGTGGTTGAGCGCTGGGTTGCGAAGCTGCCCGCAGCCTCTATAGCACCGGTTCAATCCCCAGCCACCAGCCGAGGGTCCCACATGGCACGCAGACCTCTCCTGCCTCCCGCTGCTCCCCTCAGCAGTGTACTTCGGTCCTTCTGCCTGTTCTGTTCCCCACTCTGGCTCTGGTGAATTCTCTCACTTTCCCGCTATTCTGACTGTACCCAGTGCTTGTATTAATAAATAAATAAATCTTTAAAAATAAATAAATAGGGCCTCCCTGGTGGCACAGCGGTTGAGTGCTGGGTTGCGAGGCTGCCCGCAGCCTCTGCAGCGCCGGTTCAATCCCCGGCCTGGCCACCAGGCTAGGGTCCCACATGGTGCGCAGACCTCTCCTGCCACCCGCTGCTCCCCTCAGCAGTATAGTGCGGTCCTTCTGCCTGTTCTGCTCCCCGCTCTGGCTCTGGTGAATTCCCTCACCCTCCCGCACTTCTGACTGTACTCAGTGCTTGTATAAATAAATAAATCTTAAAAAATAAATAAATAAATAAATAAAGTATAGCATTCACTGCTTTGTGCTTACTTATATCTTAAAGAAACATGGTGAAATAGTGAACAGGGACACACCAAGCACGTCGCTGCAAAGGTAGAAGGTCTGAGCACAATCTCAGCCTGCATCCCCTCAGAGTCAGCAGGAGTATCTTCCACATGCAGCTCACAGAGACATAAAGGGAAGTGCAGAGTGGGGTATTGAGGGGCAAGGCAAGTGGGAAGGGGATGAGGAGTAACTCTATATAACTTCTGAAATGCAGCCATCAGTATGATAATAAATAGATTTACTTACATGAAAGCAGCTTATAGCATCTCCTTTGAATTAGCCTGTGGTCCAGTGTAGCAAAGAAAAATTTCTTCCATTTTTAGAACCCTCTGGTGAAGGTTTACAGATACTGTTTCCAAAGGAAAAATAAGACAAAGTGTTCATGGGGAAGAGGGGAAAGGAAATTTGTATAATGACTTAGCTTTACAACAGGTTATGAAAGAAATAAGAGGAAGAGATTAAAATGGTTCTTTCTCTCCTCCCTCTGTGACTCAGAGACTAATCCTAAAAATAATCATCCCAGTATAGGGAAGCCGAGCAAAAACTCCCATCTCCATATTTCTGGTTCCGTCATGGCCCTGGAGAGGAAAGGAAAAAACAGAAGAGGGAAAGAGGAAACAGTAATTGTTAAAGATAATATGGAGAAGAGGTAAGGGGGAATTAAAGGCCAATCTAGCTCTGATGAAATAAGCATTTCTGTTCCTGCCCTATTCTGAAATATGTTGTGTCATCAAGGATGAAGCCTCAACTTGCTTTTTCCATCTTATCTCCCACTAACTCTTCTGGTGATCCATATTTTACTCATTTAAATGAACTTTTATCTTTCAACATCATTCCCCTTTCCTGTATCACAACAGGAAGTTCTTTTTTAAATGTTTCCTTAGTCACATTTATGTTTGTTCATTTATTTTAAATATATTTATTTTGAAAGTATTTCAAACTTACAGAAAAGTTGCATAGATGGCCTGATGAACTTACGATTTGAGAATAAGTTGCTGACATGATAAATGTAATGGACATTGGAATGCACTGACCAGATGCCCTTCAAGGAAGGACTCTGCCAAGCGTGGGGACTGTGGTCAGCTGTCATTTCCTTCAAGGTTTGCCTCATCTGCCGAGAGCCACCTTGCCTAAGGAGATGCCCCTTTCCGGGTAGCCCAAACCCAATTAAGGTAAGGATGGAAAGGCCTGGCTTGCTCAGCCCTATGCAGAATGACTTCAGTGGACCTTGTCCCTTCAAGGATCCCCCCTGTGGGGTTAGCTAAGGCTTCAGCCTACTGCTCTGATCAACTTCACCCTCTATCCAATCCTGTTTTCTTCCCCTCCCTTCCACAGATATTGATCCCAAGAGCTCTCCCTAATAATTAGCATGAACACTAAAGTCCGTCTCTGAGTCTGCTTCTTTTCTAATGTTGGTTACTCACTACCCAGCTGTTAGGACCTCGTTGTGTGTGATACATGGAATATAGATATCTTGTCACAGGCATCCAGTTATTAAAACTTTCTCCAGTGGGGCTTCCCTGGTGGCCTAGGGATTAAGTCTCAGGGTGACAGCCCACCACCATGATATGAGTTTGATCCCCGACCAGGAAGCTAATCCACATGGCACAGAATACCTCTCCTGTCTTGCCCTCTGATCCCCTCAGCATTGTATTTTAGTGGATCTGCCTGTTCTGCTCCCTACTCTCTCTTTGGTAAGTCCTCTTACACACACCCCAACCTCTGGCCTATGCCCCTGTTCTTCTATGCAAAATAAATAAAATAAATAAAAATATTACAATAAAGGAATAATTCTTTAAAGAAAGAAAGAAAAAAACCTTCCCCAGTGGTGAGTTGGGATAGTATACTAGTCAGAGAGAATATATTACCTGATACAATCTATTGGGAAAATAATAACTATAAGGACAATGGCATTGGATGGTTTTTGCTTAACTTTATTGATGCTCTACGGAAAGAAAACAAAAAGCTGAGGGTGACTAGCAGGCAACTGAAAGCAGCATGCAAAGAAGCTTTCTTAACCTGCAATGGGAGTGCAGGACAGAGAAAGCAGAGAACCAGACTGGGTTAAATGATCAGTGCAGTCAAACTCCAAAGAAGCTTAAATTACTAACCAAACTAGTTTTCCTATGCTGAGACCCTGACACGTGGGATGGAGACATATGAACTGATGTTCCCAATATCTTGGATTCCCAGATTACTTTCAGCACTCTGAGTCTGCAGAAGTGAGCCACTTCTCCCTACTTGCTTGAGACAGTACAAAGGGCTCTCCCTGCAAGACAACATGTGACCTCTCATGAGCTGCCATCGCCTATCCTTTTGTCCATTAAAGCAGTAACTAGGGTTAAGTGGAAGCATAACCCAGTTGGGAACATGCTAGGTGTGGTAAGGGGTGTGGGGGAACACACCCCAAAGGAGCAAAAAAATCTAACTAGTCGTCTGCAGGAATACACATGGGACTAGATTCTGAATGTTTGATCAAAGGGGAATAGAATATAAGACTAGATAATGATCTGGGGGTATTCTCCCAAAATACAAGGTTTGAATTTGGCCTCAGAAATTAGAGTATACTTGCTATTAAGGTGGCTCCTATGAAGCACAGAAAAAGTGATGGCTCTTACTAAGTGAGAGCAAATGCCATTGATATCTTGGCAGATTGTAGAGGAAAGGAGTAAAAGACTAAGGAGAATAAACTATCTAGGGGTAAATTTAACAAAACTTTAATACTGAAGATTATAAAACATTGAAAAATTAAAGAGTAATTAAATGAAAATATATTCCATGTTCATGTATTAAAAGACATAACTTTTTAAGATGACAATACTCTCCAAATTGATCTATAGATGTAATATAATCTTTATCAAAATCCCACATGGCTTTTTTATAAAAGTTAAGAAGGGATCCTAAATTCATATGGAAATGCAAGGTGTCTTGAATAACTAAAAATTCTTGAAAAAAAAAAAAGAGTTGAGGGCCTCCCCGGTGGCGCAGCGGTTGAGCGCTGGGTTGCGGAGCTGCCCGCAGCCTCTGCAGCACCGGATCCATCCCCGGCTGCTCCCCGGCCACCAGAGAAGGGTCCCACATGGCGCGCAGACCTCTCCTGCCACCCGCTGCTCCCCTCAGCAGTGTACTTCGGTCCTTCTGCCTGCTCTGCTCCCCGCTCTGGCTCTGGTGAATTCTCTCACCCTCCCGCGCTTCTGACTGTACCCAGTGCTTGTATGCATGTATGTATAAATAAATAAAAACAAACAAATAAATAAATCTTTAAAAAAAAAAAAGAGTTGAAGATTCATGTGCCCAATTTCAAAAGGTACTACAAAGCTGCAATAATAAAAAGCAATGTGGTACCAGTATAAGATAATGATAGGCATATAGATCAATAGAATTGAACTGAGAGTCCAAAAATAAACACGCACGTTTATGGGCAATGGCTTTTCATTTTCATTTTTATTTATTTATTTTTAAAGATTTATTTATTTGTATACAAGAACCGGGGTACAGGCCAGATGCGTGGGAGGGTGAGAGGATTCACCAGAGACAGAGCGGGGAACAGAACAGGCAGATTGACAAAATACACTGCTGAGGGGAGCAGCGGGCGAGACAGGAGAGGTCTGCTGCGCCATGTGGTATTCTTGCCAGCTGGCAGGGATTGAACCCGCGCTGCAGAGGCTGCGGACAGTTTCACAGTGCAGCGCTCAACCGCCAGTGCCACCAGGGAGGCCCAGGCAATGGACATTTAAAAGATTTTTTTTTTCATTATGCATACAAGAACTGGGGTGTAGGCCAGAGGTGTGGGGGGTGAGAATGGGGAGCAGAACAGGCAGATCTATTAAAATATACTGCTGAGGGGAGCAGTGGGTGAGTCTGGAGAGGCCTGTTGCACCAGGGGCTAGCTCCCTGGCTGGAGATCAAACTCAAGCCAAAAGCCGAAAGCAGCAGTGCCTGGCAATAGCTTGATAGCTCTGAGGCTTAAGCCCTGTGCCACCAGGGAGGCTCTGGGCAATGGATTATTTTTTTTTTTTTTTTTTTGGTGGGACCCTCGCTGGCAGCCAGGGAACCAACGGGCACTGCAGAGGCTGCGGGCAGCCTCGCAGCCTAGCGCTCAACCGCTGCATCACCAGGGGAGACCCGGCAATGGATTTTTTAAAAGATTTATTTATTTATGCATACAAATGTGGTGAAACAATTCTATGAGAAAAGAATAGTTTTTTTCAACAAATGGGGCTAGGACAACTAGATCCCCACAAGCGATAGAATGAAATTGAGCCCTTAAACCACACAATACACGGACATTAACTCAAATGTAGTAATAGCCTCACATATAAGAACTAACGCTGTAAAACTTTTAGGAAAAAAATACAGGGTAAATTTCTGTGACCTTGGATTTGGCAATGATTTCTTCATGACACCAATAACACAGGTAACCAAAGAAAAATTGGTAACTTGGACTTCATCAAATTTTGTGCTTCAAAGAATACCATCAAGAAAGTGAGACAACACACAAAATGGGAAAAAATATTTGCAAATCATATTCAGATATATGATCATATATATGACCCTTTTTACTAAGGGTCTAGTATCCAGAACTCTCCTTTCTATAACAATTAGACAAATTAGAAAAATAGCCAAAAGGCACAGCAGACCTCTCCTTCCTCGCCCACTGCTCCCCTCAACAGTGACTTTGGTCCGTCTGACTGTTCTGTTCCCCGCTTTGGCTCTGGTGAATCCTCTCACCCTCCCACGCTTCTGACCTGTACCCCAGTTCTTGTATAAAATAAATAAATAAATCTTTAAAAAATATAAAAATATGGACCTCCCTGGTGGTGCAACCGTTGAGCGCTGGGTTGCAAATCTGCCCGCAGCACCGGTTTGATCCCTGGCCACCAAGTGAGGGTCCCACATGGCGTGCAGACCTCTCCTGCTGTGCCCGCTGCTCCCCTCAGCAGTGTATTTCCTCAGTCTGCCTGTTCTGTTCCCGCTCTGGCTCTGGTGAATTCTCTCACCCTCCCGTGCTTCCGACTGTACCCAGTGCTTGTATAAATAAATAAAAATAAATCTTTAAAAAAAATAAAAATAGCCAAAGGATTTGGATAGACATTTTTCCCAAGATTATCTACCAATGGACAATAAGTTGATGAAAAGATATCTACCATCAGTGATCGTGAAAGAAATGCAATTAAAAACTACAATAAGGTATCACTTTATACTATTACAATGGATATAATTTTAAAAAAGGAAAATAAAGTGGTTAGTATGTGGGGTAATTGGAATTTTCATCCATTGTTGGTGGAAATGTAAAATGGTCGACCAATTTAGAAAAAAAGTGTGTAGGTTGCTGAATATAAAATTAATATAAATATAAAGTTAAATATAAAGATATTACTTGACCGAGCATTTCCACTGGAAATAAAACATAAGTGCACACAAAAATTTGTACACAAATATTTATAGCAGCATTATTCATAATAGCCAGAAAGTGGAAACAACTAAAATGTCCATCAACTGATGAATAAAAGAAATGATATATCCACTGAATAGAATATTATCCAATGCTATAAAGAATTGTTAGACATTAGGTCTATTGTTATATAACAAAGGTAGGGAAGAATTTTTTAGTACCTAGATGATACTTGGATGCTTTCTGTTATTCCTTTGCCCAGTTTTGTGGTAAATGGATGATGCAGCAATCCTGACCTCAGAGGGGTGACCAGGAACACAGACATCTCTGGTTTGAGACTCTAGATCATACCCCCTAGGTAAGTCACCAGAGTTGAAGAGAAGTGGTAGTTGGAAAATGAGAAGAAAGCCAAAGAGGAAGGCCATGAATTTCCATCACCTCTTCAAGGCCAACTACAGCAGAAGGGGCTGTAGTTTGTCCTACAAATCTTTCTCTTCTAAGTCTCCCCAGGAGTGGAGGCTCATCAGAAACCTGGAGAAGCTATCCCTCAACAGATATGAAGCAGATCTAACAGCAGCGCAAGAAATCAACTAAAAATTCCTTTTACAAAAGGGCTTCTTGTTCCAAGTGCTTGGAGCACTTCAGTAGATAGTTTTCAGTTAACAGCTCCTACAGCTGCAGAGAGCTGTCTCAACCAAGCTCACTCCCTTGTGGGGACAGCCCATACCCAGTGACTAATCAAGGCATGGTTTTAAAGTCATTTCCGCTCCTGTGCTCCTTGTGGAGTGACTTGAGGCTGTTAAGCTTACATGCAGCTTGCTTTTCCTTCTGTACAAGCCTGCTTCCTTCTCTTCCTTTCACGGTGTCAATCCCAAAGACACTCCCTAATAAACATCCTGGACATGAAATTCTGACTCTGAGTTTCCTTCCTGCAGAGTGTAAACTGCAAAAATGCCCTGTCACCCCCAGATATTTTAGCGGGCGTTTATTACTAATGAGACCATTCATCTGGACAACCCCAGTACATCTATCAAAATCAGGAATTTAACACTGACATGTTACTACCTAGTCATCAGACCTTTTCAAATTTTGTCAGTGCTGCTAATAATGTCTTTTTTAAAGCAATCGAAAATTATGGATTGTATTTAATTGTCATGACTTGTCAAGTTTCTTCAATCTTGGATGGCTCCTTAGCTTTATTTTCATGACTTGATACCTTAAGATGACAGGTCACTTATTTTTGTACACTGACCCTCGATTTGTGTTTGTATAAGGTTTTTTCATGATTAGATTCAGGTTATGCATCTGGCAGAACTGTAAAAGAAGTGATGCTGTATTCTTCTCATTGCATCCTATCTGGTGATACATGATTTCAATTTGTCCAAGCCCTTGGTGATCTTTTTTTTTTTTTAAGAAGTGGGATGCAGGCCAGAGTAGCGGGGGGGTGAGAAGATTCACCAGAGAGAGCAGGGAGCAGAATAGGCAGATGAACCAAAATACACTGCTGAGGGGAATAGCCGGAGCGAGACAGGAGAGGTCTGCTGCGCCATGTGGGTTGCTCCACAGCCGGCAGGGGATCTAACTGGCGCTGCAAAGGCTGTGGACTGCCTCACAGTACTGCACTCAACCCCCTGTGCCACCAGGGAGGCCCCTTGGTGATATCTTTTAATAAGGTGCTAACAGCTTTTTCCACTATAAAGTTACTCTTTTCCCCCTTTGTAATTAAATATTTTGTCGGGAGGTACTCTGAGGCTATGTAAATATCCCATGCCCCCTCGGATTTCCAATTTATTCTTTTATGTATTTATTAGTGTATTGGTTCAGTAATTTCTATTTTATTCAATGGACTATAATCCATTACTCTCATTATTTTGAGAATCAAATTGATCCATGTATGGCAAGTGAGTGCCCCTTCCAGTTGGCTTCTTTATTCTTTTGATATCTCCATAATTCTTTTTTTTAAGATTTATTTATTTATACAAGAACTGGGGTACAGGCCAGAAGCGCAGACGCGCAGGGTGAAAGGATTCAACAGAGACAGTGTGGGAGCAGAACAGGCAGACAGACAGAAAACACTGCTGAGGAGAGCAGTGGGAGACAAGAGAGGTCTGCCACGCCATGTGGGTCTCTCCCTGGCCGGCCGGGAATCGAACCCATGCTGCAGAGGTTGTGGACAGCTTCACAGCGCCACATTTAACCCACTGCACCACCAAGGAGGCCTGATATCTCCATAATTCTTTTTTGTACTTCCTCAACATTCTTCCTGCTGCATTCTAAGCTCATTTTGTATTTTCCCAGCAATAGCCCTGGGGGAAGTAGCCTATTTCTCTGAGGAGTTCTGGTTTCTTTAAGTGGAGAACAGCATTTAGAAATTAAGATTTGAACTAAGCATTAGGTGTGCTCTTTGCTATGAAGTGTCACTGTTCTCAGGCCCTTTCAGTGCAGACATATAGATTATATGAAATATACATGCATTACATAAACACACACATACACATAAACACATTTTTTCTATTTATATATATCCAAATTATAAGTTCACAATGACACCTCCAATTTCAGTTTAATATCAACTAGTTCATTCTAGTTTTTTAATTTATCATCTCTACATTAAGAAACCTAACTCCCGGGGCCTCCCTGGTGGTGCAAGGGGTTAAGACGCAACCTATGAAGCTATCCACAGCCACTGCAGCACGGGTTCATTCCCCGGCCAGTGAGGTGACCCACATGGCTCAGCAGACCTCTCCTGACTTGCCTGCTGCTCCCCTCAGCAGTGTATTTCAGTCACTCCGCCTGTTCTGGTCCCCACTCTGTCTCTGGTGAATCCTCTCACCCCCCACAACTCTGGCCCGTACCCCAATTCTTACATGTATAAATAAATAAATCCTTTAAAAAAAAAGAAACCTAACTCCCATTATTCTTCATGTGGCTACTTACTTGATCAATCCTTCTGTATATAAACAATCTCCTGTGACTGTTCCTTCTCTCCTGTCTGGATACCATCTTCACCCTGTACCAGGCTGCTGGAGCTGGATCACCACCTGCACAGGTACCCTCCTAACCAGGTCTGACTCCATCACCCTCTGCCAGAGGGTCTTTCTTCAACAGATGTCCTCTTCACCCAACTTGATCTCTGTGCCCACACTAGGCTCTCTCTCCCCTTCCCTGGCCCTTGTAGATAGCTACCTTACCTGTTGGACTCCAACACTGGCTTCAGGCTGCCCCTCTGTAGGGATTCTTCTCTCTTCTCATGATACCACAATGACATCCCCCTCCTGTGCGGACAACCTCCTCATCCTAGTCAGGCCCGGTCCACACAGACGCCCTTCTGACCCTTCTTGGCCTCTGACAGCTGCACTGACTTGACCTCTTACAAAAATGCCCTCCTCACATCTCTCAGCTACCACATTTCCATATTCCTACAATAGACACTCACCTCAACTGGCCCATGTAATGGCTTTTGGACGAATATGTGCAGTAAGAGGGGAAAGAAAGTGGAAGGGTAGAGGAAGAGGAGACAGCTCATTAATTCATTTTTCAGTTCCTTTTTAGTAGAATCATTTTTCTGAGATTCACTTCCATTTTGGTTTTTGGCTAGATCTATTTCTGTGTGTCCTCTTAAATTCATATATCTCAGGAGAGACAAAGCTGTCAGCTCAGTCCTTTCCTTATCTAAAATGATCACCACCTCCTCTATCAAAACCACCATGGTGCACACAGAAGTCAATATATGACACATTGCTCAGCTGAAAATACCCCTCTCCATCACATTCTTTTCAGTGGAGTTTCCCCATACAGACATGGGCATGCATATATAGGAATAGGGCATCCTGATAGCTCCATACTTCTAATTTCTTTTCCCTGTTTCCTTTGTCCTCTTCCTATCATAATTGTATATCTTGTGAGGTTAGTTAAAATGGAACCTCAGTGGGCTTCAACTTTTTGTCCACTTCCCCCCATGGGAAGATACTGCAAATAACCTAGCGCCATATAGACCCCACATCCCAGTAAAAATGGATTATTCACTTCTGTTCGTATGCCTCAAGCTGTGTGACTTGATTCATGCTTATGTTTCTGCCTGTTCTATCCTCCGGTTGCCTCTCCAAAGGTCAAAGCCATGTACTTACTTCACAGTCTACCTCCGCCACTAAAGCTATCCAATCTCTGAAACTTGACCTCACAGAACATCATGTGCATTGGTGACAAGCATCCTTTCACTAACATATTCTAATTATCATTCCTAGGACACTAGGAGCTAGCTCCTTGGGTACAGGTACCATTTCTTTTTTTTTTTTTTAATCTCTTTACTCTCTCAAAGTCTGGCACAAAGTAGAGGTTCTACATAAGTTTGTTGAATTGAAACATAACAAAGACTTTTTTTAAGATTTATTTATTTATTTATTTATTTATTTATTTATTTATTTATTTATTTATTTATACAAGAACTGGGATACAGGCCAGACGCGCGGAAGGGTGAAAGGATTCACCAGAGACAGATCGGGGAGCAGAACAGGCCGACTGATGAAATACACGGCTGAGGGGAGCAGCGGGTGCTACAGGAGAGGTCTGCTGTGCCATGTAGGACCCTTGCTGGCCAGCCGGGATCAAACCAGCACTGCAGAGGCTGCAGACAGTTTCATAGCACTGCGCTCAACCTCCTGTGCCACCAGGGGAGGCCCAACAAAGACTTTAAAAAAATTTTTTTTAAAGACTTTTTTTTTTTAATTAATTTATTTATACAAGCACTGGGTACAGTCAGAAGCGCGGGAGGGTGAGAGAATTCACAAGAGCCAGAGCGGGGAGCAGAACAGGCAGAAGGACCGAAGCACACTGCTGAGGGGAGCAGCTGGCGCAGAGGGGAGCAGCGGGCGGCAGGAGAGGTCTGCGGGCCATGTGGGACCCTCCTCCCGTGGCCGGGGAGCAGCCGGGGATCGAACCGGCGCCACAGAGGCTGCGGGCAGCTTCGCAACCCAGCGCTCAACCGCTGCGCCACCAGGGAGGCCCTTTAAAGACTTTTTTTAATATTAAATTTTCTTTACCTGGTGCAGTCTTCAAAACAAACTTCCTAAATCCTTTCTGGCATGAGATTTAACTTTTCTACCTCAAAGAAGAAAAAGATGTTTATTTTATCATTTAATGTATGGAAAAGAAAAGGTATTTACCTTTTCCAACATGATGCAACTGGTTATACCAGTATTCCAAGAGATAAAATCCATCTCAAAATAAATCCATATTTGCCTATGGGAAGCCTATTTTTTTCCTCATTAAATTTTGTTTTACTGGGTCCCAAATTCTGTAACAGGTTTTTGGTCAATTTTGGTCAATTTGTTTCCATTAAAAAAAATGGGCCTCCCTGGTGGCGCAGCGGTTGAGCGCTGGGTTGCGAAGCTGCCCGCAGCCTCTGCAGCGCCGGTTCGATCCCCGACTGCTCCCCGGTCACCGGAGGAGGGTCCCACATGGCGCGCAGACCTCTCCTGCCGCCCGCTGCTCCCCTCAGCAGTGTACTTCGGTCCTTCTGCCTGCTCTGCTCCCCGCTCTGGCTCTGGTGAATTCTCTCACCCTCCCGCGCTTCTGACTGTACCCAGTGCTTGTATAAATAAATAAATAAATCTTAAAAAAAAAAAAGTACTGGTTTTAAAAATCAGTAACTTAAAACTGCAACACTAAAGAAACAAAATGGTCCACAAAAAACATTTTCCTTTTCTTCTGAAGATATAATATGCATTGTTATCATTAACCAGTCTTTTATTATTAAAGACCATTGAGATAAACTATTCTGTGATAGTTCTTCCTCCACTGATTAAGACTGGGGTGAGTCAGGGGGTAGGTAATTGGGGATAATATTCATTTAGCCTTCTGGGTTTTCTGAGCAGAGTTGGTGACCTTGCCAGCTCCTGCTGCCTTCTTGTGCACTGCTTCGTAACACCCACAGCAACTGTCTGTCTCACGACACGAACAACAAAGCGGTCCAAAGGAGAATAGTCAGAGACGTTCTCAAGACACATGGGCTTGCCAGGAACCATAGCAACTATGGCAGCATCATCAGATTTCAAGAATTTGGGACTATCTTTCAGCTTTTCCCCAGAATGACGATCAGTCTTCTCCTTCAGCTCAGCAAACATGCAAGCAATGTGAACAGGGTAGCACTCCAGCACAGGTGCATGTCCAGCACTGATTTGGCCAAGAGGGTTCAGAATAATCACCTATGCTCTGAAGCCAGCAGCTTCTGTTGGTGGGTCATTTCTGCTGTCACCAGTCACATTGCCACACCGAACATCTCAGACAGATGAAGCCCACATTGTCCCCAAGCAGAGCTTCACTTGAAGCTTCATGGTGCATTTCCACAGACTCTATTTCAGTTGTAACATTGACTGGAGCAATGGTGACAACCATATCAGGTTTGACACCAGTCTCAACTTGGCTCACAGGGACAGTCCCGATACTACCAATTTTGTATATGTCCTGGAGGAACAGACGCAGGGACTTGTCATTTGGACAACTTGGTGGCAGGATGCAATCCAGAGCTTCAAGCAGTGTGGTTATATATATATATTTTTAAGACTTATTTATTTATGCATAAAACAGCTGGGGTACAGACCAGAGGTGTGGGGCGGGCGGTAAGAGGATTCACCAGAGAGACAGATTGGGGAACAGGTAGACTGACTGAAATACTCTGCTGAGGGGAGCAGCGGGGGAGACAGGAGAGGTCTGCTGCACCATGTGGGTTAGCTCCCTGGCCTGCTGGGGATCGAACCTTTGCTGCGGTGGCTGTGGATAGCTTCACAGTGCTGTGCTTAACCCTTTGTGCCACCAGGGAGACCCCTCAAGCAGTGTGGTTCTATTGGCGTTGCCATCTTTATGGGTGATTTTCCATCCCTTGAACCAAAACAGATTAGCACTTGGTTCCAGCGTGTTGTCACCACTCCAACCAGAAATTGGCACAAATGCTAATATGTCAGGGTTGCAGCCAATTTTCTTAATATAGGTACTGACTTCCTTAATGATTTCCTCATACCTCTTCTGCCTGTAGGGTGGCTCAGTGGAATCTATTTTATTAACAGCAACAACTAATTGTTTTACACCCAGTATGTAAGCCAGAAGGGAATACTCATGGGTTTGCCATTCTTGGAGATAACGGATTCAAATTCACCAATACCAGCAGCCACAATCAGGACAGCACAGTCAGCCTGAGATGTGCCTGCAATCAAGTTTTTGATAAAAGTCTCTGTGTCCTGGGGCATTAATGATAGTCACATAATACTTGCTGGTCTCCAATTTCCACATGGAGCTATTGATAGTGATGCTATGCTCACATCCAGCTTTCAGTTATCCAATACCCATGCATACTTGAAGGAGCTCTTCCCCATCTCAGCACCTCCTCTTCAAAGTTTTTGATGGTTCTTTTGTCGATCCCACCACATCTGTAGATCAGATGACCGGTAGTGGTGGACTCACTAGAATCAATGTGTCTAGCAATGACAACAATGTTGATATAAGCCTTTTCCTTTCCCATTTTGGATTAGTTTAGCTGTGGCTTTCACAACACCTGTGTTTTGGCAGCAAACCTGTTGTAAAAAAAGCAAAGCCTATTTTTTTTTTTATCCTCTCCAATGGTACACCATTCTAACTTTTGAAGTTAATAAATATTGACATTTTCTCTGGAACACACGCTACTTTGCACACTGAATAAAATCATATTCTCACCTGCAGAGAAATGGCCCCAATTCCTCAATCTCTATAAGAATTATGTAACTACAATAGGAAACCAACCAGCTTCTTCTGTGTTAGTCCTAGCCTGGATTCTCATAATCTGTTCCAAAGTAGGATATTATTGAAAACCTAGGCTGCTTTGTCATATTTTTCTTTACTTAACTCTTTAGTACAAGGAAAATCATTAGGTTATAAACTATCTGATTCTTCTCTTTTGTATCCGTCCTTTGTGTATAATAGCACACTCTAATTGCACAATGAGCGATTTCACCAAATTAGTCTGACAATGGTCACTTTTCTAAACTGCCACTACTTGCTATACTCAGTTGCCAAAAAATATGGACTTTGGATGCTCTCCTCATGTTTGATTCTATTGCTTTTGGACCTCAGTCCCTAGTGGCCTGATGGATATTGCACTATACTTATAGAGTTGGAAGATTGAAGAATTTTAATTATCTCATAGATCATGCCTTGAAATTGGTAGAACTGAATGGAGAAAGAAGGTTTAGATACCATGAAGATGCTTTGCTGTTTACTAGTAGAACTCTAGCTGACAGATACTGGTGGTAGGCTAAATTATGACCACCCTCCCCCCAAAAGATGTCCATTTCCTTATCCTTGGAAGCGATGGATGTTATTTTGTATAGCAAAGAAGGACACTGTAGGTGTGGTTAAGGATTTTGAGATGGAGCTATTCTGCATTATCTGGATGGGTCATAAATGCAATATTACATGTGTCCTTAAAATAGGAAAACAGAGAGGGATTTGATGCACAGAGAACAGGCAATGTGATCATGGAAGCAGAGATTAAAGTGATGTAACTACAAGCCAAGGAGTGCTGGCAACCTCCAGAAGCTGAAAGAGGCAAAGGAACAGATTGTCTCCACCTGTCTCTGGATGGACAGCACACCCCTGCTGATGCCTTTATTCAACCCAGTGAAAAGGATCCAGTTCTATACACCAGAATGATGAAAGAATAAATATCTGTTCTTTTAAGCCACCAAGTTTGTGGCTATTTGTTATAGCCACAGGAAACTAAATGCAAACTCTTATATCTCAAATATTTCTATGTATTTTTCACTGCTCTTCTTGCTTAAATATATACACTTAACTCCCATTTTACTCCTTTTCTTTTTAATAGATTTTCTCTGTAGGTGTCTTTGAGAAAACAATCCTTCAAATTCTTTTCTAATTCCTTAGATGTTGTATTTCAAAACAACTTAATAAACATTTAGTGAACATCTGTTATGGATCTGGCGTTGGAGCTTTGGGGGGACATAAAGAATAAACAAATGGACCTTCCTGGTGGCGCAAGGGGTTAAGTCTCAGCACTATGAAGTCATTGGCAGCCACTGCAGCATGAGTTAGATTCCTGGCCAGGGAGGTGACCTACATGGTGCAGCAGACCTCTCCTATCCTGCCTGTTGTTCCCCTCAGCAGTGTATTTCAGTCGATCTGCCTGTTCTGTTCCCCACTCTGTCTGGGGAATCCTCTCACCCCCCACATCTGGCCTGTACCCCAGTTCTTATATGCATAAATAAAATAAATCTTTTAAAAAAGAATAAACATAAATTCCATCATTATCTGTATATTAATTGAGAAAGAGTATACATAAGATCATGACCCAATGTATGAAAAAAAATACAAAGGAAAGTGTCAAAGTCAGAAAGTGTTACAGAAATTCAGAAAAGAATAATCTGTGAGGGGTTAGAGTAGACTGGGGGGAACTTATTTTTAAAAAATTTTTATTTATTTATTTTTATTTTATTTTTATATTCCCCATGCAATTATAACCCCCTTATTTTGATCCCAAGCCCTCCTTTCCCCACCTCCCACCCCCCATAGGGTGTCTCTGGTTCATAGTTGTTTGTTGATTTTGATATTTTCTTTCTTATAGTTATTCTTTTTCCTGGTTTGGGGGGAACTTATTGAAGAGAGATTTTGATAGTAGGAATTTGAACAAAAAGAAAGGAATTTATATTTCATCCTCTGGATAGTGGGAATTCATTAAAGAATTCCCCCCCTCACTTTATTTCGTATTATAAAAGTAATCTAGACTTTTCTTTAAAAATAAAAGATTTATTTTATTTATTTATGCATTCAAGAACTGGGGTGTAGGCCAGAGGTGCAGGAGTGGGGGTGAGAGGATTCACCAGACACAGAGTGGCGAGCAGAGCAAGTAGAGCTACTGAAATACACTGCTGAGGGGAGTAGTAGGCGGAGCAGGAGAGGTCTGCAGCACCATGTGGGTTGCTCCCCAGTCCGGTATTGCATCGGACTCGGGGATCTAACTGGTGTTGCAGTGGCTGCAGATGGGTTCATAGTGCTGAGACTTAACCCCTTGTGCCCCCAGAGAGGCCCTAGGATGCAATTTATATAACTGCACCACTCTCAGAGAAAGTTTCAATAACAATTTTGTATATAGATTTCCAGAATTTTTGGTACATATAGTAATTTGCTTATATAATTATTATAGAAATTGGATCATACTGTAGATATTCTTTTGCAACCTACCCTGAAGACTTTTGAGCACACTGCAAGGAAAACCATATTTTAAGATGATTAATCTTCTGGCACATGCACATAGATCTCCCTAATCCATTTTAATTACAGTATTGACTGTACTGAGAGGAGAAATGGAAATAGAGTAAAGGCTGTTACAATAATTTGGGGAAAAAATAGGCTAGCATCCACAGCAATAGTTGATAAATTCAGAGATTCAAACCCGTTTTCCCCAACCCCCAGCAACCACCAATCTGTTATCTATTTCTGTGTTTGATTTTTTTTAGATTCCACATATAAATGAGATCATAGAGCATTTGTTTTTTCTGTCTGATCTTATTTCATTTAGCACAGTGCCTCATGGCAGGATTTTCTTATTTTCGTGGTGGAATAATATCCCATTCTATCTATTTATGTTTCTTTATCCATTCATCAGTAGGTACATACCTAGTTTATTCCCATCCTTGGTCATTGTAAATAACACTTTAGTGAACATGAGGGTGTGTGTGTGTGTGTGTGTGTGTGTGTGTACACAGATATCTCTTTAAGACTGAATTCCTTCAGATGATTTCCACTCATAAGTAAAATTGATTGCTGGATCATATGGTAGCTTTATTTTTTAATTTTTTGAGGACGTTCCACACCATAGAAAACATGCAGTTGTTTAACTGGCTTTGGCAATCAAACAATATATAATGTTCCGTTCTTCAAGACATATTCATCTACTAAAACTTTTAAATTGCTTCTTAGCAATTAGAGTTACTGTAGTGATCAATTTCCAGTATCTACAAACATAGAAGAATCATGCTGTACACCTGAAATCAATACATTATATATCAATTATACCTCAATAAAAGTTACTTAATTCATTATATGACTGCATCCTTATTTATTTGAACAGTTCTCCATTGATGGATATCTTGATTGGCCCTAATTTCTAGCTATTATTAACAGTTTCAGGGAACATTTTGTGTGAGTATATCTATAATCTGCCAAATTATTTTCTCAGGATAACTTTCTGGATATAGAAATAATGAATCAAAGCGCCATGTGCGTTAGCTCCCTGGCTGGGGATCGAACTCATGTCACAATGGCTGCCGATAGCTTGATAGCACTGACTTTAATCCCTGCGGCACCGGGGAGGCCCCCAGAGTCAAATTTTTGTTGAGAAAAATGGTGTGTGTGTGTGTGAGAGAGAGAGAGAGAGAGAGAGAGAGAGAGAGAGAGAGAGGAGTGTGTGTGTGTGTGTGTGTGTGTGTGTGTGTGAGAGCGAGAGAGCGAGAGCGCATGCGCGAGGGAGGGAGGGAGGGCGCGAGGTAAGGGATGCCCTCTCTTCGGAGTATACCATCACCATCTTGTGGCCTTTTGCCATATTACCATTGAGCATTTCAACACCACAATGCTTATTTTTGGAAATTTTTGGTAATCCTGTGGATCACATGAAATTTGCTAATATAGCTTACATGCCAGGAGTCCCCACCCTATGGTGAGATGAAATGGCTACTTTCATGCTGTGTTCTCACATGATTCTAAAACAACCCATTGATAAGGAAATCTAATAGATTTCATCAGAGTAGTTTTACTGCAAAGTGAAATTTTCAGTTTTGTTTTGTGTTGAGCAGAATCTGTTTTAGTGGTCCCTTTTGATTTGTAAAAATCATGATTGGGAGTCCGTAAATCTAACATTTTTTTCTGTCTCTTTGGTTATACTTAGGTGGAGTGTTTTTGTATTTTGTTTCAGTACTCCCCCACCTCAGTACTATTTTATTATGTTCCTTTTAAAAACTGTTTTTTTCCATCTTCTTCTCTTGTGGGTGGTTCCTCCTTTCCCTTTGTCTCTTTAACCTATTTTTTTCCCTCCTTTTCTCTCCTCATACTTCTTCAGTTTCTTTGGTATCCTTGCTGCCCATCACTTTTCTTCGGCTTCCTCTGCTAACACCCACACCCATAACCCCTTTCCTGTTCTATAACCTCCCTTCTTTGTTCTTTCTAATTCCTTCCCCCAGTAGATGAGTTCTGGCTCCTTTCATGTCGAGCACACTGACCTCATCTGCTCTGCTGCATGGGTCATTTAAGGACACAGCTCCCTGGTAACCCTTAAGCTTCAGGGTGGAAGCTAAATTCTTCTTATTCAAAGAAGCCAGTTACTTAACCTAACCCTATATTCCAGAGGAAAAGTTTCAAAAGGATATTTGTTACAGTTCTAAGAAATAGTTTCTGGCTCATTATCTTTTGTCTGTTGTTTTTTCTTAACAAAAATGTGAATTTTCTTAGGAAGTATATTGGGACGTTTTCCAAGCTCATATTTGCCTGCTACTTAATTTGCATGGGGTACAATTATTTGCTAGTGCTGTTCTAATTCTGAGTGAACGGAGCTCCTATGAAAACAAAAATTGAGGGCCTCTCTAGTGGTGCAAGGGGTGAAGTATCAGCGCCATGAAGCTATCAGCAGCCACTGCAGCAAGAGTTTGATCCCGGCCAGGGAGCTACCCGCTACCCACATGGGGTAGCAGACCTCTCATGTCTCACCAGTTACTCCCCTCAGCAGTGTATTTCAGTCATTTCACCTGTTCTGCTCCCCACTCTGTCTCTGGTAAATCCTCTCACATACACACCCCACACACTTCTGGCCTACACCCCAGCTTTTCTATGCATAAATAAAATAAATCTTTAAAAAAAATTTGAGACCCACCATGAATTACGATGACAGCAAGGACTTTTACTTATTAAACCCAGATTTACTCATTCTTTAGAAGCTGAAGACTTCTAAGACACCAAATTAACAGGAAAAAGATATGTGAATAAAAGATATAATCCTTACACAAAGCTTTTCCTCACTTATTCTAAAATAAACACATGCTCATTGTAGAAAATTTAAAAAACAAAAAAAATCTCAGCATCCAGAGTTAAATAAGCAGTACTGATGTTTTGATATTTTTACTATTTTTAAGTTTAATTTGACTTTTCAGTAGAGTCACTTGGTACAAAACTCAAAAGATACAAATCGTAGGCAGTGAGAGTGATGCTTCTTTTCCATTTTTATCCACCAGTCTCTAGTTCTTCTCCTTGGAGACAACCACCATTTCCAGCTTTTGTTGCAGTCTTTCAGAAATAGTCTATCCATTTGATAGGAGCTAGGGTCGGGGAGGGGATCGGGTCATACACTATGCATGGCATAGAAGGATATCTGCATATCATTTATGCCTTGTCTGCTCTGAGTTAATTTTCTAGCCCAAGAACTGTCCGGAGGAGTGCAGGCAGCCGGTGCTATCTGAAGACCAGCCTCAGCACACCGGGACCAGCATGAGGCCAGGTGTCCAGGAGGACAATAAGGAGCTCTGGGGACATCACAGGCTCCTGGAAGCACTGAAGGCCTGCTCATTGCTGAACAGTCTTTGTTCAACTCTCTATAAAAAGCCAGCTAGAAATGAAATGTTAAGGTGGTTTCTTTAGAGTGTTAACCCCCTGTCTTCCAGATTGCCGGCTATCTGATTAAAGCACACCTTAAAGATTCAATTCCTGCCTCTACATTATGGCTATTCAGTGGTGACAGGTGGCTCCAACTCCAGTTTTCCAGTTACACATTTACATGTTACATATACATACATGCACTTATTTAATGCTTGTTTTATATACACACTATTCAGATTTTGTTCCTTCTTACCCATGTATCTTGAGTCATTCCATATCAAAGCAAAATTCTTACTAAAATTATATGACATTTAAAAAGTCAAAAAGAACTAAATTCAAAACATTCAGTGTTTACGTTATCATGACTAAACAAGTGTTATAAGGATTTATAAGACCATTTACTAGGGCAAAGACACTTAGCTCCTCTGTGCTTCCTTCTGGTTCAGCACATATAAAAATAGGAATATGATCTATGTTTAAGGGTTATAGTGAAGATTGAATAGTTAGTTACCACAAGCCCCTATCCATAATTCTGATCTGACAAAACTCTGAAATGTAAAGTTTTTTTTTAAATAAATTTTATTTTTATATTCCCCATACAATTGCAACCCCCTTATTTTGACCCCAATACCTCCCCTCCCCGCTCCCCATCCCCCATAGAGTGTCTCTGGTTCATAGTTTTTTCTTGATTTTGATTTAAAGTTCTTTTATAATTCATTTGGTGGCAAATGTTGATCTGAAGTGACCAAAAGCTATTCAGTTTTGTTTACCCTTCTTAATTTGAATTTTCATACATTTACCATAGAAATTTAATGTAAGATTTTTTATTTAATTATGCATACAAGAACTGGGGTGTAGGCTAGAGGTGGGGGGGGTGAGAGGATTCATGAGAGTCAGAGTGGGGAGCAGAACAGGCAGATCTACTGAAACACACTGCTGAGGGGGGCAACGGGCAATGGAGAGGTCTGCTGCGTCATGCGGAGCACCTCCCAAGCGGGGGATCAAACCCGTGCCATGCTGTAGCGGCTGCGGACAGCCTCACAGAGCTGTGTCTCAACCCCTTGGGCCACCAGGGAATCCCAGCTTTTGAATTTTAAAACAGGTATGATTCCAAGGGTTTTGGATAAAGGACTGTGAACTTACTTGTAGAAAGCACTTAAAAAAGGTGCTTGGCACAAGGTATTATATATTATTATCTTACTGTCTTTGAGCCACATAACATATTGTATGTAATTCATTTTGTTTTTCTTGAAGTTAATTAATTGCCTTATTTTCTGTTTGCTTAATGTTAATGTTAGTCACAAATTTTTATAGACCAACAAAAGCAAATTTCCTATTTAAAATACCTAAACACATCAGATTGAAATATGTAAAACTGAAAGTGCAAATAATTATAAATGTATTAGTTTATTCCTTTATTGTCCCATCTGTCTCTAAAATGCAAGTTTCTGAAAATAGATACTTGGTCTATTTTGTTCTCTGTTTTATCACCAGTGCCTAAAGGAGGTGCTGGCACTGAGAAGGCACCATGCAGGGTGAGGTTAAAAAGTATCAGGCTTTTCTGCCCTCCCGCCATTAGGACTGATGATGGATCCCTGCAGTCCTGAATGCGTGCCTGATGGCGGGCACCTGGAGTAGGGTGTGGGCATGTGTAGGTGGATACACCTGGGCTGCGACTGGGCTTACAAGGGTGGTGTCACGGGGACGCCAGCAAAGCAAAAGAGAAAAGAAGGGAAAGCAGAGAGAGCTAAAGAGAGACCGGGAGAGAACCAGAGAGAACTAGGCCACGATAGAACACCAGAGAACCAAGGAAGAGTGAAGACTTGCTGGGCCTCCCAGCCACCCCCGCCCCCACCAGGCACCTCTGCCTGCCATGTACCTAGTTTTTTTTTTTTTTTTTTAAAGATTTATTTATTTATACATACAAGAGCTGGAGTACAGGCCAGAGATATGGGGAGTGAGAGGATCCACCAGAGACAGAGCGGGGACCAGAACAGGCAGACTGACTGAAATACACTGCTGAGAGGAGCAGCGGGCAAGACAGGAGAGGTCTGCTGTGCCATGTGGGTAGCTCCCTGGCGGGCCGGGGCTCAAACTTGTGCTGCAGAGGCTGTGGATTGCTTCACAGTGCTGTGCTTAACCCCTTGCACCACCAGGAAGGCCCACCATGTACCTAGTTTTAAATCCCAATAAAAGCCTGCAAAAGCCACCAAGGGCTCCAGGACTCTCCTCTTTTACCCTGTCTGCCCGATCATAGAGCTCCTGCTCCTGTCCCCTTCCTTGCACTACAAACCCTTATTGGATAGGCAAATGCAGCAGGTATTCTATTAAGTTTTACTTCTTAGCTTGTTTTCTCTTGGAGCTGTCAGTCCTCTTGCTCTAATTTGGACCAACAACTATCTTGGCCAGTAGGTCCAACTATTATTCCGGGAATTCCTTTTGCCTCTTTCTAGTCCTGAATTTCTACCTCTAAAGCTTGTCTCTTCCTTGGTGTAGACCCTCATTTTGGTAGATCACAATTCATCTATTGTAAAGCTTTTGAATGTCTCTGTCACAACATCCAGTTACTATCTCCCGTTTTTGTTTTTTTTAAAGCTTTTATTTTATTTACACAAGAACCGGGGTACAGGCCAGATGTGGGGGGGGGAGGGGGAGGGGGTAGGATTCACCAGAGAGAGAGTGGGGAACAGAACAGGCAGACTGATGAAATACACTGCTGAGGGGAGCAGCGGGTGAGACAGGAGAGGTTGGCCGCACCATGTGGGACCCTCACCAGCCAGCTGGGATCGAACTGGCGCTATAGAGGCTGTGCTTCACAGCACTGTGCTCAACCGCCTGCGCCAGGAGGGGAGGCCCGACATTAGGATTTCAATAAGATGTTGATGGGGCCTCCCCAGTGGTGCAGCAGGTTGAGCACAGCACTGTGGAGCTGTCTATAGCCTCTATGGCATGGGTTCAATTTCTGGCTGGCCAGGAAGAAACCCACAAGGCGCAGCAGACCTCTCCTGCCTTGCCAGTTGCTTCCCTCAGCAGCGTCTTTGATCCGTGTGCCTGTTCTGCTCCCTGCTCTGTCTCTGGTGAATCCTCTCACCCTCCCACACCTCTGGCCTGTACCCCAGTTCTTGTGTAAATAAATAAATCTTTAAAAAAAAAAAAAAGAGAGACTCAAATATTCAGACCATAGTACTAAGATACCTTTCCTAACTAAATCCCTTCATATTGATTGTTTCTGGTTTTCCTGTCTTCAGCATCTGTGGTCTAGATAATTTACTCATAAAATTTAAAATTTTCAAATGTTTTGGAATATGTTTCATTTTCCCTAAACTCTTGTATGAAACCATGCTTGCTATTTTTTTCAAAGATTTATTTATTTATGCATACAAGGGATCGAACTCCTGTTGCAGAGGCTGCAGATAGCTTCATAGTGCAGTGCTTAACCACTTGCGCCACCAGGGAGGCCCCTGCTAATATTTTAGGTCCCTATTTTTCTATCCTTATAGTACCTGTTACAAGGACCGAATTTAGTAAGGAATCTAGTAAAGCCAGACTGTCCTTGTTTACTGCTGCAATAAAGAGCAACTGCAGGCCTTCTCTCTTCTCCTTAGTTCAGATCAGCTTATCCCTTCTAAAGGCCAGCTCCTTCCACAAAGTACTCAGAAATAAGCCAAAGGACCCTCCTGTGGAATAGCAGTTTACCATAAATGGAGTAAATTTTCAGTTAATGTATTGTTGAATCAAACTGTTATTTTTTTCCCTCTAAGTCTTGATATTACCAATTTTTAAAACACATATTCCTGTTTTATGACTTGATGTGTAGGCATGTATTTTATAAATTTTAAAGATAAACACTGTGAAAAATTTGCAAGGATACACTAATTGTGTTGTATATCAACCTAATTGAATCTTTTTTTTAAAAAGATTTTTTTATTTATAGAAGAACTGGGATACAGGCCAGATGTGCGGGAAGGTGACAGAGTAGGGAACAGAATAGGCAGACTGACTGAAATACACTGCTGAGGGGTGCAGTGGGTGAGACAGGAGAGGTCTGCCCCGCCACGTGGTTATCTCCCTGGCCGGCCAGGATCGAACCCGCACTGCGGAGGCTGCAGACAGCTCAACCACCTGCACCACCAGGGAGGCCCAACCTCCCTGGTGAATCTTTGTTCTTAGGGATAATGTCTGTATCCTAACAGTGACAAGATCACTATTCTGAAGATTTATTTTCACCTTACGAAGGCAAAATGGGGAAAAAGAGACAATCTCTCAAAAAAGATGGGAAACAAAGAAGGAAAATGCAATAAAATTCTCCATCCCTGGGAATAAGAGATTATTTTAACATCCAAAGTTATATTAGTCAAACACAAACCCAATATAATGAACTTTTCCTTCTTTAGTAGTAAATGAATAGATTATTCTAACACTCCTAACATCATTGAAAATCATCTGGGTATAGGGCCTCCCCAGTGGTGCAGTGGTTGAGCGCTGGGTTGCAAAGCTGCCCACAGCCTCTGCAGCGCTGGTTTGATCCCTGCCACCTGGCGAGGGGCCCACATGGCGCTCCCTGCTCTGGCTCTGGTGAATTCTCTCACCCTCCAGTGCTTCTGACTGTACCCAGTGCTTGTGTAAATAAATAAATCTTTAAAAAAAAAATCATCTGGGTATAACGACGTGAGAGTAACTGGAAAATGACTTCTTCAGCTAAAATCTAATCAAGTATTAATACATTGCCTGCATTAAGGCAATGAATAGAAGAATGATGGTCAGGGTGAAGAACAGCAAAAACAAAAGCAAAGAGATAGAAATAAATTGTTTTGCACTAATCATAGAGGATAAACACATTAATTCTGCAAGTCATGGATATAGTGATTCAGCAAGCATCACCGCAATTCTACTTATTGAGAATTAATTTTCTAAATGAAAATGAACTGAATCACAATAAAACCAAATGCTTGTTTTCTCAGTACCCCATTTCAAACTCTCACAACATCCACTTTATACATAACAGTTCTAGGACAGATAATATACCCAGTCCTAGATCCTGCCATTTAAGCCCTATCAGGAACTCTTATTTGCAACAAAAATATATTTCATAATCCCAAACTAAAAATCCATTGCTGCTTATCCAAAATCAAACCCTCGCATTTAGGCACTACTTTATTTAACACAGGATATACATTTTTAAAAAAGAAAATTTAAGCTTTCAAAAAAAGACTTTGTTCTTTTACCTCTGCCAGTGACTCCATTTCTTTGAGCCAGGGAGGCCCAACCTAGTTGATTTATTTATTTATGCATACAGAAGTAAAGCAAGAGTTTACAGAAGTAAAGCAAGAGGGTTAATCTAGTACTGACTTTACATGAAAATTCTATTAGTTTCTGATTTTATAATGTACAATTGTAGCCACATTTTCTAGCTAAATCCTACTTTTTCTAGGCAAAATAAGCCAGTGTTTTCTTCAATTAGTCATGTTTTCTTCAATTAGTCATGGAAACAGCTTAGGGGGCTCAATGGCCTGTCATTTTTAAAAACAAACGCTGAAATAGAATAAAACAGAAGATACAGGGGATCGTAGACTATCTAGTGCGGAAGCACTGTTTAATGAATTACTGATTTCAAATTTAGACATACCGAATGTACTGGAGGAGAATGCAAGATTTATGATTGAGAAACACTGCTCTAAAACTGCGGGTGTTCTAAGTGTGATTTGAGGGATTTGCGAGATCGTCCCTTTCCCGATTATATACAAATGTGCGTGACGCCAGAATTTTCTTTATCTGCTGCCATCAAAACCTTTCTCAACAAAAAACCAAAAAACAAACAAACAAAAAAAACCTTTCTTAAAGACTGAACGCAGACGCAGGAAGGAGAATTCACAACTGTATCTTTTTCAGCCAGGCGTTAAAAGATATTTTCAAAACTGTACGACTCACTCTCCCAATTTCTTGTTTTAGGCGGAAAAAAAAAAAAGTCATTTAAAGTATTATTTTAAAATGTCCGCTTTAGGAATGAATCCGGTGACTATCACTGGCTACAACTCCCAGAAACAGAAGCGCCCGGCGCGCTCTACAGTGTCAGAGCCGCCGGCCAATGCGGAACAAAGGACTCGAGGCCGGGCTCGCGGCGGGTTTCTCGCGGCCGACGCGCGGGGTTGGTGGGGGGGCGCCCCGACACCGCCCGCCCCGCCCCGCCCCCGCCTCTCCCCGCCCCGCCCCGCTCAGAACCCCCGCGAATGAGGACAGCGCCGAGAAGGCGGGCTTGTGTACCTCGTGGACGTCGGGGCGTCGGCCCGCATAGGCTCCCGGCGCGCGCGAACTAGGTCACAGAGGGACGGGCGCGCCGCCGCGCGTCATTGCGACACTGTCGTGCTGCGCGGGGTCTGAGCCGTAAAGGCCGTCGCGGAGCCGCCCCCAGCGAGCGGCGGCGGACGAGCGCGGCCATGGCGGACATGGAGGACCTCTTCGGGAGCGATGCGGACAGCGAAACGGAGCGGAAAGGTGGAGCCGGCTGGACTTCGGGGGGCCTGCGTGCGGGGGTTTCTGGGGCGGCAGCCGGGGGCGGTCGGGCTCCCGGGCTGCGATCGCTCGGGCGCTGCGGGCGCGTCGTGGCGCCTCCTCGACTCCAGTCTCGGCGCCCCCTGCCCTCCCGGGGGTGCCGTTCTCCCCCGGCGGGCGGGCGGGCGTGGGGGGACACTCGCTGGGTGCACCTGGAAGTTGTAGGTGTGAGTGGAGAGTGAGGTGCCCGGGAGGTCGTGGAACGAAGGGGGCCAGCGAGGGGCCGCGGGCGG
Organism: Talpa europaea; assembly: GCF_964194135.1. Taxonomy (NCBI): domain Eukaryota; kingdom Metazoa; phylum Chordata; class Mammalia; order Eulipotyphla; family Talpidae; genus Talpa; species Talpa europaea. The sequence continues at coordinate 40,491,217 of NC_140075.1, read as the reverse complement.
GCAACCTGGGGTCCTTCTGTCCTGCCTTGCACTGCCCAGGGCAGATGGAGGACTGCTTGTGAATGAATGGAAATTTGATGTTCGCGAATATGGAACTCGGGTGGACGAATTTACAGAGGGACTCAGAATGCTCCTTGAATAAGCCAGAGCGCGGCATGATTGGGAGTTTGAGATGTCTGGCTGAAGAGATTGTGGATCCTGGGATAGGGCTGAATACTGGCGTTGTGCACGGGAGAGAATGTGCCTTCTTAGAGCCTGTGCAAACGCTCTAGAATTTCTTGGTTCTGTGGTATTGGTCCTGGGAGCATGGGGAGTGTGTTTGGAGAGGACAGAAAAAGGAGTTGTTGATGAATTGAATGAATAAATATGTTTATGGTGTGTGGAAGAACTTATGGCACAAAGAGCGGGTATTTGAGTTTGAAATACGATTAAGGGCTATTTGAAGTGAGAAGCGACTCAAGACCAAGTTTATAATTATTGCAACCTCCAGGCTCAAAGTAATATATTTACTTTTTTCTTAGCAAAGTGCATTATTTTTCTTTCCTTCCCTCCTATTCCAGTATATAGTATGGTGATGGAAATTTAGTGTGAGGCCTCCACCCAGATGGGTATCTAGGGGTTCTGTCCAGGATGCCCTCGTTTTCATTCCTTGTAATAGTATGAGTTTTGGTGTTTTTTGGTTAGTCTAGCTTGTTAATTTTATTTTCAAAGAACAGACTTCTGGTTTCATCGATTCCATTCTTATTTTTTATTCTCTGTTTCATTTACACCTGCTCTAATTTTAATTTCTTTCCTTCTGCTTGCTTTGGGTTTAGTTTTCTTTTTCTATTTTCTTGCAGTATAAGGCCAGGTATCAATTTGAAATTATTCTTTATGTTTACAGCTACAAATTTCCTTGAGTACTGACTGCCCCGCCTCCCTTAAGTAATAGTATGCTATGTTTTTAATTTCATTCATCTCAAAATATTTTCTAATTTCCCTTGTGATTTCTTCTTTGATCATTTGAGTGCAATGTTAAATTTTCACTTACTTATGTATTTCCCAGATTTCCTTCTTTTGCTGATTTCCATTTTATTCCATTGAGATCAGAAAAGATCTGTGATGTGGTTTATTCTTAAATTTGTTGAGTTTTGGTTTCTGTCCTAACGTAATCTATCCTGGGGAGTGTTTCATGTATACTTAAGAATGTATATTCTAGGGCCTCCCTGGTGGTGCAAGGGGTTAAGATGCAACCTATGAAGCTATCTGCAGCCACTGTAGCATGAGTTCCATCTCCGGCCAGGGAGCTACCCATGTGGCGTGGCAGACCTCTTATGTCTCACCCGCAGCTGCCCCTCAGCAGTGTATTTCAGTAGATCTGCCTGTTCTGTCTCTGATGAATCCTCTCATCCCCCCACACCTCTGGCCTGTACCCCAGTTCTTGTGTGCATAAATAAATCTTTTTTTTTTTAAAAGAATATATTCTACTGCTAGTGGGTGGAGTATTCTGTTGACATCCTTTATATATAGGAAGGCTAGCATATTGTTATTCAGGTCCTCAGATTCCTTATAGATCTTCTGTCTAGTTGTAAATGGGATATTGAAGCTTCTTACTACTGTTTAGCTGTTTTCTCCCCTCAACTCTGTCAGTGTTTGTAGGTAGGTATATGTTTATAGTTGCTGTATTTTCATGTGGATTGATTCTTTTATAATTTTAAAATGTCTTTTTTGTCTTTTTTAACAATTTTATCACAAGATTTATTTTGCCTAATACCAGTGTAGGCACTATGGCCCTGGGTTTACTATTTAAGTGGAATCTTATCCTATCCTTTAACTTTAAATTTGTGTCTAAAGTCACTTGTAGACAGCATATAAATGGAATTTTTTTTTGGTCCACTCTGCCCATTTCTGCCTGTTCAGTGGAGAAGTTAATCTATTTACATTTAAATTATTGGTAAAGGATGACTTCTATCCTTTTGCTATTCGTTTTCTATGTGTCATCTTTTTTGTTTCTTAATCCCTCTATTACTCTCTTTTATATCTAATTTTTTCCATTATTTACTGTTTTGATTCAATTCTTATTTATTTTTTTCTGTATATTTTTTAGTTTTTGTTTGTTTTTTAGTGGTTACAGTTAACATCAAATTCATAACAGTCGAGTCTCCCCTGGTGGTGCAGGCGGTTGAGCAAAGCGCTGTGAAGCTGTCCGCAGCCCCTGCAGCGCAGGTTCAAGCCTGGCCAGCTGGGGAGCTACCCACATGGTGCGGCAGACCTCTCCTGTCTTGCCCGTTGCTCCCCTCAGCAGTGTATTTTTGTAGATCTGCCTGTTTTGTTCCCCACTCTGTCTCTGGTGAATCCTCTCACTCTCCTGTGCATCTGGCCTGTACCCTGTTTCTTGGATGCATGAATAAATAAATCTTTAAAAAAAAAATTCCTAACAGTCAAGTTTGGATTAACACCAATTTGATTTCAGTAGTATACAAAAGTTTATTTCTGGTATTAGCTGTTATCTTTTTTGAGGATCTCTTGTATGGCGCAAGCTGCTTCTCTCTTTTGCTGTTTTCAGGGTTCTTTTTTGTCTTTGCCTTCAATATTTTGAGAATGATGTATCTAGGAGTGGGTTTTGTTAACTTTATCCTACTTGGGATTTACTGAGCTTCCTGGGTGTGTGTAGGTTGATATATTTTATCTGATTTGGGAAGGGTTTTTTTTTTTTTTTTTTGGTGTTTTTAAAAAATTTTTAAAAATTTTTTACATCATTGTTCAATTTTAAACTATTTACTTCCCCCTCCCCCTCAGGTGTAGTCCCCATAGAATTTCCCTCACCAAAGCACCCGTGCACCATTACCACAGTCTGATTTGGGAAGTTTTTAGGCCATTATTTCTTCATATATTCTTTCTGCTGTTGGACTTTCTCTGTTGGACTCCCATTATACATGTGTTGGTTATTTGATGGTATCTCACAAGTGTTTTAAGCTTTATTCATTTTTTGTTATTTTTAATCTATCTTAAAATTTGCTAATTCTTTCTTCCTGCTCAGTTCTGCTGCTTAGCCCCTTAGTGAACTTTTCCTTTGTTGTTTAATCTCCACAATTTTCTAGGGGTGTGTGTGTGTTTTGGTAATATAATACCTTTTTATTGAGAGTCACTTTGTGGTAAGAAATCGTTTTAATTATATTAGTGTCATCAGGGACAGTTTCTAGCTTTTTTTCATCTGTATGGGGCATACCTATTTCTTTGCAGACCTTATAATGATTTGTTGTTAACTGGTCATTTTTAATATCATAATATGGCAACTCCGGAAATCACATTCTTACCTCTCCTTGGGTTTTGTTGTTGCTATTTTTGTAGCAGTTATTATTTAATGACTCTTTTCAACCAGTTTTACAAAGATTGCAATTTTTATTGTATGTGATAACCTTTCTGTTCTGTTCGCTTAGTGGTAACTAGAGATTAGCTAGTGGTAATTAAAGATTTAATTTCTTTAAATGCTTAGACACCCCTCCCCATAAATTGTAGGTTCCTTTATGTGTTTGATGGGGCATACTTTGAACACTCAACCATGCAATTGACAACCTTTCTTTGTCTTCATTTCCTGAGTTCCCAGAGCTGAAAGTCAGCCAGAAGTGAGACTCCTAGGCATGTGTGTTGACTTTCAGAGCTGTAGGGATATGCGGGATCTTTTAAAAGTCTTTGTTCCACATGTCATTCCCCAGCCTTTCTCCCAAGCTTTTGGTTAGTCTGTTGTTGACCCCAAATGTTATCCATTATCCCAGAGAGAGGAAACTAATATATTTGCCTGTAAATGTTTTTGCCATGCATACCCCAGTAACTGCACTGGGAAAGTTCCAAGTTAGGTGAGATAAAGGTGAGCCTTTGAGCCAGTCCTTCAGTGATCCACCAGACAGATCATAACTAATAACCATGGTTCTTGCCAAATGAGGCCCATTCTGCTCCCTTCCATAGTGATTTTTCCCCCAGTAATTTGGGCTGTTATCTTCAAGGCACCATTGAGCTGGGGAGTGAGGGTTTGGGGACAGACTAAGTTAGAATGCCACAAAGTTGTTTTCTTAGTTTCAGCATACTTTTGATTAATTTCCAAAGTACCAAGGAATTTGGTTCTAATACTTTTTGATTAGGTCTTTGTTTTTTCTTTAAAATATTGGGATTTATTGACTTTTGCTGTTCCTTACATTGTCTTTTTTTTTTTTTTTTAACATCATCCTTTGTATATATGATTCTATAGATTCTGATTCTGGTTCGGACTCAGATTCTGATCAAGAGAACGTTGCTTCTGGCAGTAATGCCTCTGGAAGTGAAAGTGATCAAGATGAAAGAGGTGATTCAGGAAAACCAAGTAATAAGGAACTGTTTGGAGATGACAGTGAGGATGAGGGAGTATCTCATCATAGTGGGAGTGATAATCACTCGGAAAGATCAGATAATAGATCAGAAGTATCTGAGCGATCTGACCATGAAGACAATGACCCCTCAGATGTAGATCAGCACAGTGGTTCAGAAACCCACAATGATGATGAAGATGAAGGTCACAGATCAGATGGAGGGAGTCATCACTCAGAAGCAGAAGGTTCTGAAAAAGCACATTCAGATGATGAAAAGTGGGGCAGAGAAGATAAAAGTGACCAATCGGATGATGAAAAGATACAGAATTCTGATGATGAGGATCTGGCACAAGGATCTGATGAAGATAAGCTGCAGAATTCTGATGATGATGAGAAAATGCAGAACACAGATGATGAGGAGAGGCCTCAACTTTCAGATGATGAAAGACAACAGCTATCTGAGGAGGAGAAGGCTAATTCTGATGATGATGAACGACCAGCAGCTTCTGATAATGATGACGAGAAACAGAATTCTGATGATGAAGAGCGGCCACAGATGTCTGATGAGGAGAAAATGCAAAATTCTGACGATGAAAGACCCCAGGCCTCAGATGAAGAACCTAGGCATTCAGATGATGATGAGGAGCAGGACCATAAATCAGGTAAATACATTTATATGAGAACTAAATGATTTAGTAGAGCCAGTCATGTATAGCTGTGACCGTTTGTTCTTTTTTTTTTTTTAATCTCTAGACTTAATACCCTGTTGTTTTTTTTTTTTTTGTTATTCTATCACTCTGTTTCAACCTTTTCTTAAGAGTATATATTTTGCTTTAAATTTTCTCCCCTAATCCATTTATTGGCTCTTGTCTCTTTCCCTTCCATTTGATAACTGACGATAGATCAGAAGAAGATCAAGAGGACGCAGATGTGTGGTAGAGTAGTGAAATACTGAATAGATTTGGTTTCATTTCCCTTGATAACTAAAGAGCATGCCTCAGGTGAGACTAGATTGGCCAGGGGGGGAAAAATTGCCATTGAAATGTCTCTATAAGACAGCTGTATAGAAGTGTGGACACCAGTTTCCAGCTTAGCTCTTTTAATCTTATCCAGAGGTAATCAGGCTCCAAAGAGTTGATCAGACTATCAAATCCACAAAAACTAACTTGTAAAAATTGAATTGCAAATTTGTTTGTTGCAAGGTCAGTTATTTCTCCCTTATGATTCTGTCATTTCCCTTGGGCAAATCTACTTTGGATGCCAAATTATAGTAATCAGGAGGTTGTCTGGAGAGAATAACATAGAAAATGAAAACGTGGCTGGATGATCTCAAAGAACTACAGTAGCTTGCCTCATATATCCTACCCTAGGGAGATTATGCCTGGGTGAAAAATACTCATTTCTTAAAGACTAGAAAGCACACAGGTGGACTTTGGCTTCCAAATTCCCCTTTTACAGTAGTCATTTACACAATTCTGCTCAAGTTAACAGGTTCATCATCTGGAATACTTTTAAAATCTAGACATTTTTTAGACATTATTTAAGCCACCTTGATTAGTTTGTAAGTCCTCCTGGCTACCTGTATTGTCTCGTGTTTATAGGTGATTGATTATTATTACATGTTGAACCTTTCTTAGCATAAATATGGAGGTGGTGGTGAGGGCAGTCTTTTCCTTTTTAACACATACCTTACAGGATAACATTAAAGATCACATTTTGACATTATTAGGATAGGAGATTATAATATTTCCAGAGATGGATCTAGGTCTGTATAGACTATTAGGTATTAAGTAACTAATTGAGAGTAGAGTTAGTTGTTGAATAATTAAAGAATCTCTAAGATTCATGTACTGCTTCCCAAATACTAGCAGACTAACTAACATAAGACTAGGGACTAGGGTCATAGTAGGGAATCTTATAATTGGTCATCCTGTTTAACTCCTAACTAGTTCTACATTGGTTCTGTTGATTTTCTTGAAGTTTTTAGGTAAACAGTTACGTCGTCCAGAAGTAATGATGTATTTCTCATCCATTGCTTTAAATGCCTTCCCCCCCACCCCATAATGATAAAGAAATTTAATAAGTTTCAGTACTACTTTTCTGTTTTGCTTCTTACAGAAATCATTGTTCCTTAATTTTATTTTTAAATTAACTCTAATAAGTTGATTTGTGCAGTTCTGTTAATGTCAACATGTGTATACGTTTGTGTAACCATTGTCAGTTAGGATACAGAGCAGTTCTAATACCCGAAATCCTCCATGCTAACCTTTTGTAGGCACATCATTCTTCTACTATTCACCGCTGGCAATTACTAGTCTGTTAGTAAGTTTTGACATTTTGATAAAGTCATCCTATAAATGGAATTGTACAGTATGTAACCTTTTTTCTTAAGCTTCCTTTACTTATCAAAACATTTGAGATCTATCAGATTGTTGCATATTTCAATAGCTTCTTATTTATTGCTGAGTAGGTTTCTGTGGTATGGGTGTACCACAGTGTTGCTTTTAAAAAATGTACTTCAAAGTTATGATGTGACTGTGATTATGCAGAACTTGTAATTCTTGTCTTGCAGAATCTGCCAGAGGTAGTGATAGTGAAGATGAAGTTTTACGAATGAAACGCAAGAATGCAATTGCATCCGATTCAGAAGCGGAGAGTGATACTGAGGTACCCAAAGGTATGCTGTATACATGTAAATATATAAATAAATTAATTAACTGATTTCCACCCCTCTTTCTGCATTTAACTTAGTGTTTGCTGTAGGCTACAATGACCATAGAAGAGAGTGTGATAATCTAGTATACAGGGGAAGTTTTGCAGATGTGGGAAACTGCTTGTGCTTACTCTGTTAAAGAACTTGCTTCTTTGTTTATCATAAAAGTGAATCTGTTCTTAGAGGGCTGAGTCTCTATTCAAGATGGAAGTGGCAATATTCATTTTTCAGTTTGCATAATGGCAGTCATAGGGCAGCTTGTTCTTAAGTTGACGGGTTAATACCAGATGAAGAACCTGATTCTTTAAGCTATGGGTTAGTTGAAGAGTTCATAAAAACCCAGTATTAAGTAAAGTAGGTATGTTGTAAGGATAAAAGATCTACCTATGCTTCTCTATGTATGACTGTTTCAAATGGTTTAACAGTATACAGTAAAGATGTTAGTATAAAGTTAAAGCAAATATAATTTTAATAGTTTGATTATGCATAGCCATTGTGCTGAATAGTAACATTAGGCACTAATGTTAAGTAGTTTATATAAAATATCATAGGTCACATTGTAAAGTAAAGGGGTCAACCAGCGAGAGAAAGCTGGACAGAACACAAGCTCTAGAATTTTCTTAAGGATCTTTGAATATAAGTAGTAGTTCACATAGACTTTGGAATGAGATGATCCAAATTGAAATCTTTGTGCTTTCCAAAAATGATGAAAACATGATATTATACATTTGCCCAAACCCACACAATCCACACCTTATGTTTCAAAATTAAACCTTAAAGTAAAGTATGGTCTTTGGATGACTATGATGTGTCAAGGTAGGTTCATCAACTGTAACAAATGTACCATTCTGGAGAAGAATGTTTATTATGGGATGATGTTTTTAGTTAAATTTATTACTAGGGCCTCCTCGGTGGTGCAGTGGTTGAGCGCTGGGTTGCGAAGCTGCCCGCAGCCTCTGCAGCGCCGGTTCGATCCCTGGCTGCTCCCCGGGCACCGGAGGAGGGTCCTACATGGCGTGCAAACCTCTCCTGACGCCCGCTGCTCCCCTCAGCAGTATACTTCGGTCCTTCTGCCTGCTCTGCTCCCCGCTCTGGCTCTGGTGAATTCTCTCACCTTCCCGCGCTTCTGACTGTACCCAGTGCTTGTATAAATAAATAAATAAATCTTTAAAAAAAATTACTGCTGGATTGGGGGGGCGGAGCAACATGGCGGCGAGGAGACGCTGCGAGTAAGATCTCCCATTAAAAAAAGTTAATAGGGAAGAAAAGCGGCAGGTCCCAGTGAGAACTGGGACACGGAAGATAAACGGACGACTCCAGCAAACTACCCGAAGAAGAAAGTGGCCATAAAAGAGGACTAGAAGGGAGGAAAGCGCAGAACCCTGCTCCCCTCCCCCGCCCACAGAGTTGGCACTCTCCGACCAGCAGAGAGGAGGAAAACAACAAACTAAAACGACCAACAAGAACGAACTACACATCAAGCGGGACTGTGAGTGGAAAGGAACTATTGCAGCCACCACACCCCATGAACGGAGCTGTGGAGAACCCTGCAGGATTCGCTGCGGCGGTGAGCGAACGGCTCCGGGCGCCATTGGAGAACAAAGAAACGGAGCTGTGGAGAACCCTGCAGGATTCGCTGCGGCGGTGAGCGAACGGCTCCGGGCGCCATTGGAGAACAAAGAGACTCTGGAGGAGACCTGCACTCAGCCCCGGGCCGGCCGGTAAGCTTGCGCGGAAAAGCGGCGCTTGGCGCGCTTGAAAAGCAAATGTGGATCGGGATCGCGGCTGCCCAGGTCCCCACGCCTGTGACCTAGGCTTGCGGGGAGACGCGCGGAGGCCCTCACTGAGTAAGCAGGAACCAGGCGCCCAGGCACGGGAGCGGGTGCAAAAGGCGCCATTCCCGCGCCACTGAACTGGGCTAGGGCCCGCGTCCTGGACCTGAGGGCTTTGGAACTGAGACCCGGGGCACGAAGTTCGGGGCGTGGGTTCTCCACGACGGTGGGGCACAAGGCAGACACAGCACCCCAAAGCCGTTGAGGTTTACCCTACCATTCCCGCTCTGTTCCCTGTCTCACGGGGTGGTGAGGGGGGGCAAAAAACAGCCCCCCAAGGACAATAGGAGAGCTCTCTGGTGCCACCTAGCGACCAGAAAAAAAAGTCACTAACACCCCATAGAACAGGGAAATTTCTTAAGACTGCTTGAAAAGGGCAGAAGGCTCCCGGAGGAGACAGTGGCCAGCTGGGAAGTTAGGCCACGCCAGGCCCTTTCCGACCAGCAGTCTGAGCCCACAGAGGGAACAGGCACCCACGGCCGGGGCAGACCGGGCGCGCAGAAGAGTGTGCCTGAGACCGGATGCTCAGGGACTGAGTCCCGCGTTGCCATTTTAGAACAGGGACATTTCTTCAGTAAAGACTTCCTGAAACCAGCAGAAAGCTCCCTCAAAAGCCAGAGATGGCTCCTGGAGGAGCCAGAGGGGAGCGGAGAAGTTCACCCAAGATGCTGGCCCCTCCGAGCAACACAGTGTCCCAATGCATACGACAAATTAGAAAACAGACAGCAGGGAGTAGAAGAACCACACTCAACCTAACAACTCCTCAGGAAAAAAAGCACACCACAAAAAGAAAACCACCCCCCAGATTGCAACGACAGTAACTTGGAAGAACTTCTGAGCCTTCCAGAAAGAGAATTTAAAATTGCTGTGATTAAAAAAATGACAGAACTCATAAAGGAAAACAATGATCAGAAGAAGGAAATTCAGTCCCTAAAGAGGGAAGCAAAAGAAACGCAGGAGATCAAAGAATTAACGGAGGAACTAAAGAACTCTCGGAAAAACAATGAAAGCAGAATAGATGAAATGGAAGAATGAATAAGTACTCTTGAAGACACAGAAATAAAAAGAACCAAAACAGAAAAGGAAAGAGAAGTACGAAGGAAAAAGAATGAAGAAAGACTTCGGGAACTATCTGACTCCATGAGGAAAGGAAATATAAGAGTTATAGGAATTCCAGAAGGAGAGGAGAGAGATGTAGGAACAGAGAAAATATTCCGGGAGATAATTGAAGAGAACTTCCCAAACGCGAAGAAGGAGCTGAAAATTGATATACAAGAAGCAAGAAGAACACCAAACTTCCACGAAGTAAGGAAAAATACAGCAAGACACATAATAGTAAAGCTCCCAAGAATCCAGGACAAGGAAAAAATAATGAAGCTGACAAGGAGAGAGTGGAGGGACATAGTCAACAGGCTCCAAGAAAACAGATGCCAACCAAGAATACTCTATCCCGCAAAGCTCTCCTTCCTCTATGAAGAAAGAATAAGGACCTTCCCAGACAAAGAGAAACTCTGGAATTTCATTACGACTAAACCCCCACTCCAAAAAATACTACAAGGAACCCTAAAGCCAGAACCTTAGAGGGACGAATAACAACGAAAGAAGGCCAAAAAAAAAAAAGTTATTAAAAGAATAAATAAATAAAATCAAAGGAAAGACAAACACAATGGCAAATACAGATACTAACATATCAATATTAACTCTAAATGTAAATGGACTAAACTCTTCAATAAAAAGACACAGAGTTGCAGCCTGGATTAAGAAACAAAACCCAACCTTTTGCTGTCTCCAGGAAACACATTTAGCTACAAAAGATAAAAATAAGCTCAAAGTTAAAGGATGGAAAACAATCCTACAAGCAAATGGACCAAAAAAGAAAGCAGGAACAGCTATACTTATATCAGATAAAACAGACTTCAAACTCAAAAAAATAAAAAGAGACCCCAATGGTCACTACATTATGATCAAGGGGACAATACTTCAAGAAGAAATAACACTCATTAACATATACTCACCTAACGAAGGAGCACCAAAATATATCAGACAACTGTTGTCCTCTCTGAAAACAGACATCAGAGAAAACACATACGTAGTGGGAGACTTCAACACACCACTATCAACAATGGATAGATCAACAAGACAAAAAATAAGTAAAGAAACTAAAGCTCTAAATAAGGACCTAGAGCATTTGGACTTAACAGACATCTATAGAACACTAAACCCCAAAAAAACGGAGTACACATTTTTCTCAAGTGCACACGGATCATTCTCCAGGATCGATCACATACTGGGGCACAAGACAAACATCAACAGATACACCAAGATTGAAATCATATCAACCATCTTTTCTGACCATGAAGGCATCAAACTAGAAATAAACCATAAAAAGAAGGGAAGGAACTTTCCTACCTCATGGAGATTAAAAACCACACTACTGGAAGACCACTGGACTAATGAGGAGATCAAAGAAGAAATTAAAAAATTCTTTGAATTGAATGACAAGGAGGACGCCAATATCCTAGATGTATGGGATGCAGCAAAAGTAGTAATAAGAGGAAAATATATAGCAATAGAAGCTCACATCAAGAAACAAAGAACTCAAACAACCTAATCTCGAAGCTCAAAGATCTAGAAAAAGAACAACAAAAAAAACCCAAAACCAGTAGAAGAAAAGAAATAATAAAAACCAAAGCAGAAATAAGTGAAATTGAAACTAAAAAAACAATCCAAAAGATCAATGAAACCAAGAGCTGGTTCTTTGAAAAAATCAATAAAATAGACAAACCCCTAGCCAGGGTCACAAAGGAAAAAAGGGAGAAAGCACAAATAAACAAATAAAAGAGGAGAAATCACAACAGACACAGCAGAAATCAAAAGAATAATCAGTAACTACTATGAACAGTTGTATGGAAACAAGTTCAACAATCTAGAGATGGACAAATTCCTACAACTCTACAATCACCCAAAGCTAGATAAAGAAGAAATAGAACACCTAAACAGACCAATTACAATTAGCGAAATTGAAATGGTAATCAAAAACCTCCCCAAAAACAAAAGCCCAGGACCTGATGGATTTCCAAATGAATTCTACCCAACATTCAGAGATGAATTAGTGCCTATCCTTCACAAACTCTTTCAAAAAATTGAGAAGGAACGGACAATACCAAACACGTTCTATGAAGCCAACATTACACTAATACCAAAACCGAACAAGGACAACACAAAAAAGGAAAACTACAGGCCAATCTCCCTAATGAACACTGATGCAAAAATCCTCAATAAAATGTTAGCTATCAGAATCCAACAGTGTATCCATAAGATAATTCACCACAACCAAGTAGGATTCATTCCAGGGACACAAGGATGGTTCAACATCCAAAAATCAATCAACGTTATCCAACACATCAACAAAAAGAAATATAAAAACCATATGATAATATCAATAGATGCCGAGAAAGCTTTCGACAAAGTGCAACACCCATTCATGATAAAAGCCCTTGAAATTCTTGGGATACAAGGAACATACCTCAACATCATAAAGGCCATCTATAACAAGCCAACAGCCAGTATCATTCTCAATGGTGAAAAGCTGAAAGCAATTCCATTAAGATCTGGAACAAGACAAGGATGTCCACTCTCACCACTGCTCTTCAATATAATACTGGAAGTCCTAGCCAGAGCAATAAGACAAGAGAAAGACATACAAGGAATCCAAATAGGAAAAGAAGAAGTCAAGCTATCACTATTTGCAGATTATATGATAATATACATAGAGAACCCCAAAAACTCCACAGAAAAACTAATTCAACTAATCAATCAGTTCAGTAAAGTGGCAGGATACAAAATCAACACACAAAAGTCAGTAGCCTTCCTATACACAAACAATAAATCTGAAGAAGAAGAAATCAAAAAAACCATCCCTTTTATTATTGAAACAAAAAAAATCAAATATTTGGGCATAAATCTAACAAAAGAGGTAAAGGACCTATACAAAGAAAACTATAAAACACTGTTAAAAGAAATAGAAGAAGACACAAAGAAATGGAAAGACATCCCTTGCTCATGGATTGGAAGAATAAACATTATTAAAATGGCCATCCTACCAAAAGCAATATACAGATTCAATGCTATTCCAATCAAAATATCAATGTTATTCTTCAAAGAAATAGAACAATTATTGATGAAATTCATATGGAATCCAAAAAACCCCGAATAGCCAAAGCTCTCCTGAAAAAAAGAGAAGGGAATGGAGGCATCACACTCCCAGACTTCAAACTCTACTACAAAGCCATAATCATCAAAACTGCATGGTATTGGAACAAGAACAGACATACAGACCAATGGAATCGAATAGAAAATCCAGAAATAAACCCACAGATTTATGGTCAACTAATCTTTGACAAAGGAGCAAAGACTATGCATTGGAGCAAAGAAAGTTTGTTCAATAAATGGTGCTGGGAAAACTGGGTCACTACATGCAAAAGAATGAAGCTTGACCACTACCTCACACCATACACAAAAATCAACTCAAAATGGATTAAAGAACTAGACATAAGACCTGAAACCATAAAATATATAGAAGGAAATATAGGTGAAACACTACTTGATTTGCACATCAAAGACATCTTTACAGACACATCACCCAAAGCAGTGATAGTGAAGGCAAAGATAAACAGCTGGGACTACATCAAATTAAAGAGCTTCTGTACAGCAAAAGAGACAATAACAAAAACAAAGAGAAACCCCACCAACTGGGAGAACATTTTTGCACCCAACACTAATGATAAAGGACTGATCACAAAAATCTGCAAAGAGCTGATGAGACTCAGCAACAACAAAGAAAATAACCCAGTCAAAAAATGGGCAGAAGAGCTAAAAAGAAACTTCTCTGAAGAGGAAATGCAAATGGCCAACAGGCATATGAAAAAATGTTCAACATCACTTGTCATCAGGGAAATGCAAATCAAAACTACCATGAGATACCATCTTACACCAGTGAGAATGGCACATATTAAAAAAACTAGCAACAACAAATGTTGGCGAGGGTGTGGAGAAAAAGGAACTCTTCTGCACTGCTGGTGGGAGTGCAAACTGGTCCAACCACTATGGAAAGCTGTGTGGAGATTTCTGGACCTACTAAACATAGAGCTTCCATATGATCCAGCAATTCCACTCCTAGGTCTTTACCCAAAGGACACAGAAACATCAATTCCAAAGAACACCTGCACCCCTATGTTTATAGCAGCACTATTTACAATAGCTAAGCTTTGGAAACAGCCCAAATGCCCAAAAATAGATGACTGGATCAAGAAGATGTGGTACATATACACCATGGAATATTACTCAGCATTCAAAAAAGATAAACCCATGCAATTTGCAGCAACATGGATGGCGCTGGAAGGGATCATGCTCAGCGAAATACGCCAAAAAGAAAAAGAAAAATACCGGATGGTCTCACTCATAGCAGGAATCTAGAAAACTTAAATAAGGGACCAGGAAAATGAATAACTATAAGAAAGTGAAAATCAAAATCAACAAAAAACTATGAACCAGAGACACTTTTTGGGGGGTGAGGGGCGGGAGGGGAGGGATTGGGGTCAGAATGGGGGGGCTGCAATTGTATGGGGAATATAAAAATAAAATTTATTATTTAAAAATAAATTAATTAATTAAAAAATTATTACTAACTACACTTCAGTTTTCTGATCTGTAAAAAAGGAGGTTATGCTCACCATCCTCGAGGGTTGTTCTGAGAATGATATGCTCATTCTCTCACTTTGTTTACAGTTATTTATTGAGAGTCTGCTTTGTGCTGTTACTGTTCTGGAGACTGGGAATGTAGCAGCGATCACAACATACAAAGACTTTTCCCTTGAAGAATTCACATTTGGGTGGCGATAGGGTGGGGGGAGGAGACTGATAATAACCCAGTAAGTACATTTAATGTATAGTATGTAGAATGATGATAAGAACTAAGAAGAAAATAAATCAAGAAGGAACATGAGAATGGGTGGCTTGGGAGTGCAGTTTTGGTGCTTTTATCATATAGATGAACTTTCTATTACCTTGGTCTTCCTTGCCAGTGCCATCTCCTCCTTTCTTCTTCCTCCATCTCCCTCTCCTCCACTGCTGCTGCTGCTGCTGCCTCTGCTGCTTCTAATTCTGCTTCTCCCTTTTCTTCCTCCTGCATAGGAAAATTGAGAGGGAAGTACACAGATTTTTCATGTACCCATCACCCCCACACGCACATAATCCCATAATAAACATTCTTCTCCAGAGTGGTACATTTGTTACAGTTGATGAAGCTACCTTGACACATCATAGTCATCCAAAGACCATACTTTACTTTAAGGTTTAATTTTGAAACATAAGGTGTGGATTGTGTGGGTTTGGGCAAATGTCTAATATCATGTTTTCATCATTATGGTGTCATACAGAGTTGTCTCACTGACGTAAAAATCCTGTGTTCTGTGAATTTGCCTGTTAATCATTGGATAAGAACCAAGCATCCTGATTGTTGGATTGTATGATAAGCATGTGTTTAGCTTCTTACAAAAGCATGAAACCCTTCCAAAGTGACTGTGTTATTTTTGCATTCTCGACAGCAGCGAGCTAGTGTTCCTGTTGCTCCCTGCTTTCATCAGCATTTGCTATTGTCAGTGTTATGGATTTTGGCCATTCTAATAGTTTGCCTCCTCTTTTGCAGTCATCTTGTCCTCCACCCTGTCTCAGTAACTCACTTTCATAGTTGTATTCTGGCCTATACCATCACCAATAATTGTAATTGTTCTGTAATCTCAATTTCAAACAATCCACTTTCTGATAATATTCCTATCTTTTTAGTCACCCTCCCCGCCACTACCCCACCTTGGTTAATTGATTTATTACATATTGTTGTTACTGTTTTGCCCTATACATATGTGAATTTCTGCCTAAGAGGATGGGAGGGGTCTGGGTACAGTGTTGGGCCTGTAATTTTGAAACATGGAGACTGTGTGAAGCATTGGACCATATGAAGTGTTCAGGTCCTAACTTTGAATACCTAGACTGTAGGAGGACATTTGGGCTTCTGAGAAAAGAGGAAAAGGATGCAGAAAATGATGGGGGGAAGAAGTGCTTGCTATAACAGCTTTCCTTTCACTGAATTTGCCCCTTCCCTCTCTGCAGACCGATCTTTAAGAGCTCAGCTTAGAGTTGTGTTTTCAGGTGGCTGGTCCAGAAGCCTTGGGTATATGTTGAAGAAGGTCTTTGAAGAACCTTTGTTACAGATATTTATACTGTGCATTTTTCTTCCTTCATTGAAGATACTAGTGGAACCATGGATCTGTTTGGAGGTGCAGATGATATATCTTCAGGGAGTGATGGAGAAGATAAACCACCTACTCCAGGACAGCCTGTTGTAAGTAAAATCACCGATGTGAACTGTGCCCTTATTTAAGGCTAAGTAAAAAGATTTAGAGGACAAGGGTCTTTTATATCAAGAATGGGAAATTGATAACTGAATTATAATATGAAAAATACAATGAACAGATAACTTTCTTACTTCTGTAGGGAGCTCTTTGTTATAGGGAAAGTAGAAATAATCACCGTAGCATATCCTTTCTATGGAATTTACTCAGCATTGAAAAGGTTTGAGCTATTGATGCATGCAATAACTTGGGTGAAATGCCAGGGAATTATGTGATGTGAGAAAAACCCAATTACAAAAGTTATGTAAGGTATGATTCCCCTTATATAACATTCTTCAGGTGACAAAATTATAGAAGTGGGGCAAGGATTAGTGGTTGCCTGAGACTAAAGAGGGACTGGGGCGAAAAGAAGTGGATATGGTTATAAAAGTGCACCATGGGGCCTCCCCTGGTGGTGCAGCGGTTGAGCACTGGGCTGCAAAGCTGCCTGCAGCCTCTGCAGCGCCGGTTCGATCCCCAACTGCCAGCGAGGGTCCCACATGGTGCACAGACCTCTCCTGCCGCGCCCGCTGCTCCCCTCAGCAGTGTATTTTGTCGGTCTGCCCTTGTATAAATAAATAAATAAATATTTAAAAAAAAAAGTGCATCATGAATCTGTGGTGATGGGAATCTTTTGTATCTGACTTTTGGTTGTGAACTGCATGTAGTTTGGTAAGATGTTGCTGTTGGGGATACCAGGGTGAAAGAGAGAGACATGATGCTGGTGCCCTTTAGAGACTAGATTGTGAGGACCTAAGATTTGAGAGTTATTGATTTGTTTTTCTTCCTCATGCCAAGAAGTGTATGCTATGTTAGTAATCTAATTGCTTTTAATTGAGAGTGACTCCATATTGAAGTGTTGATTAATTTCACACTTCTTTGTGAATATGTAGCAAATAGTTATAATAAAAGAGATATTTTCTTATATTGATGCTTTCCCTTGAGGTATTTTCTGAGATGGATAGGTATGGAAGGAGGTTGAAGGCTGATTTAGCCCCAAAGTGATGTCTCGGTATGCTTATTGCCCATCTAGGTAAAGTGTGGAAGTTGCCTAGGCCATTTCTAAGGTCCCGTTATCAGGCACTAAAATTCTGTGCATCTTTTACTAGGATGAAAATGGATTGCCGCAGGATCAACAGGAGGAGGAACCAATTCCTGAGACCAGAATAGAAGTCGAAATACCCAAAGTAAACACTGATTTAGGAAACGACTTATATTTTGTTAAATTGCCCAACTTTCTCAGTGTAGAGCCCAGGTAAGGAGACTCAGTTAAAACTGAGTAAGATGTTGAATAGAAATGTGCAGAATATTGATGTTTTTCTTATTTTACATGAGTTAACTAATCATAAAATGGAAAATTTATCCTGTATCTGACAAAATAAATCAAGTATATCCTGTGATAGTAAAAGTATGGACTGCTGGTAAAGCAGACTTTTAATGCTTGTAATTGTTTTTAGCAGTTTGCTACTTTCTTATGAATCAACAGACATCACAAGTCTTTGAGTGTTTTTAACTAGTACAGGCCTAAAAAGGCCAAAATTGAGAGTGGCGATATTTGCTAGAGAAACTGCAAATGCCCACGGTAGCAACCATGTGGATCTAGAAAAGCTGATGTTTTGGGACATTTATACAGTTTTAATGGGTATTATTCACTAAGTAACTTGGAAGCTCTTGTGTGATTTAATTTTTCTCTAAACAAAACAATGTGGAGAGCTAAAGCATTTGACCTATTCCTTACAAGAATTATATAGTAAGAATAAAGATATCTTGAATATTTAGCCTTGCTTACACATTATTCCAAGCAATATTTATTAAATCGAATTTTAAGAAGGTACAGTAATTTGAATGTTTGTTTGAAGTTGTACATGATTTTTAATTATGATTTTTTTAGTATAATGGTCAGTATTAATAGAGATAGTTTATATAACAGTAATAATATCTCTTATAAAATATGATTAATGATTTGTTTTTTAAACAATTTGTAGACCTTTTGATCCTCAGTATTATGAAGATGAATTTGAGGATGAGGAAATGCTGGATGAAGAAGGTAGAACCAGGTTAAAACTAAAGGTACTATGAGGACACTTATTTGAGACTTGAGCTTTAGAAAATGATTTTTTATGTTTCCTGTTTTATCAACAAATGGTCTGCCTTTTCAGAATATTTTTGGAAAAAACCATATAGCTTTTTCTCTGTTGTTACTTGGTTACTTTTCTTCACTGTCATAATTTTTTGTGGGTTTTTAAAGATTTTTTATTTACTTTCTTACATCTTATTTCTCTCTTCACCATCACTCACTTTTTTTTTTTTTTTTAAGATTTATTTATTTATGCATACAAGAGCTGGGATACGGGCCAGAATGCAGGAGGTGGGGGCGGTGAGAGGCCCCACCAGAGACAGAGTGGGGAACAGAACAGGCAGACTGACTGAAGTATACTGCTGACAGGAGAAGCGGGCGAGACAGGAAAGGCCTGCTGTGACATGTGCGTTGCTTCCTGGCGGGCTGGGGATCGAACTTGTCCTCCAGAGGCTTCGGATAGCTTCACAGTGCTGTGCTTAACTCCTTGCGCCCCCATCTCACCATCACTCACTTTAAATGTTGCCAAGTTGAACATTTCCATTCCACTCCACAGTCCCCAGACTATTTTGAAACATCTCACATGACATATTTAATTGATGAATATTATTGAGTTATTTAATCAGCCGGCTTCACAGTCACTTGTTTAGTTAAGAGGACTATTAGGACCTGGGGGCAAGGTAGTAATAGCCAAAAGAATAGAGATGTAGAGAATCTAAGTGGAAATAGTGGGAGCAGCTGCTTTTAGGGTTGGTGGTGGGGGATGAGGCATAGGGAAGCATGGGGTTAGATCTGTCATTTTTCAAAATGTTGGTTTCTCTTTGCTGCCATCTTAATTCATATTCTCTTTATCCTTGTGAGTTTATCCTCCTTGTATTGTTTACTGTCACTTTAGTGGGTTTTAGGAGGCAGCAGTGATAAACGACATGCATTTAGGATGCTGTCATTTCCCAGAAGACCCATTGAGTTTTTTAATTTCAATAGAGTGATTTTTATTTTAGGAAGCTCTTCATCATTCTCTGTATAGGCCTGGTGTTTCCCCACCATGTAGTTAAAATAAAAGTGGACTCAGGGGCCTCCTTGGTGGTGCAGGGAGTTAAGTCTCAACACTATGAAGCTATCAGTAGCCACTGCAGCACGAGTTCATTCCCCAGCCAGGGAGCTGACCCACATACTACGACAGACCTCTCCTGTCTGCCCGCTGCTCCCCTCAGCAGTGTATTTCAATCAATCCACCTATTCTGTTCCCATTCTGTCTCTGGTGAATCCTTTGACTCACCCATCCCCCGCACCTCCGGCCTATACCCCATCTCTTGTATGCATAAATAAATAAAATAATTTTTTTTTTTAAAAGATAAAGATGGACTCTAAAACTGCTCAGACTTGGTGTTTTAATTCAAACTTTTTCCTTCCCCACATTTGGGGAGCTTCTCCATCACTCTGCTTGAGTAGGCAGAGTTTTCTGATCTCACACTTATAAAGGTTTTAGCTCCGTAAAAGACTTATTTTATATAGGAAGTTTCAGTTCTAAATTACTATTTCATGTAGCCTCAGACTTATCTTCTATCCTTACAACCCTTACTGTGTCTTCAAACATCCCCGGGCTACTGCAGATTTAGCATATGCTTAAATGCTCTGGCAGTCAGCTTCCTCAACTTTTAGCCCTGGGAGCTCAGAAATTTACTTAATCATATTTTTTTCAGCGTTATCTGTTTCTCTGTCACTACTTGTATATTGTTATTCTATGATTGTATGTCTCTTGAGTAAAGAAGTACAGAGTCATTTAAACTGCAGTGTTCTAAGCCGTTTGTTTTCAAAACAGGTAGAAAATACTATAAGATGGAGGATACGCCGGGATGAAGAAGGAAATGAAATTAAAGAGAGCAACGCTCGGATAGTCAAGTGGTCAGATGGGAGGTGAGCATGCAGTTGCCTGCAGCGCATTAAAATACCCAGAATGTGACTAGGAAAGATCAAGTTTTGGAATTAGGTCTTATTGGAGGGCTATCTCTTATTAAAAAAGAAATCCATTGATTAATCCCTGGCATAATATAATAAAAGTGAGGAAAATAGGTAAGCACTGAGGGTCATACAGGCTGGTGGAGACATAAAAGTAAGCTGAAAATGGGATCCTCCCCTTTGGCCAAGGTAGACAAGCTCCCCACCCCACTGCAAGCTGCTCACCGTAAATTGCCATTTTAGAAAGGCTTCACTGGGAAAGTAGTAGCCTGAGGAACTACCACAGCATGTTTTATTTATGTATAGGGCATTTTTTATTCTTCTCTTCTGAAATCTATGTAAGAAGAGAAAGCAGCAATTGAATCACATTTTAAGTACAAGGGTAGACTGAAAGCTTTATGACTTTAAAATGTGAACTGTTGCTTCTTTTCAGCATGTCCCTGCATTTAGGCAATGAAGTGTTTGATGTTTACAAAGCCCCACTGCAGGGGGATCACAATCATCTTTTTATCAGACAAGGTACTGGTCTACAGGGGCAAGCTGTCTTTAAAACCAAGCTCACATTCAGGTAACTCTGCCTATCAGTATATTATTTGTTGTGGTAAAAGCAGCGAAATGTATGTGTTGCCCAAAATTTCTTACTCCCAATTGACATAACCTCACAGTATAGTTCTCCAAAGATCAAAATCTCTGAAGGTTCATAGACTGTTTTATCAAGTACATTAAAAGTTGCTGTTTCAATTTTTCCTGTCTTACATTTGGGGCTAGTAGGGCTGATGGGGCTGATTGACTAGAAAGGACTGATGACCCAGACATTAAATTTTTTTATGTTTTCATTCAGAGGCCTCAATATTTAATAAATGGTAGTTCTTATTTTTAAACTTTGCTATTGGTTTTTAGGAAAATATCTCCTAATTTGATGGCATATACATTCGTGTAGTTTTTAATACTGTCAGAATTAAGTAAGCCATACAATTGCAGTTTATGCGTATGAAGCAATTCACTTTATTCTAAAACATTACTTGATACTTACTTTTGTAAACAAGTAGGTTGAATTAATTTATCCTCGGTCATCTTGCTTGGATACGATTTTAAGAGCTTGGTGTTTACAGACATTTGTTTTGTTATATGGCAGCAGTTTGCCATTCCTTTCTTAAAGCAGAAGTTTATATTTGTCTGATAGTATGTACTGTGTCGGAGCCTATTTTATCAATAATGATGTGTAGTTAAAAAAAATAGTTGCTGCTTCTCATGGAACTAGGTCATGCGATCCAAACTTACAAGACACTATTATGTAAACCAAAATGTGGGTTTAGTAATTTAGTGATTACTGTGCCTGCCAAAAGGCCTGGACTACTTGCCAGTCAGTT
Organism: Talpa europaea; assembly: GCF_964194135.1. Taxonomy (NCBI): domain Eukaryota; kingdom Metazoa; phylum Chordata; class Mammalia; order Eulipotyphla; family Talpidae; genus Talpa; species Talpa europaea. The sequence continues at coordinate 40,469,496 of NC_140075.1, read as the reverse complement.
GGTCCTTTCTTTTTAGTAAACTTGATCTGGGAGACTAACCGATGACTAGAGGTTGTTACTGTGATGTAATCAGAGGAAAGGCAATGATTTGGTGGGTGTGAAGGTTGGAGTCACCCATACCTTAGGCTGCTGCACTCAGTACCACTCCAGGGACGTATCTCAAGCAACCAGGATAGTCAGGTCAGCTGGTGAGGATGTTCCGGTTCTCTAGACATTCCCTATCTCTAGAACGTGGGCACTACAAGGAAATGTTTATGCTTTGCTTTTCCTGATTCGAAAGCTGGTCATCTCCTTCAGCGAGTGCTTACCTGTAGAGGGAGCACAATAATCTTGTTCATGACGCAGCTTTTTGAGAACTTTAATGTCAAAGGTGGATATTAGCATCAGCTAGCCCTACACCTGAGTCTCTTTCCACCTTGTGTGACTTTCTCAACCTCTCCTTGCCTCATTTTCCTCATCTATAAATTGTTAATACTAGTCTCAGAGTGGCTAAGGTATGAAATCAAGTAACATGTAAAACACAGAGCACAGCGTTTGGTATTTAGTATTTAGTGACTGCTGCTAGAGCCTATCCTTTTATGCTGCTAGAGGGTTATTGTGTAATGCGTGATTATTGTGTAATTTTTAACTCCAGCTTTCTATTTTTCACTTTGCCAGTGAGATAAGAATATCTCAGTGAGCCGCAAATGAAAGTTGGGAACCCCTCTCCCCCATTTAGTATATTCACTTTAATGTCCCTTCCTATTTTGTCTAGTGAATAGGAATGGTCACTGGCCTCATTTTTGTGATTTTTTTTGGTAGGACTGCCTAACAAATGTACTTGATAAACATTCAGACTCTTTTTGTTCATTTCCTGGCAGACCTCACTCTACAGACAGTGCCACACATAGAAAGATGACCCTGTCACTTGCAGATAGATGTTCAAAGACACAGAAGATTAGAATCTTGCCAATGGCTGGTCGTGATCCTGAATGCCAACGCACAGAAATGATTAAGGTATGCTTGCTAATAAGCTTTGTCCTGGGATTTTTGATAGGAATTAAGACTAGCATTCCCCAAATTGTTTGTTCATCATCTTATTGATCAGCGTTTTCTTCTTCCATTTGACATAAAAAGGGAGCTGGTTTCGTTTCCTAAGTATTTGCTGCACAACACATGACACTGTCATGACTGTAAAACAAACAGAGGGGCCTCTGCTTTTCCCCTCAGTGCCTCAGCACTCAGCAACAAATGGTGACTGGAAAGAGCTGGACTTTCATAGAAATTTTCATATGTGATTTAATCACTGTTGTCTGATTTAGGGTATCTGAAAAATTAATGGGAAGGCTAGAGATTTAGCCTAAAATGGAGTAAGAGTAGACCAGGCATTTGAATGGGAGAGTGCCTAAAGGAGAACTGAGAAAAGAGGAGGTTGTGGTTTCTAAGATCACTTAATAATGTTCTACTTGGTAGGTTTTCATTTTTGACTAACTGTCATTAGCCACAAGCCAGTCTGGGGCAGTGTCTCTAAATGGTAAGTGTACATGTTTCCACACCATTGGCCTTTCTTCCAGCACTGATTTAAGAAGCTGAATGCAGTGGTGCAGCCTCATTATCTCCCCTGTATTCTGCTAGATCTCCGCCATTGCTTTGCCTTCTTCATGCGTTTTCATTCTTTAGTGTGACAGGACTGATGAGGCTGACACTCTGGTTGCCTCGGGACTTTTCTTATTCCTGTCACTGTCAAGCTCGGCTGAAGGTTTAGTCCTAGGCTCTTGCTTTTTGTTCCACCTTATATTTTGTTCCTGGAGACTGGTTAGTTAAACCAGATTTAGGAGTAATCCCTAACCCAGTGGTGAATTGGGGAATTGGCTTTGGAGTCTTAACTTACTGCTCCACTCCCCACCTTTTCTGCTCAAGATAGTGGATCCCAGGGCCCTGCAGGCTCCCACTCAAAGAGCATGACTAAAGAGCCCTCTGGACCTCCTCAGTGATTCCCCAATCCCTCCTCCACCTCTTCAGCTTCTGTGGAAATAAGCCCAATCAACTAGATTGTACTTGAGTCCCTGTCCCACTGATAGTGATTTTTACTCTATATTCAGCACAACTATTTACTGCTAATTGAAATCATTTGCAGCACCTAACGTCTAACAGCAGAATTAGAGTTGTATGCAGTAGTACAGAGCAATTCAGTGAGGGAGTCAAATGCCAAAACCTGACTCCTTGTATCCTGTCCCTGCCTTGTGTGGAATGGAAGGCAGATGGAAGGAAACGAAGGCTCCACTTTGGGGCCTCCGTTCCCCACCGGCACCTCCCCATACTGTCATCAGGAGCTGTAGAGGGAACTCTCTGGGTTGAGGGCCACAGACAGGACTATCTGGGCACCGTGGCAGTTTGGTGGAGCCGGGCGAGTCACTGTCTGCACCTTAGGAATGAACAGAAACAGCCTCCCTCAGGCCTCCGCTGGGCCTGGCTAAGCTTCCTCAGGCTGCTGTCGGGCTCTTGACTGGCAGCACAGAGGTCAGTGCAGCTCCCAAAGCCACTCCTGCCAGTTCTGACAAGGCACATAGTGTGCCCTGCACCTTGTGTTGTCTTCACTCCTTCAAATGCAACAAGCTGACCCCTGTGTGTGGTAACAGGTGAGACAGGGCAATGTAGGAAATAGGTGTTACCCTGGGCCAGGGATATACATGTTCTTTAAAGAAAAGTAGGTTCAAATGGACTCAAAATTAGTACATTTTTATAATAAAATAATTTGTTTCTTCGCAGAAAGAAGAAGAACGTTTGAGAGCTTCTATTCGTAGGGAATCTCAGCAGCGCCGAATGAGAGAGAAACAGCACCAGCGAGGGCTGAGTGCTAGTTACCTAGAACCTGATCGATATGATGAGGAGGAGGAAGGCGAGGAGTCCATCAGCTTGGCTGCCATTAAAAACCGATACAAAGGGGGCATTCGGGGTGAGTCTGGTGTAGAAATTAAAATTCATCATTTCAGGGTTCAGAAATTTTTGTTTGCGTTGAGTATAAGCTGAGTGCCCAATCACTGCACCGGAGCTTATATTTTTGAAAGAAATCAGTGTTAATGAGTGATGCACTTTAAGGTCTAATGGACTAGTCATTGCAGAAGTCTTCCTGGTGAGCTTGAAAGGTAGAAACAGCTATTGGTGCCCACTGTCAGCCTCATCCCTTGAGCTGCTTCTTTCTGACTTACAAGTTTGCTGATAAAATTTGGAACTTTGCTCAACTTTTTTTAAACCAATTAGGAAACTAGATTAAATTATTCAGAGAATATATGGCATATCCTTTCAGAATTCTCCTTTGCATGTTCTCTTTCACAAATACCAATAATTTATGATGGCCAATTTTGCATACATCCTATTTGATGCAGTAATGACCCATTACTGTTAGTGCCCTCGTTCTTACTGAGAAACATGAGATTTTGAAATGCTGAGTAAATTGTCCAGAGACACATAGTTGAAAGTGGGTAATTCTTGAACCCAGGTCATCTGACTTTGATGTCTGCGTCAGCCACAGTGCTGCACCCATGTGGTTACCCCCAGCAGTGTCCCCACAGGCAGCACAAGGTGACATGCCAAAAAGCAAAGTAGACCTGAAGGTAGAAGACTTGGGCAAGATCCTGATCCTGCCTGCTGATCTCCGCGCTGCCACTTTTTGACTCATTAGGAAAAAAGCAAACTATTAATAGTAATACTTATAAACATGAGGTTGTTTTGAGAATTAAATAATACAAATAATTTGCCCAGTCATTGACACATAACAAAACTAAATAAATGTTACCTGATCTGTTGTTACTGCTCATTCTTCTCATCACCTTTGGGAAAGTGGCTTCATATTTCTGAATATTTCATATGCCTTGTCTATAACATGAGTTTCTAATACTCTCCAGCTTTGATAGAGCTTTGCAACATATACTTCCGTGTAATCATATATCTATCTTTTGTCCTGTTGGATGGTAAATTACTAAAAGACCCACATTTCCCTTTCTCTAGCCATCCTGTAAAATGCCTTTCTCTTTTTCTTGTAGTGACTGTATTTGTTCCGTATTTGTTCTACCTACCTACCCATTACTTATTTTGAAGTTGTATTATAGAACCCTTTTCTTAATCTATTTTTTGCTAGTGCTAAATTTCTGGCAGAAATAGAATTATTATAAAAAGGAACCACATAAAAACTGAATTAAACAAAAAAGTTGATGCTTTTAGGAGAAAGTTATAGAATACTCAATTTATCAGAGATTAAAAAGTAGTCAGATAGGCAAGGAATGAGGAGAATCTGTCTTTGAAAAGTCACTCACAGTCTAATTCCTTTTCTCTCAGAGGAACGGGCCAGAATCTATTCCTCAGACAGTGACGAGGGATCAGAAGAAGATAAGGCTCAAAGATTACTCAAAGCAAAGAAACTCAACAGTGATGAGGTAAAGCCAAATCGATTCAGTTTTAGGGTTTTCTTGCCCTTCAACCCTGGAGCCAACTCCTGGAATCAAGAGGAGCTCACAGCTCAGGCACAAATAGCCAGAGCTCAGCAAGATAATGCAGGGACAGGATGAGGGGGTGCCCGAGAGGAGTCTGACAACTGTGCTGGGTGGCTGTTGGAAGACTGCCCACAGGAGACCTCTCTGGCTGTTGAACAGAGTGCTAGCTTGCAGGGCACAGAGGCCAGGGTGGGCATGCCTGGTAGATAGAAAGGCCTGTGTGCAAAGATACCAAGGTTCAAGTAGAAAACTTGGTCATTCAGTGTAGGCAATTCAAAGCATGCCTCATTCTTATGGTAGGAAAAAAACATTAATTGTTTAGATGAAAAATTTTAATTTTTTTTAATGAGTAATTCAATAAAAATAAATTTTCATTTATTATTGAAACAAATTTTTCTTAGTTTAATTGCAATAATTTATATTTTTCACAGTATCCTTTTCAAATTTTAGGAGTACAGATGTTTGAAATTGGAAGTTATGCTTACAGTCATTTTAGAGCATGAATTGGTAAATTATATCCCATTGACCTAGACTGGACTGCCATCTGTTGTTTTGTTTTAATTTTTTTTTTAAAGATTTATTTATTTGTTTGTTTGTTTATTTATTTATACATACATACAAGCACTGGGTACAGTCAGAAGGGCGGAGGGTGAGAGAATTCACCAGAGCGGGGAGCGGGGAGCAGAGCAGGCTGAGGGACCGAAATACACTGCTGAGGGGAGCAGAGGGTGGCAGGAGAGGTCTGCGGGCCATGTGGGACCCTCCTCCCGTGGCTGGGGAGCAGCTGGGGATTGAATCTGTGCTGCAGAGGCTGCGGGCAGCCTCGCAACCCAGCGCTCAACCGCTGCGCCACCGGGGAGGCCCTTGTTTTAATTTTAATCAAAATCCACCCATGCTTATTTGTGTATTGTCTGGTAGGTTTCCTGCTAAAGTGGTAGAGTTGCATAGTTCCAACAGAAACTCTGTTTTATAAAATCTGAGACATGTATTATCTGACCCTTTACCAAAAATGTTTGCTGGAAGAGATGGGCCTGCTTACTGTTGGATCAAGTTTACATTAAAGTTATAATTCTTTGGGATTAGCTATTAATCTATTCCAGTGGGCCTTTGTCTCCTGTCCTTACCACCCTGCAAGGAGTTTTCACACAGTTTGGTGTCCTCACGGAGGAAGCCTGCTTTACCTCTCTGAGGTAAAGCTCTCACTTAATTTTTGGCTTCCGATTGTACCTTATTTTCTTATCACATTAATTTGTTTATATTATCCCATCATTATTATTTATTTTCATTAAGAGAGTTAAAGGATTGTTCAACCATATTGCAGGAAATATTGTGTTCCTATTATGCATCATTTTAATATATTTTGATCATTTGGCCTTCTGTGAACTGAGCTTCTGTGAGCTCTTTTCTCGATTGTAGCAGAGTTAATTTCTTGCATTACTATTTACTAGTCACAACGTTTAACTTGCCAGTTATTCTTGGAAGTGGCATGCTATATGGAAGATAACTAGACAGAAATTGTTAAATTATTCTGCACCATATTTGTTTTAAGTTAGATAGGAAACATTAATGACACATTTACAGTGTGTTGAACTGTTGGCAAATGGGAATCCTCATCTAAGCAGATGCTGTTTTATTTCTTGGCAAGCAGAAGCTGTGTATGAAAATTGAGAAATGCAGTGGAACTTCTGTTCATTCCCAGTATTCTCACAAATGAGATTTTTCAATATGCTCAATCAGATAGCTGCCTCGGCTGGGGCATGACAGACCATTGGAAACTGTGAAGCATAGAAAATGGCTCCTTTATAGGAACTACCCTCTACTTCCCTTGCCCAAAACCTGTTAGGTCTTTCTGTACCCTTCCCCTCCCCTGTCCTGACAGCAAAAATTTTACTTCTGCCTGCATCTACTCACCTCACCCCCGCCACTACCTACTCCTATTATTTTAATTCAAGTCGTCACTGCAGGTTACAGTGGAAGGGGATGCCAGGGGTGACCCATGCTCTGGGTTCCCCTCCTGATTTGTACCTCTAAACCTCACCCAAACACCATGAGCCCGGGTTTGCCTCTTAGATACAGGGGAGTTTTCATACCCTGAGTTCCCACACCAAAGAAAACCATTATTTCTAGAGCATTTTTTGATATGGGGGAAAGGACGTGAGTCTGGATTCGAACGAACTTGAGGCTACCCTTTACCATGCGTGTGGCCTTGGGCAAGTCATGTCATGTTTCTGAGTCTGGTTCCTTAAATGTCCCATGGGGTTTCTGCTTGCTGCCTTGCATTGTAGTAAATGACAGACATAGACGTGGATGGTGCAGTGACGTGTAGCAGACTGAACAGGAGATGCTAGTTTCCTTCCCCACTTCCCCAACAGAGTTGAAGTTACAAAAAAAAAAAAAAGAAAGCCTTTTTTCCTTCATTTTTAGTAAAAGACCTAAGTGGAAAGAAACAGGGAGATAACGAAAGGGAAGGTGTGAAGGCTGCCCTCAGCTTGCTTAGACCAAAGACTTGACTGCCTGGAAGGATGACTTAGAATGTGGTGCCCAGGGGTATGGCCCCTCTCCTAGTCTGTCCTCTGTCAGTGCTCCCTCCTGGAACCTCCATTCCTCCTTGGCAGGCCTTCCTTATCTGTGAGAGTTCCCCCTCTTTTGTTTAGAGGGCCACTGGTGACTTGGAGGCTGGACAATCCCAGCCCACCTCCCCTCAGTGGAGGAGGTCCCTGTTGCGGGAGGGAGTAAGGCATGTCTCATGATTGAGATGCTGAGTGTATTTTTCCTAGAAGCCTTGACATTCTTAGTTGTTGGTCTCTTCTACTTTAAAACAACATAATTTATGTTATTTGAGATATATTTTGGGTTAAAGCCTGGGAATTGTTTTAAATACTAGTTTGGGAAAAAAAAAAGTGAGTTTTATGATTAGTCTGTAAAGTAAATGTTGGAAGACACTTCCTTTACAACTGTGAGCCCCTGTGTCTGCATCTGCAGGGACCTGCACTCATGACTATATTAACAAGCTTTGTTTTAGTGTATTAAGAATATTTCTGTCATTTGTTGCATATGTATACGTCTAGTGAGGCAGAAAATTCCACATTCCTAATTTCACAAAATGAGAGCTCCTGAAGAATTAATTTGACTACTTTCTAAACCCTGTGAGTAGCAGCAGACTTGCTTATCTTTGCTGTGGTTTTGAGTGCTTACCTGTAGCTGTTGGGGATCCAGTTCTGGCAGGATTTCCAAGGCAGAATTCTGGAGCGTCTTACCACAGATAGTGGTTCAGAATTGTTACCGATGAGACTTCTTTGGGGAAATCGAGATCATATCCTGCCTCCTGCTAGGCCCTGTCCAGGCTCCACTGTCTTTTGGAAATTCTTTTATTCACTCAGATTTAAACTCATTAAGGCCATATACATTGAGGTTTACTTGGGGAAGGTTGTCCAAAATTGGCTTACATGTAAAGTTTTAAGACAGATTTCTTTAGTTGAAAATAAAAGACAACTGGTAGGATTGTGCTCGTCTTTGCTACATGGGGTTGAAGACAAGTTTCTGGGTTTGCTCTGGATTGGGAGGTAGAGAGGCATGATGGTCCCATTTGGGACAGATTCATCTTCTGTACTGTGGTTTGGGTGACTTCACTGCCACTAGTTGCAAAGTAAGTGTAGGAAAACTTCAAATCTCTTACGGTGGATGCATAGCTTTCCCCTTCAAATTTTTCTGTGGCCCTTCAGGTCTGTAGGAATACGTTGCAGATAATAAGACAGGGAACACATGTGACATAGTAACGTGTTCCTCAGAGGCCCAGGCATAGGCACCAGCGGAAAAGAAGGTGTGTACAGGTTGCAGTCTACGTCCAGAAGCATCCCATGTAGCACAATGCCTGACCTCCCCCAGGTTTAACCCTCATACTGTTCACCCTGTTTAATTTTTGATGAGTCAAGTTAAGGTCATTCTGGAGTGTCCTTTTAAGTGTCAGTTCATTTTAGTCAATATTCATTGTCATTTAGATGTCGCTATGTTCAGATTCTACATAAAAGTTGTTGTGGGTTAATTGCCCAAATTTTTTTTTTTTTTTAACAATTTTTTTTTTTTCATTTTCTAGAGGCATGTCTTATTTATTTATTTATTATTTGTTTGTTTGTTTGGTTTATACATGCACTGGGTACAGTCAGAAGCGCGGGAGGGTGAGAGAATTCACCAGAGCCAGAGCAGGGAGCAGAGCAGGCAGAAGGACCGAAGTACACTGCTGAGGGGAGCAGCGGGCGGCAGGAGAGGTCTGCACACCATGTGGGACCTTCCTCTGGTGGCCGGGGAGCAGCCGGGGATCGAACCGGCGCCGCAGAGGCCGCAGGTAGCTTCGCAACCCAGCGCTCAACCGCTGCGCCACCAGGGAGGCCCTAATTGCCCAAATTTTTATTGGAACATCATGCAGGATGATTTTTAGCATTGGAAACCTGTGTATAGAGGCCTTGAATGTCTTCAAATATGTTTTTTAAAACCCTCATGGTAAGAATTTTCAGTACATCCAGTACAAGAAATCATTATTTTGAAAAACTTACTGTTTCTATAATGCTGAAGTTTAAAGGAAGTAAAATCCCAAGTAAGCCAAGAAAAAAGTTGAAGTAATTTCCCAATCATGGTAAAATTATTCAACAGAACAAGTGCTTACGCAGGCAAAACTTCTTGGGAGAGCCCTGACCCTTCCCAGGGCAAACTCCCTTTCCAGTTTCCTATTTGTCTTCCTCCCTGGTGCAAAGGCTTCCATGTGAGAATCTGGTTACAACTGCTTCAGCTCTCCCTCAATTCTGAAGTTGGGTTTTATAGTCCGTTTGTAGTTACTTTGCACAGTTGTCATTTTTGAAGGCCTCTAGTTACTTCTAGGCTTGGAAACTGGCCATGGCCTTGACCACTGGTTTTATCTAGTGGATGCTGTTACAGTTACTTGGGTGGGAGAGATTTCTGAGGGTCAGTCAACTCAGGAATGAATACTAAACCTTCCTAGAAATATTTCCTACTGACTACGATTTTTTTAAAATATTACCTATTTAGGAAGGTGAACCTTCTGGAAAGAGAAAAGCAGAAGATGATGATAAAGCAAGTAAAAAACATAAGAAGTATGTGATCAGTGATGAAGAAGAAGAAGATGATGATTGAAGTACAAAATGTGAAAACATTTTATATACTTTATTGTACAGTTTGTTTTATATGGTGTAAACATGAGTTATTTTGATTGAAATGAATTGATTTCCTTTTGTGTAATTTTAATTGTAATAAAAAAAACTTAAAAAGTGAGTCTGTTCCAATAATCGACTTTTCCCAAAGCAAGTTGATTATGTTAATACTTTAGAGAGTTGTAGGTGTCAGTGAATTCCCAGCTGCTCTGCGCCACCCTCTCCCCATGCTCTGTAACGAAGCCTCCTGGCCAAGGCATTCTTGGGTGTAGGGTTTAAAGGGGCACAAAAGGAGCCATTATAATTATATTAGTACCACAAACTGGGTGGCTTAAAACCACCTAAGTCATTCTGTCACCATCCTGGAAGCTGGAAGTACTAAACCACAGGCAAGGCCACACTCCCTCTGAAGGTTCCAAGTAGAATCCTTTCCTCACTTTGCCCTAACTTCTGAGAACAAAATACCAAATGGCTCCTGGCCATTCTTGGCTTATGGCATCATCCAGCCAGTTCCTGCTTCTGTTCTATTATCACTGATTTAGCCACATGCCTTTCTGTTTGTCTCTAGCTCTCCCTCATCTTATGATGACATTAATCAGTGGAGTTAGGGTCAACCCTAATCCGACATGACTGTATCTTAACTAACTACATCTGCAGTGACCCTGTGTCCGAATAAATACACATTCTGAGAAGACATGAATGGGGAGAGGGAGGAGGTGTCACTTGTAGACCACTACAGCAGTCAAGATAAAAATATAATACAGAATTTTAAAAGATCAAAATTAATACCCAAAAAATACGTGTGAATACAATGTCAACAATACAAAAAGTTGGAATCTGACAGGACAGGGATTAAAGTAAGGCAAATGAGGAGAGTTATACAGAGCTAGAAGTTCAGAGCTAGAAGTTCTCTTTAAAATTTGGTATTTTCATGGGTCCAGAATCTTCTCTGGTCCACCCTGGGAAACACTTTTAGTGAATGGTATGCTAATTTCTCATGATAAATCCACTACAGCATTTTATTTTCTTAAATATCTAGATAGTTTCTGACATTTCACCTACATTTAGTGTAGGTCACTGTTGATTCCAGGATACAGTCAACTAATGTAAGCAAAAAATTAAAACTCTCCAGGGATCCTCAAGCCAAAACAAAGAATCCAGAATCTCTGTAAGTGCATCTATGATAAATTCCTGCAGTGAAATTGTGTTTCTCCAACACTGAGCTCAGAATTCATCCTGGCATGAATTCCTTGAATAGTTTTGGCTATAGGCCTTCTTTTCCCTACTTCAACTTTGTAATCAGGACACTAGGGAAAGTTAAGATCAATTCTGAAAATAGCTGAAAGCAATGAGGTAGCAGAGATGGGGCATAATGAAAATTATTATCATCCTGAGAGGTAAACCTTTTGAGGTGAAGTTATTATGAGGTCTCTAAGCAGGTCATGACCAGCCTCATCGGAAAAAAAAAAAAAGAAAAAAAATAAAGAAAATTTGGTATTTTGTTCTCAGATTTTTTTTTTTTTGCATGAAATTTTAAAAAATATGCACTATAATACTTATCTTGATAACTGAGGTTTTGGGGCCCCTGCTATTTTTTTTCCCGGCGTGTCTTACCTGCTGCATCCTAGTCCTTACTGCTTTCTCACAGCTGCTGGCCAAGTCCAAAGATGAGCGCAGGCAAGTGAGCCAGAAAGAAAGCTGCATTGCCTTTTCTTGGTATTACTTTTTATCACCAGCATTGGAAGTCATGTAGCATCAAATCAAATCCACAATGAGATATCACCTCACACCAGGTATTGTTAAAAAAACTAACAACAAATGGCGGGGATGTGGAGAAAAAGAACCCTTTTACATTGCTGGTGGGAATGCAAACTGGTTCAACCACTATGGAAAGCTGTGTGGAGGACCCTCAAATTACTAAAAATGGATCTACCATAGGACCCAGCAATTCTACTCCTAGGAATCTACCCAAAGGGTACAACAACATTAATTCAAAAGGAAACCTGTATTTCTGTTTATTGCAGCACTATTTACAATGACTAACATGGAAACAACCTAAATGGAATACAGATGGCTGGATAAAGAAGATATGGTATATATACACAACGGAATACTATTCAGCAATCAAAAAAGATAAACTCATGATATTCACAGTAACATGGATGGAGCTAGAAGGGATTATGCTCAGTGAAATAAGCCAAAAGGAAAAAGAAAAATATTAGATGATATCATTTAAAGGAGGAATATAAGGAAACCAAACATAAGGTTAAAAAACCAAATTGTAGGCAACTATACATCTGAGGCTTAAAGCAGTGAGGGGGAGAAAAAGGGATCAAAACAGGTGGGAAGAGTACAAAGGACCACGTAATAGTTCACAGATGACATGGTGGGGGATATTTATGTGAACAACACCTGAAGGGAGAAATCAAATACTGTAAATATATGAATGACAATGTAAAAATTTTTTTTTTAATTTTAAAAAAAGGTGGTGGGGCGTCACACAGCATCACTTCCACCACATTTTGTTCACTAGAACTGAGTTACTAATGTGAACTCATATGTAGAAGAAGGAAAATCTGGTTTTTCTTGAGGGGAAGAACGGCAAAGAATTTGTAGATGTTTTAAATCCACCACAAGCTTACTTGTCTTTTCTGTGGTGGTCTCCACACACTAATCTTTCCATAAGAACAGTGTTTACCTCACTTTCTACTGTCAGTACAATCTGGGTGCCATGGGAGTCCTATGTTTGCTTTGCCTGTTGCTCCCTGTTAGGGGGCGCTAGAGAAAATGGAAGCCTGGGTAACGAGCTTGCTGGGAGAAGCTTGCTCCTTCCTGCTTTTGTTTCTAGAGCTTTCTGAGGGCTTCGTGTTGACTAGAAGTTTTTCAGGAGGCAAGGGGCAACACATGCCAGCAAAGGCAGTTCTTTCCCACAGTAACAACCCCATTTGCATTATCAGCACTTGCCACACCAGCTTTGATGTGTTCCCCAGAGAGACTTCACTGGCAGTCAGACATTTCTCTCACAGGTATGAGTTTTGGTTCCAAGGGTCTCTTTCTATATGTCTTTAATAATTCTACTTTTTCCCTGTTCCCTCATGTCTAGGAGTGGAAGTTGTTCTCTGTATTTGCTATTTCTGTGATCCCTCAGAGTTCTCATTTTACACTTTTCATAACCAAATCAACTTTAAACTGAATTGTGATTTTTAAAAATTCTGTCTATAGACAACTGGTATGTTTTGTGTTGCCCAACTAGAATGTGGCTGAATAGTCCAGGGACCAAACCCTCAGAGATGCCTTTGGATTTCTATGGGTTTGAGAGCAGCAATGAGATTCTCACCAGTAGGTGATCCATGGGGTGCAGTGGCATTGTAATGCATCAGATTATGTATCCTCAGCCCCATGGGTGAGGACTCAAGTGGCTGCTACACTTGTTAGGCAGTATAACCACTGTAAGGAAATGGACACTTCTGGGTGCCCTGGAGAATTTAGAGAAAGAAAATTATAAACTTAGGGCTTTAAACATTCAGCTCAAGTCTTAGTCAGAGAATGAGCAGGTTTCCTTGATATCGTATAACCAGAGGTCTGAGGTAGCTGAAAACCAAACACAATGTTTAATTGTATGATTACAGAATTACCTCAGCTGAATTCACAGCCTCTTCCAGTGTCTTGAGAAAGGACATGACATTTCCCAGTCATCTGAGTCTTTCTTGCCTGGGAGAAGCAACTTGCTTCCCCATGTCTGAGGAAACTAGTCTTCTCTTGCTTAAAAATGCTGTAATAAAATCATCTGGGACACTGTCCATGCTCCTCAAGATCCAGCTGACTGAGTACCATCTGCCCACATTTTAGCCAACAGACCCATCACTAAGATTTCATCATGCTCCAGCAAAGCAAGCACAATCCCTGAAGAAGAAATAGCTTATACACCAAATAAAATTTTAAAGATTTTGTTAATAAATACAGAAGCCTGGGGAATATGTGTGGAAGTGTAGATACTAAGAATGTGAGATGAAGACCAACACATAACACTGGCTTGGGGCAAATGTTATTGATGTGGATGCAGTTACATTTTCTGGACTTGTGTTAGTGCACATACCTGGACAGGTCTCTATATTTGGTTGGTTAACTAAAATTTAAACTTAGTGGTAGCCTATATTTATAGAAAGTAAGATACCAGAGGTTTCCTGGCATTACATGGAGGGAATCCAAAGGCTTAGAGAGTTAGGAATATTGGAATAATTGATTTTGTGTGATCTGCATTCCAGCCTTCACCTTGCCCACAAAATAAGGAAAATAAAACAATGTGTATCTTTATGGAGAACAATGTTTAATAGGCAGTTCTATTGTTAAGGACCCAATATTTAAAATTCATGGTTAAAAAAAAAATGTGTGTATAAAGTTTTTTGGGCATTTTAAAGTGATTAATCTGAGAACAAAGCCTCTCACATCTAAGTCATGTCAACATGATCCAAAGTTACATACTTCTAAATTTTAAAGTTTTTTATGTATCAAAACTTTTTAAAGATTTTTTTTTATTTATGCATGCAAGAACTTGGGTGTAGGCCAGAGGTGTGGGGGTGAGAGGACTTACCAGAGACAGAGTGGGGAGCAGAACAGGCAGATCTATTTAAATACACTGCTGAGGGGAACAATGGGCAAGACAGGGGAGGTCTGCTGTGCCATGTGGGTCAGCTCCCTGGCCAGGGATAGAACTCATGCTGCTGTGGTTGGCAATAGCTTGAGAGCACTGAGACTTTAACCCTGTGCCACCAGGGAGGCCCTATATATCAAAACTTTAAATAAAAACTGTTAACTCTTCAAGAAAGTCAACAGTGGGAATTAACAATGTTTAGAAGAAAAAATCAGGAATAAAATGGGTCTTTGTCTTGCAAAGTCAATCCTATGTCTAAAATTCCTTTTCTCTCAGAGGAAAGGGCCAGAATCTATTCTTTTTTTTTTTTTTTTTCCAGAATCTATTCTTCAGACAGTGAAGAGGGATCAGAAGAAGGTAAGGCTCAAAGATTACTCAAAGCAAAGAAACTCAACAGTGATGAGGTAAAGTCAAATTGATTCAATTACAGGGTTTTCCCCTATCCCAGGAGCCAACTCCTGGAATGAAGAAGAGCTCACAGCCCAGGCACAGACAGCCGGAGCTCAGCAAGATAAATGCAGGGACAGGATAAGGAGGGGCTCAGAAGGGGTCTGACACATATGCTGGGGTGGGTGTTGGAAGACTGTTCCGAGAAGGATCTCTCTCTGGCTGTTGGAGAGAGTGCTAGCTTGCAGGGCACGGAGGCCAGGGTGGGCATGCCTGGCTGATGGAAAGGCCTGGGTACTAAGGTACCAAGTTTGACTAAAGAACTACAAATAAGTTCAGCGTGATAAAGGAAGAGGCCTATCTTGTTCATGATGATAACTGGACATCTTTATTGTCTGGGTATAATAGTAGTTGAGGGTTATTTCATTGTGTTATTATTTTTACTTCAATTATTTCCTTTTTTTCCACATAAAAGATCCTAAGTGCAAGGAAACTTTTAAGTCTTAATTACACAAGCGAATCATTATTATCATCATATACCATGTTCATTCAGTCAACAGTTCCTGAAATCTTAACATGCTCCAATCTAGGTTCTTCAGATAGAGGACCAAAATATCCAGTTGGTCACCTGGGTAAGGGAAGCATTCATTTTTCATATAGAAATATACCTATTTAATACTTTAGAAACAATCCTTGTTTAAAATCCACAGGCTTTAAAATACTGATTTTTTTTTTAGAGAAAATAAATTACTGAGGAAGCAGAGGAATGTATTAAGAAGTATGATAGATGCTCAGCAAACTAAGTCAGAAAGAAAAAGAAAAATACCAGATGGTCTCACTCATAGCAGAAATTTAGAAAACCTAAATAAGGGACCAGGAAAAAGACTAATTATACAAAGTAAAAATCAAAATCAACAAGCAACTATAAACCAGAGACACACTAACCCAGGGGCGGGGGGGCTTCGAAGAGGGGCGGGGAGAGGAAGGACTAGGGTCAAAATAAGGGGGGGGGGTGCAATTGTATGGGGAACATAACCAAAATGAAAATGCATACATTGTGCAAAAATGAAAAATGATGTAAGAATTATATAAAATATTTTAAAAAATGAAAAATGATGTAAAAAATATATAAAATAAAATTTTTTTAAAAAGGGAAAAAAAAAGAAGTAGGATAGGAATCCTGGTCAGTAGAGAGGGAAGTATCCCTCCACCCCTGATGCTGCCCAGGGTAATAAGCCATGTTCCCACTGCCTGACCTGCCGCAGACAGTGTCTGAGGGCAAAGGTCGCTGCTAGGTGGTCAGGTTCAGCCGGCTTCCCCACTGCCAGCTCAGAACCATTTTAGACAAAATTTCCAGAAACTTTGGATATTGAGTTTTACATCTTAACTCTCTTTTCAGTACAGAAGGTGCACTCTCCAGAAAGAGGAAAGCAGTGTGTAAAGAGGAAGAAGAATGAAGCATAAAATGTACACTTACTGTATCCAAGTTTGCTTTAAAACAAGGATGAAAGGACTTGTTTTCATTGGCTTGATGAATTGAGTTGCTTTTGCACTACCCTGGCTGTGAATAAAAAGGTTACAAGCAAATCTGTGACTAAAAGGTGTTTATTCTTCCCAAAAAAGTTTATATTTGATAACTTAGCTCTGGGTCTTAGGTATTTGTGCCTTCTTGCTACTCTGCCCCAATCCTTCTCCTGGCCCAGCACAGATCAACTCAGGTATATCACCTCCAACAGGTTGTGCTGTCTATCCTGCCTAGCTGGGGTTGGAGTCCTTCTGTGCAGTACCAACCCGTCTAGGTGCTCTTTCCACTATGTTGTGTTCCAGGTTGGGAGGGCTCACTGGCTACTATGTTTTGTCAAGGGCTGCATAGGCCTCACCAATTCTAACCCTCAGAATAACTCAAAGGGCAGTATAAATATGATTCCCATTTACAGAGGTGGACACTCAGGTTTAAAGAGTTTCTTTGTCCAAGGCTTTTCCCCCCTAAACAAAAATCAAAAATTTTTGAGACAAGGGTCAGGGTCCTGGGTGCACAGCAATCACAGTACTGAGCCAGTGTATCAGTGACAGACACCCAAAATACCTATCCTGAGATAAAGGGCCACTATAGATTTAGAGAAAAGAGCAACAGGAAACAACAGATTTCACTTCTAGTTTTGTGGCTGGTACAGCAGCTGGAACACAGAAGATACCTAATATTTATTTATCAAATGACAAACCAACAGTGTTATCTTTGTCAAGTTACTTAACTTCTCTGCAGTCAATTTTCTCAACTCAGGTTTTAGATTTGACTATGGAAATCTGTTGAGTACAAATCAGATGTTTTAAAAAAAAAGTTAAACAGAAATGACCAAAGAAAAAGAAGTAGGCCCATCATCTCACCATGCAGAAAATCTGGATTTATATTATATGTCCCTCCCTTTGATACACTTCAAGCCTAATTTTATGGTTGTAAAAACCATGAAATCCAAAATTAGCACTAGCTCCTGAAAGGAAACTTCAGAGACTCATTTAGAACACTGAGACATTAAGGAAGGCTTACGGTAGGGCTGACTAGTCTTCATATGGGGCTGGCCTTAAAGCTCTGTCTGCAAATAAAATGGGGGCAGGGAGTAGAGGAGTCAGCTTGGGATCTGGGAACTCTAGGCCCTTAATCTTTGCAGGTAGGCAGGCAAGCTTAAGATGTCTGGCCATTTTGAACCCACATGTGGTCAGCCTTCACCACTGTAGGGTATTTAAATGAGCCGGGTGCCACTGAGCTGAGCATGAGGGGGCCCTGTCTCCTCACTGCCACATTTCCTGGCACCCACATCTACTTGGATTCATGGGAGCTGGAGTTACCTGACAATTCAAGCACCTGAACCTCCATCTTGCCAAAAGGGACAGGCATCAAGGAAACTCGTACGTGACTGTCAACAGCTATCCTTGGTAGGCCAGCCTACATAAAAGATTAAATGGGAATTTATTTATGCCACTGCATTTCAGAACTCTGAATATGTAACATTAAATTATTTGACACTTATCCGTAAGTGTTATTCATCAAATTCATTAAATATTTTATCTATTTCCTCTTTTGGCTGATAAATATGTGAGAACAGGAGATAGCTTTGCTTTTTATTGTACAAATAGTCTCTCACATCAGGTTCACAACAGACTATCACAAGACCCTGTCTCTAATTATTTGTCATTTCAGTATAATTTTATGCACACATCAGGCTGAGTGTTGGCAAATTAGATTGAACCATATGAAATGACTATTTCATGGGTAAAAATGGCCAAATAATTTTATATGACTTAACTTGGATGGGAGATAAACTAACTCAGGTAAATTTGTAAGATTATCCTTGAAGAGTTAAATAAGCAATGAATTTTAGGACAAAGGAACTAAAGGAATCATGTACTTTTTAAAAATTTCCAAGTCTACAGGGTATTTGATAAACCACTGAATTGGTAACTTCTAAATGCCTATATAATACATATTCTTCAAAAGAAATTTCAATGTGCTATTAAGAACTAGGTTTGTAATATTTAAATTCAGTGTTACAAAATTTACTTTTATTTATAAAAATTGAAAAAAATATGAACAGTATTTTGAATAATTTAGCATTAAAATGTATTTAAATTTCTGATTTTACATGACAAAGAATGATGCATTGTTACAAAGGTTTTAAACATACTCAGACCAAATATAAAGGACCAAAAATAATATGTTTCAAATTACAAAAGTTTTTATTCTATGCACATGTATGCATGCAATTATTTTTTCTAATTCTCAAGCAAATAAAAAAAGTTGAAACTTATCAAAACTATATTTCTTTTTGAATGGAAATGAAATTACTCCTAGAAATTGCTGTACATACTCACCAAGAAATACCCAGAATGTGTTCTTATTAATTAAACTTTACTCTCTGAACATATAAATATGGACAAAATTATCTGCAGAAAAAGTTTAGGTCAATCAATTGCTCTACAGGAAATAAAACACACTTGGCAGAAAAAGGAAGAAAACCTCAGATATATATCTGAAGTAGACTCTAAGAGTGTCTAATCATCTTAAAAATATATGAACTTTTTATAACTATGTTAATAAAACATGGCTAGTGGTTATCTCATAGTGCTATAATCTATTTTTACTTAGCCACTAGTGCAGGTGTCTTAAGTAAACATTTTTATATGTCAATAAAGACTTTCTAAAATACTTGGTAGTGGCTTATAGAGCTGAATCATCACATAGAAAAACCCATACGACATAAGAATGACCAAATTAAAGTATGACTTAAGAAGATAAAAAGCTTTATTGCTGAATACAACTTTTTCAATTTAAATATAGTGAAGTTTCTTTGTTTGGTAAGATAGTCTTATAATGAGAAATATCAGAACAGTAGTGATCAGTGAGAGCTGATGGAGAAAAGACAGTTCTATAGATGTTTAGACCCAACAGCAACAATAGGAGTTGCTTGGGCATATCTACGTGTTTGGTTCTTGTGGGTGCTGTATCGTCCGTCAACAAATGAAATAAATGAAATAAATCAGACCAGAAAGACAAATACTCTTTGATCTCATTTATATGAGAATCTGGAAAAAGTGAACTCAAAGAACCAGAGAATAGATTGTTGGTGGCCTGTGGCAGGGGGGTAGAGAAATGGCGAGTGAGAATGGGGTGGAGGGCAAGTGGATGAATATGGATGAATATGCGCAAAAGATACAAAATTCCAGTTTTAAATACAGGATATATAATGTGCAGGATGATAACTATACTTAACAAAACTGAATTAAATATTTGAAAGTTGCTAAGAGAACAGATTTTGTAAGTTCTCATCACAAGGAAAAATGAAGTTTTTTTTTAACCATGTGAGGTGAGGAATATTAATTAAACATATTGGTGGTGACTATTTTGTAGTATACACATGTATGTAACCTTCATCCACTTAAAACTAATAAGCTATATGTCAATTATAACTTAATAAACCTGGAAAAAATATTTTCCAGTGAAGTGGCATTATAATAAAGGAATATAGTTGAGCAGTACTGAACGAGCCAGAGAATGTAAGCTGCTTAAAAAAAAGCATGATCCTCTGCTGGAAGGTAACAGTAGTTACTGATTTTATAAGGAAATGTCAAGGCAGTCTTAGGGATATAGAAGCAGAAATATAAGATTTTATGAAACACCATGAATCCTTTCATCTTATTTTAATGGCAGCGAAGGTTAAATATAATGTACAATACATCATTAACATTTTTATCAAAACATTTTTTCTTTTATAATTTTTATTATATCAAGGACCCCCCCCCCTTAAATGAAAATATGTCAGATACTGTCAATGGAAAACTTTACAAAGTTCTATTTACATGTAACTTTTCTAGAGTGCATCTAATGCACAAAGCAAGCAAGTGTGTTATTTCATTCAAATAAGAATTAACAATTTAACAACCGAGAAAATTTCTGAAATCTTTCACAATCAACTAATTTAACACCAAATGTTTATTTGGTCTTTTAAATGACAGGCACCCTTAGGAAATGTATTTCACTTATACTTTAGACTTCCACTAGGTTTTTGCTACAGTATTCAGCACCAAAATCCATTTTAATAATATCAATATTAGCAATTTATTTTTAAATACATACTATTTCATATAGACATAATGGAAAAATTAGAACTTCAAACAAATACAAATATCAAAATTTATAAAATGGGCAGTTAAAAAGTTTTTAAAAAACAGCAATCTAGAAATGCAAAAAAAAAAAACCCTTTGATTAGACAAACAGGTTAATTGGTTTAATTGGTTAAGACTATAAAACTTAGTCTTAGAAAATCTTTGGCTTAAAAATCAAGACTATTTCAAAATTATAATTTTTTCTATTATCAAATTTTAGAGCAGTCTAGAAATACTGAAAGTTTTTAAAAATCTAAGAGGTGCCAGATTTTTAAAGATCAAAGTAAACACCAGTTTTCTCCCTTGTAAAATTACATTTTTAAAAGATTTTCTGTATTTAATCAGATGAATGTTCATCTTTAAAGTTATTTATGAAGAAATCGTTTCTCTAATTATATAATGAACTATATACTGTTGCTTAGAACTGGAATAGTAAAGCAAATACTCAACTTATGCAGACTTTGATAAATAGTAACTGAAAAAATTATTACCCAAAAGTACGATACACAATTCTAGGTAGGGTCCACCTACCTATGTTTGAATTAAAAAAAAAAAAAAAAAAAAAAAACTGTGGGAGGAAAAGCTAACATTATCATTTTAGTGACTTAGAGAACAGTGCAAGCAAGGAAGCCCTGCTAAAAGTTAAATGGCAGCCTCTATCCAGGCTCCATGTTGACTCCCCATACCCTGTTCGGGCTGTGCAGCCTCTAAAGTCAAGTACAATTCCAAAGTTGTATGTGATAAGAAGGGAGAGGGGGAGTAAACTTGCTAACTTGAACCACCAGCAGCCTATACCTGAAAGGGAATAGTGCAAAGTTAATCCTGGCCCCTTTAAAATACTGAATACTGATTCAAAAAACAGACACACCTCAATTCTCAAGAGGAAAGCTTTCTCCTAAGAAGGCTTATTGCCACAGTACACAAAAAAAAAACTGCTAAGCCATCAGCTAAACCGTGCAGTCCGAGCCAAAGCAGACATTTTGTAATCTAATTATAATAGGTTTAACAAGTCTTCCCCTTTAGAGATATCCCCCTATAAATAAATGATACAGACATGTCCGAATTTTCGAGAGCAGAATCACTTAGATTCCGGCCCCTGTCTTCGGTAACCGTAAATGCCTCTGCCATATCTCCTGTGCAGAAGCTAACCTGAGACAGGGCAAGAACACATGGCTAGGTCCTCCATGGCAATGTCGGGTCTGGCATCGGTCTTCCTAGCACAGAACACTGTTCAAATGTCCACTTTAACACTGTCAGCATTAGGAAGACTATTTTGGTGATGAGAAATTACTTTTACATAATATGGACTAAAAAAGTATAACAGGAAAGATACAGATAATAAAAATTACATTTATGGGAAACAGCAGTTTTTGCTATTGGTTAGAAAATTTGTAATGGTGATTGCATACTGTTAACACAATTCTGCATTATCATACTTTGAAACAATATATATGCAAGCCAGTTTCTAACACTTTACAAAAAAACCATTAAGTGACCATTTATACATTCCTCAGACTTGAATTCTAACATGTTTATCTTTGATTCTATGTGCTCAACTGACAGTTGGCTATATGCCTTTTACAGAAAGAGAGTAGTTTTCCTACTCAGATGCTTTTTACTATGAGTGTTCATAAAAATTTAATGATGCCACATTATTAAAATGAAAAACTGTAATAAGTTTAGACATAACTATATATTTAAACAAAGTATGAACCTGGCAAAGCTGATGACTATGTTTAAGAAAAATTAGGTATTGCTGACACATCAGAAGGGTAGTGACCTGGAATGCACAAAACCATTTGCTCTCTGCTAGAGATCTGCTCTAAACAGATGGTCAGATTTTAAGTCATCTGTTTTAATATTCTGGCATTTTGCTTTTTTTTGATAGAAGGAAAAAGCACACTCTTGCCAAGTTCATGTATTCTAAAACATGGAAAAGTTTCCTTGTCATCAAATAAGGAAAGCTTTGAAGTGCCCTCAGCTTAGGAGGAACAACAATAATTCTATTATCACCATTGTCCCTTTTTAATTTAAAAAGATTGGTCCTCAAAATGTTCAAGTTATTTTACATAAATGATTAATGAAACTTTTTTACAAGTGTAATTTTTAACCTCAGACTCATCATAAATCATTTAAACTAAATTAAAAATGATTATAACAAAGTGTAGAAACAATGCTTTAAAATACAAAATATCACCTAATAGTCATTTTATAATTTGAAACTGGTTAACAACTTAAACTAGAAAAAAGAAGCATGTAGTTAAAGAAAATTTCCAGTCTCTTCCCTTCTACCCAGGAAAATTTTACATCTGGTATCACCAACAGGAGTTCTTGGTAACCTTTTGAAGTCTTTTGAAGAGCATGCCTTGGCAGGCTTACTGGTGATCTCCTTCAACTCGTCTCTTGCGAACTATGAGAAAAAGAAAAAATACTCAAAATCCCTATTTGTTTGTACAATGTTAACTACCTTGTAACAAACAACTTTCTGACTGATTCAGTTACAGTTGTACAAAAAAGAAATGTCCCATTCCAGTTCACAAGGTCATTAAAAACAATTCACATCCTTCATCATTAGCATTTACCTGGTGAGAACTAAAGGACTTCACAACAAACACAATGTGTCAAACCTCACCTGTGTTTAAAATCTATAACGGAATGGTAAGCAATCATCTTTGATCACTGTCCCTGTCTTATTTATTTACTGAAAATTTATTAACTCCATTTAAAAAATGATTAATAAATTACTGTGTTAAATTTTGAAATGACATTTAGGCAGCCAGAATTCCAAAGTATGAAAAGTATCTAATTTGCATGCTCTTCTGATTAGACACAACATATTTTCTTAGTCTGTAAAAGAACATACCAAAAACATTTTTGTCATTTTTAAAGGTAAGTGATTTGCTACTGCTCTCCAAATTTTGCTTATTACTGACAAAATGAACTGGTTCAGGGCTCTGAAAAATTAGTAACAAATGCAGAATAATGAAAATCCTAGACTCCAATAAAGTTGTATGGTCACACTGGTTACTATAAATTTTGGCCTCCAAAGTAGACAAATAGTTCTGCTGATAAAGTGAAGAAAAGCACATGTTTCTGAGTATCCCCATCCTCCACAATCAGGGGAGCAGAACTGTTAGGCCAGGCTTACTAATAGCAGGACAACTTCAGGATCTTGCTACCTTCACTGTCACCTGTCAGTCACCAGAGTGCAATGGCTGAGCTACCAGTTCAGGATTCCTCAGCATCACAGCCAACTCTTGAGAGAACAAAAAGCAGGCCAGAGCCTGCAAAGTAGCTCTGACACTTTGTAGCTTATTCCTTGGCAAGTTAACTTTTCTGAGACTCAACTCATCCTCTATAATGGAATTAATAATATCTGTAAGTCATGCCAGATAATTAAAGGCACAGCATACTCCTCAGTGCAGAAATGAAAACACAGTGCAGGAGGCCCAGGTCAAGCATCTCTTTAGGAGAAGGAAAGTCATTTAGCAATTACAGCTAGAGGATTTGCATTTATCCACAATGGGTTTTGGTACCCTTTCTATTAAGTTCCTCTTTTTCAATTAGATTGTTAGTTTATAAATTTTACATTCTCTTCTGTTTATGGAAACAAGTAGGAAAGCAACTGAACTGGCTAACAGAGTAATAAAAAGTCAATGGGTGCACCTGGCCCCCTGGCCTAGCATTGGATGCTCTGTTCTAACAGCTGGCTTCTGTGCTGGCCTGCAATAGAGGAGGCCAGACATTTGAGAGATGCGAGTAAAGGCTTGTCCAGCCTTTGATTGGGTGCTAACTAGAAATTAGAAGTCAGGAAAATTGAAGTATCAAATTCCCATGAAAATTTTATATTTCTCCACATAAGTACACCCCTGACTATATCCTTTTTTTTTAATCTTGTAGAAGAACTGGGGTGTAAGCCAGAGGTGTGAGGGGTGAGAGGATTCATTGAAAAACAGAGTGGGGAGTAGAATAGGTGGATCTACTGAAATACACTGCTATGGGGAGCAGTGGACAAAACAGGAGAGGTCTGCTGTTTCATATGTGGGTTAGCTCCAGGCCACTACAGTGATAGCAGTGAGATTTAACCCCTAGGACATCAGGGTGTGTTTACTGAAATATTAAGGAAAAAATATCAAGAGATTTGAGTCTTCAAATGAAAACTTACTCATGTGTATGGATCTCTGAAAAAATATAAGAAATATCTGACAAACTGGGTAATTCTTTAGGGTAATCATTCCCAAGAAAATTTTGAATTACAGCAGGCTTTGGATGTTTCAGATGTCAAAAGGCATGCTATTAAAAAAAAAAAAAATTCATGCTATAAACAAGATCTATAGGACAGAGTGGAACAAACAAAAGAGGTGCAAAAGTTAATTATGTAGTTAGCTGGTGTTATGAGAGTAATGTGAGACTCGAGGTTCAATCAAATATTGCAAATATACCATACAACCTCTGCTGTTACATCTGGGAGACTTCTTAGCTGGAGAGATGGCAAGTAGATAGGAATACTTCAGTGAATAGTTGAGACTTAGAAAATGAGAGAAGGAAAGATGACAAAATCAGAACACCAAAGATGTAACATAGTCCACTGGCAGGGCGAAGAAAAATTATATGCCCAAGAGATTCAGTACAAGTTTCAAGTCTTGTTATTTGATATCCCTTTCTAGTCACTATGTATTAGATTGCATTTAAGCAAATGTGGTCTTTAAGCTTGCCCCCTTGATTTATAAGCAGAGATACAAGTGTAAGGCTGAGAAAGTCAAGCAGAAGACTTTGTGAATACACCTCAGGAGAAGGAGGTGGTGCACAGTTCCATCTCCCTCTCCTCTTTTCTCCCTTGGTGCTGCCTGCTGTCTGCCGGTAGTAATTTCTATTTCATCCGTTAGATGAGAGGCCGCTAATAAGCTTGATCCTGTTAACAATTCTTTGGATCTGGTGTAATTTCTTTCTAAAATATACTCTACTGATTTAAGTTCTCTCAATATACATTATCAGTCAACTGTGAATAAGTCCTAACCTCAATTTCTCTCTATTTCTAGAAGAGTAATAAAAACAGTCCTTTGGAATTATCATTGCAATCATGCATTTAGGGGCCTATAAAGTCTGCAAATGCCTCCAGAGAAATCTAAGTCTTTTACCATGTAATGTTAGTGTTTTCTACCAGTTCCCCTTTTACACTGCTGATACTGGTTTATTCTGGACCCAACATCCTACTATGAATCTGTCCTCAAAATCTGCAGGCCATCTTTAGTGTTGCTCCAAATTTGAGCTTTTATCCATGTCATTCCAGGAATGTCTTATTTCCACTTCATTATCTGAGACTCACGTCTGCAAATCTAATTTGGATCAAAATGAGAGAGTATGGGGTGGGAAGTATCGAGAGAGTTACTAGCACAACTGTTTGTTTTCTTTCAGTTCTGCTTTGTGTTAGACCACAAATTCTCACCACAGCCTCTTCATCTTCTATTACACACTGCTATGGACAGCTACTCAACTGCTTAGTGTCAATATAAAGCAGCCTAGGAAACAGTTTTCATCTGCTCCCTCACCTGTATCTGCCAAAATAGCCCTTCTAATACCCAGCACTTCTTATAGGAACCTGGGCAAAGCACCTGCTACAACAGGCTGGGCAGAAGAGCAGAGCAACTGCTGAGGCCTTGCAAAGGTCAGTATCACTGCTGATATGGGCACTCGCTGTGCTGCTACTGCAGGATAGCAGCTGGTACCACCTGTCTGCTGGGAGGGATGCAGGTGACTGAGATGGATGGGGCTACACATTTCTTGGTGGTATCCTGGGAAAGCTTAAGTAGATAAAGCAGAGAGGATACTTCTTGCTTAACTTTATGGCTATTTAGTTACCAGAAAATTATAACTGGGCAGAATTCAAATTCTAATACTTTCTTTGTATTTACTTAATAAGTCTAATGGGTCAGGCATAGCTTAAGAGAAAGGTAGATTCAACAGATAGACAAGGCTTCTGCTCCAGCTGAGAGTCTGAAAATGGACTATTACAATGAAGTCTACCTAAGTAAAAAAACTAACATTTTTAGAGTCAATAATGTAAAAATTCTAAAAACTCAAATCATTGATGAAGTTCGATCAGACTTGAAAAAACACTTCTAAAATGCAAAATTAAATACTTTAAGAAAAAAAAATAAAAGTAGGAACCAATATTAAAACAATCAGCACAATGTTGCCAACTACATCTGGAACCAACAATACACTAAATCACACCAATTTTATCTTTAAAAAAGCAAGAGGCTGAAACCTTTTAGGGGAAACTACAGTCATGAAAGGACACAAAGAATTTGAACTAATCCACTGTGATCTGGATTAAAGGAATGAAGCTGTATTTTATTCCTGCTCAAGAAACCTTTATGAAATGCAAACTCAAATATGACTAAAGCTTAAAAGAACTATCACTTTGAAATGTTACTCCTTTTAAGAAACCTTATTTTAATTATTGTGAAATACATCTTTAAAAATATTTGAGTGAACTAACATAAAACTTGAAAGAATAGTCAATTTTTGGTGACATGTAGAAACAAAATTATTAAGATTTATATTCATTTTTATTATTTCTCCCTCAACCCTTTGCCCACAGCATCATACTCTTTAATTCAGCCTTGGCTGGAAAATTTAGTTCAAGCAGAAACCACAAGCCTCAGCAGTTTAACGAGAACCATGGAAGAACAGGAGGCTCCTGCCTGGGCATGTGCAGTGAGAAGACAAACTGCGCAGGAACAACCGTGTGAGGGAGTCCAGGAAGTACAGCAAATGTTTGCATACCACTAACTCTCAAACTTGGAGTTAAAACTACAATTCTTTTATATTTTGTCATATAAAGTTGAATTTCCATCTAGGCCTGTTTGTTAAAAAGGACAGATAACTCTCTATAATGTCAAAATCCTTAACAGTTCAAATGGGTGACTTGTAACTGAGAACAAAATATATGTTACAGGAAGCATTTATTATTATAACATTTGTTGTAAAAAACAATTCACTTTAAGATGTAAAATTTGTTTGTTACAGAAAGTTTACTTTATCCTCAACCCAATAATCACAACCTCCCTTAAGTAGAACTCTAGTTCAACCAAAATAAAAAAGGGCTAGGCAAATTTTAGAAATGAAGGCCAGGTAATCTGTTAAGATTTGTTTAAAAAAACATAAATAAGTATTTCCCCAAAATATTACCTTAATGACACAATTCAAAAATTTGATTTTATACTGCATTTGTCTTACCTAAGTCGTTGTTTTTGGTGATAGCATTAGCTGCTCTGGTTCGGGGTCCCTGCTGTGTAAACTGATATCCAAACTTAAGGATATTTGTATTTTCCTCAAGCATCTTGGCTATTTCCAATTCTACAGCTGTCCCCAACTGCTGCCTCTGGATTCATTAGAAATAAAGGATAGCATTTACAAATTAGATCAAAATACTTTTCAAGGTAAGTCAAGACTAAGACATGGCAGGCACATGCTTTTAAAATTTTCCCAATTTTTGCAATATATATATATTAATACATAACAGAAGCAAAATTTAAAGTTCAATATATGATCATATAGACAAAAATGTATGGATTACCATAACACTTCATATTTAACTAGGATGATTGATTACAATAACTGTAATGATAATAATAACAATGACAATAACAACAGAAGGAAGCAGAAAAATTGGGAACTTCTAGCATCAAGGTAGGAATGGTGGAGCTGCTGTGGAAAACAATTTAGCCACTCCTCAAAAAGTTAAATGGAGAACATAACTTGATTCCACTTCTAGGTCTATACTCATAAGAAATGAAAAATATGATCATATTAAGAACTTGTGCATAAATGTCATAGCAGCATTATATGTACCTTTTAAAAAATAGGTAACAGGTCATTCAACCTTAAAAGGAAATTAAGTACTGATATATGCTACAGTGTAGATGAACCTCCAGACATGTAGTTGAGTAAAAGAAAGCAAACATAAAAAACAAAACAAAACATTGTACAATTACATTTAATGGACTGTCCAAAATAGGTAAATACATAGAGACAGACCCTGGGAGGGTGAATAGGGAGTGACTGCAAATGGGTATGGAGTCTCTTTTCAGGGTGACGAAATGTTCTGGAATTAGTGGTGATTGCTGCACAACTCTATGAATATACTAAAAACCACTTCATTATATACTTTAAAAGAATGGCATGTGACTATCCCCACCCAAAAATTGAAAACATGGGTTAAATAGCATTCTAGTTAAGTTTTAAGATATAATCCTTTTTACTTTCATGGTCTACAAAATTTATTTATTTTGAAGGACTGAGGAAATCATTTACAAATATATTTTCAAATAATTGAAGTAATTTTTTAAGTAAAAAAACTGAAGTATTTCAGTCAAATATATATATTGTTTTAATTAATTATCACTATGAATGGAAACATTTGTAACATGTATATTTCTCTGCCTCTTTAAAGAAAAGTTACCAGGACGTGGGTGACCCCACATTATCACATGGCATCAGCACTGCATTCAGCCATACAGAAGACTACATACGTAGCCTTCTATTTTTTCATTCAACCTATTCATCTACTGGGCCTCCCTGGTGGCATGACAGGTTAAGCGCGGGTGCTGTGAGGCTGTCTGCAGCCTCTGCAGTGTGGGTTAGATTCCTGGCTGGCCAGGGAGATTCCCATCTGGCAAGGCAGACCTCTCACGTTTCGCATGCTGCTCCCCTGAGCAGTGTATTTCAGTCAATCTGCCTGTTCTGCTCCCCGCTCTGTCTCTGGTGAATTCTCTTACTCTCCTGCACCTCTGGCCTGTACCCCAATTCTCGTATAAATAAATCTTTAAAAAAAAAAAACAACTATTCATCTATTACATGTTTGGGGCTGTTACATGCTACAGACACAAAAAGTTCATGATGTGGATCTTTCCAATAAAGAGCTGAAAATTTGAGGATGGACTGCCACCTGTAAGAACTAGTTCAAAATTGCTAGGTGAGAAATTGTTGGTGAGGATGTGGAGACAGGGGAACCTGCATACACTGTTGGTGAGAAGGTATGTTAGTGCAGCCACTATGGAAAACTGTATGGAGATTCCTCAAAAGTTTAAAAATATTACAATGTCATAAGCCAATGTTATCTCAATTGAAAGAAAAATTAAGAATAAACTACCATTTAACCCAGCTGTTTTACTTCTGGGTTTTTAATCCAAAGAATACAAAAACACTAATTCAAAAAGGTACATGCACCTTTATATGTTCATTACAGCACAATTCACAATATCCAAGATATGAAAATGATAAGTGCCCATCTACAGATAAATGGATAAAGAAGATATTTTATATACACACAGGAACACTATTCATTTATCATTAAAAAAAGGAAATTTTGCCATTAGTGACAACATAGATGGACCTTGAGTGTTTCATGCTAAGTGAATTAAATCAAAGATAAGAGTTGCATGATTTCACTTAATGTGGAAGACAAAGAGAGAAATTAAGTGAACAAACAAAACAGAGACAAATTCTTGATACAGAGAACAGGCTGAGGGTTACCACAAGGGAAGGGGGTTGGAGAGTAGGTGAAAGAGTTAGTAAAATGGGTCAACTGTAAGGAGATGAATGGAAACTAGACTTGTGGTGGTGATCAAGAAGCAGTGTATACAGATGTCAGATAAAACCTATATAACGTTATAAAACCAAGTATACTTACAAAAATTATTTTTTAAATAAGCCAGTCATCTAAATTCTCTTAAAATGATTGAAGGAGAGCTGCTTTTACACACTTTCCTACACATTAATATTCTGGACGCCCCACCTTTCACCTGTTCTCAGGCCTCTACCTTACCAAAGGGACCTCAAAAGCATTTTCCCAGCCACCTCCTGAGCCCCCAAGCCTCCCAAAGCAGTGTGGGTTATTGTTTCCTCAAAGTTACTGCTGTAGCACACTGACCTGATTGTCAATCTTGAGCTCTGCCAGGGTTTCATTATCTCTTAAAGCATCAATCAGTGCAAGAACCCCAACTCCTGTAATAAAGTTGGACTCCATATTTAAGCTTTTCAAATTTTTGTTCACTTTCAACATATCTGCAAAAGCCTAGAAATTAAACAGTTAGAGATTAATATTTGACAGCCCCTATTACAGTCCATACATGCCAGAAATGAATACATTAATCAACATAATGCCTTAATTCTTGTTGGATTGTTTTAACTTGAAACACTACTCCACAGGTCTCACATGTATTTATGTGTTCCCTGTCCAAATCTTTGGATTTTTTTTGTTACATGTAATTCCTTGTTGGCAACATTTTTTACTCTTACTCACTTTATGTTCTTTCATTTCTACTTCATATTGCTTTTTCCTGTGTCTTTCAGTTTCTGTTTAGGACTAACTTTATCAATGTCTTTTTAGATAACCTGTCCTGATGCAGCTGGGCTTTGCAAAGTCAAAGTAAGAGTAAATTATGAACTAATTTCAAGGCAGGGAACAAAAGGAATGCCTAAGGCAGAAGGCCAGAAACATTAGATAAATAGACCTGCAAGAATACAATTACTATAGAGAATAAGGGGCTAAGTAAATATTAAACAAGGAAAAGTATGTCTTCAATCTGCTAAAAGGCTATTTCTTTAATCTGCTTTCATTAAATTTCTCTCAGGATATGGTAGTGCCAGGCATTTGACACAGTGCTTAATAAACACCATATAGATTAGTTAACGGAAAACTGCAAGTGACAACATAGGGAAGAGATGAGAGAGAATGAGACAAAGAGGCCGGGAAAAAGATAAAGATAGACAGTGAGAGAGAAGAGGTGGTTGGGAGGAGGAGTATGAGTTTATATAGAACAGCTCAGAGTACTAAAAAAAAAGTTCAAACTCCAGAAAATATGGGTAAGACTAAACACCAAGTTAAAGAAATGGAAATGGGAGCAAGGATAATAGAACTTGGGTATCTACACATTTTTTATCAGATGACTGGTTATGTGAAATGGAACAGATTCTTTGCATCTACCTGTACATACATGTATTCAATACTACTGAGTGCTTTTTATTTGATAAGTACAGTTCTACATTTAAAAAAATAAAACATACGGGTCTCCCTGGTGGTGCAGGGGTTAAAGACAGCACTGTCAAGCTATCACCAACAACTGCAGCCGGCCAGGGAGCTGACCCACACGGCCCAAAAGACCTCTCCTGTCTTACCTGCTGCTCCCTTCAGCATCCTATTTCAGTAGATCTCTCTGTTCTGCTCCCCACTCTGTCTCTTGTGAATCTTCTCAACCCACGCACCTCTGTTCAACACCCCAGTTCTTATATGCATAAATAAAAATAAATCTTTAAAAAAAAAAAAAAAGGAAAGTAAAAGCAGATATGAGATCTAAGTCAGCACTTAGATTTTATTTTTTTAATTTTTTTAAAAGATTTATTTATTTATGCATACAAGAGCTGGGGTACAGGACAGAGATACAGGGGGTTGAGGGGATTCACGAGAGACAGAGCAGGGGCCAGAACAGGCAGATTGACTGAAAGACACTGCTGAGGGGAGCAGCGTGCGAGACAGGAGAGTTCTGCTTCACGATGTGGGTTTCTCTCTGGCCAGCAGGGGATCGAACTCATGCTGCAGAGGCTGTGGATTGCTTCAGAGTGCAGTGCTTAACCCCTTGCACCACCAGGGAGGCGCAGCACTTAGATTTTAGATGGTTGTTAGAGTTCCAAGTAAAGCAATTAATTGGTAGCTGGACATGAGTCCAGTTAGCAGAAACAGATAACATACAGCGATGAAACAGAATGAGACCACCCAGCAAAAGAGTGTAGATAGAGAAAAGAGGCAAAGGAGGATTGGGTCCAGGGCCACGTGAATGCTTAAATGTTGGAGAGATGAGGAGGAACCAGTGCAGGGACCAGAGACGGAATGTCCAGAGAATAAAGGGAGTGAGATCCTCAACACCAAGGAAAGAAAAAGGGTCATACCACAACCAAGTGCAATTTACCCAGGAATGCAAGGTTGACTTAATACATAAAAATTAATCAATGTATTACATCATTTTAATAGAATAAAAGACAGAAACACAAATCAAAACATGAGATACCACCTCACACCTGTGAGAATAGCCTATGTCAAAAAGAGCAGGAACAAGCGTTGGTGAGGTGTAGAGAAAAAAAAACAACCTTGGGCCTCCCTGGTGGCGCAGCGGTTGAGTGCTGGGTTGTGAAGCTGCCCGCAGCTTCTGCGGCGCCGGTTTGATCCCTGGCTGCTCCCCGGCCACCGGAGGAGGGTCCCACATGGCATGCAGACCTCTCCTGCCACCCGCTGCTCCCTTCAGCAGTGTACTTGGGTCCTTCTGCCTGCTCTGCTTCCCACTCTGGCTCTCGTGAATTTTCTCACCCTCCCGCGCTTCTGACTGTACCCAGTGCTTATATAAATAAATAAATAAATCTTTTAAAAAAGAAAAAAAAAAACAACAACAACCACCTTGTGCACTGCTGGTGGGAATAAAAACTGATAAAAGACAGTAGGGAGATTCCTCAAAAAGTTAAAAATAGATCTATTATATGATCCAGCAATTCTACTTCTGGGTACCTGTCTAAAAAATATAAAACACTAATTCAAAAGATATATGCTTTCTTATGCTCAATGCAGCACTATTTGTAATAGCCAAGATACGGAAACAACCTAAGGGCCTAATGTCAGATGATTCAGTAAAGAAGATGTGGTGTATCTATACACATTGGAATACTACTCAGTTATAAAAAAATGATGAAATCTTGCCATTTATGACAATATGGATAGAACTGTTGGGGATTATGGTAAATGAATTAAGTTAGAAGGAGAAAAACAAGTACTGGATGATCTCACTCGTAAGTGGAATATAAAGAAACAAAGCAAAGGAACAGATGAAACAAACCCTCGGATTCTGATAGCAGAAGTGAGATTAACTAGGAGGAGAGAAGGGGCCTGATGGATTGTGGTAAAGGATTATTAGTACTTTGGCAGTGGGGAGGGTATGGTGACACACAATGAAGAGATACGAATCTATACTCAAGCAAACATTTCATACCTTAGAACCAAAAACAAAGGCCAAAAAACACCTAATCATCTCAACAGATACAGAAAAAGCACTTAACAAAAATACAACCCTATAGATCCAGAAATGGAAACTTCAGGAACTATTAGAAGAATGATATAAATTTTACATGAAAAGACCTCTAAGATATAATTGTTGAGTAAAAACTTGAGTGACAGAACAGCATTTTTGGCATGGCCCCCTTTATGTTTTTATAAATACAAAGCAAGGAAACACAGGAATAAAAATAAAACAGTAGTAAATAATGTATTATCTAAGTTCAATTGCTGCTTAGCAATTGAAAAAAAGGGAGTAAACCTATTTATAAAATCACAGTTTAGCCAGCTCTGTAAGTAGTCATAATTTTGATATTATTAATAACAGCTTACTTACAACAGCAACAGGGTCATTGCTCCGGGTAGCTGCAAGACTGAAATGTTTCACATGTGTGTTGGTTTCCAAAGCCTTTGCAAAATCTTTTAGGGTTGGAATTGGGATATTCTTGAAAGACAATAATGTAAAACATTATTAAATTTTAGTTTTCAGAAAATTCTATCCATTAATCAAATATATTCTTACCTTTCTGCATTACTCAGAAGTTATATAAACACACAACAGTCTACAAATGAAAACAATTCAGCCTCCCACAAATCTATTTGACTTCTCCATTATGGTACATTTGGACAAACTGTTGACCTAGGACAGAGTATATCACCATTTCGCCATTGTTCATGTTAAAGAAACTCTCACTGTTCTATCTGTACTTATAAGAAAGAAGTCAACCTTTGCCCATTCAAAACAGATCAACTTTTCTAAAGAAAGATATGAGGGAGTCCTGGTTCCTAAGCAGATGACAAACTATCTCAGTCACTTTAAGTTACAAGATAGTAAGAGAAATTAACTCTACAATATTTGAAATGTAGCAAGATAGAGAAGGTATTAATTTCTTCCTTGAGAACCCAGACATCAACTCTGTGGCCTGGTTTAGTTCATTGCTGCTGACTGAGAGACAGACAAGTATCAGGACTGAAATTTTTAAAAATTAAGAAGACTAATGATCAACTAAGGATATTAGCTTTTTCCAAGGCTTTCTCTCCTCCGATGACAGGAATACCCACAGAGATCTCATTCCCTCAGTTCTCGTAATTTTCAGATGCTTCCTCCATCCCAAATCAGGTAAGTTATGACAATTTGAATTTCTAATAACCAAGTCAGATTCCAGAAAGCTGACTTTTATGTGCATACCTAAGAGAAATAAAAACATGTTCCCAAGGGGAAAATAATAATAACTACACAAAACAAAAACAAAAAGACAATTATAAATCAGAGACATCCTGAAGGAGAGGAGGCAGGAGAGGGATCGGAGGGAGGAGGAGCACAGAGGACTGAGGTGATGGTGCACGGGTGCCTTGAGGAAGGAAATTCTATGGGGACTACCCCTGAGTCAGAGGGAAGCAAACATTATTTAAAAATGAACAATGATGTAAAAATTTTTAAAAAATAATTAATTAAAAAAATGTTCCCACAAAAACCTACATGTGAATGTGTAAAGTGACTCTAATCATAATTATCCCAAATTGGAAGCAGCCATATGTCTAGCAACTCACAAATGGACAATCCAATTGTAGCATATCCATATAATCAAATACTACTCAATAACACAGAGGAACAAACTCTAGACATGTGTTGCTTATTGATGTTTTGGTCAACGATGTACTGCATATATGACGGTGGTCGCAAAGGCTATGCCTTATAGATGAGGTGTGTAGAAGGCTATACACCTAGGTTTGTGTGATATTTGAACAACAAAATCGCCTAACAATGCATTTCTCTGAGTGTACTCCTGTTGTTAAGAGACACATAACTGTCTAGGCACAAGCAGCAACAATTGAGAAATATCTCAAATGCATTATCTTAAGTAAAGGAAGCTGGGCTCAAAAAAGGTTATATACAATACAATCCACTTACATGACATTTACAGAAGGCAAAAATGATAGGGAAAGAAAACAGATTAGTGGCTGTCAGGGGCTAGAGTTTGAGGCAGAGAATGACAAAAGGGTATGACATGTTCTACATGTACAATGGTAAGATTTGTCAAAACTCATAGACGTACACATTAAAAAGGGAGAGCTTTATTATATATGTTACATCCCAAGAAATGTGATTTAAAAAACAAAACCCAAAGACTAAATGCTCTTAAAAGAAGGCAGTACTTTGGAAGTGAGAGAGATTTATTCTGACAGAATGTGATACTCTTTAGAAAGCAAGTCAGAAAAATACTGTAAAGCTTTAGTTTCGAAAATATGAGGGAGTATGTATTAGTACTGTTAGAGGCAAAACTTTACCTTTAAGCAGAAAGAACTAGACTGTATCAAAATTACCCAGCTGTCATCCTAAATCCAACCTACTCAAAGCAATTCAAAATGTTTTGTTTGCTACCATGCCTACCTTTATATTATTCAAATTAACTTCAACAAGACGAACATCATTTTCTTTAATTCTCTTTAAACTCTCTTCAACGTTAGTTGGATTTGGTGGCTCATCAAATACTGGGAGAATCTTTTCACCTTTTACCACATCTACAGTAATAAATGAAAAGAACAAGAGTTTCATAGGTTGATACTTCTACACTGGATACATATATTAACTTGGTAAGACACACATACACACTCTCAAGAGAACTAACTTAAAAGTTTCTTCTCTACATTTCCAAAAAGATCCTTAATTGTTGACACTATTTAAAACAATGAAGTAAAACTGTATTGAATATAAATGCCAGACATAATTCAATATTTAATTTGTTTTCCAAAGTATCAACCTTTAAAAAAGAGTATTTTCACTGCTTCGGTGTATAGGATCTGTTTACTAAAATATATTTGATAACACATATTTGATGATCCCATTTATTGTTGAAGACAAAGTTTTAGTAAGATAAAATTTAACTGCTCTTCACATGTTAAGATTTGACTAGCAATTAATGTGACATCTGTAAGAATCACAGACTTCAAGAAATACAGCATCACTATGGAGAGTAAGGTGATGGCAGGACACAGTATATCTTACTCCCATGGAGGACACTACACAATGGCAATCGGCGGAGGACTCTCTAATAATACGAATAGGGATAGGGAATGGTGAGACAGAGGGAGAATACATGCACAAAAGAGCTACTGAGATAATAATCACCACCTAGGAAGCATTCTTTTTATAAAAAAAAAAAAAAATTATTTATTTATTTATTTATTTATTTATTTATTTATTTATTTATTTATGCATACAAGCATTGGCGTGTAAGGGCCTCCCTAGTGGCACAAGAGTTAAAGTCTCAGCACTGTCAAGCTATCACCAGCCGCTGCAGCATGAGTTCGATCCCTGGCTAGACCTCTCCTGTCTCCTCTCCCACAGCAGTGTGTTTCAGTGGATCCTCCTGTTCTGCTCCCCACTCTGTCTCTGGTGAATCCTTGCACCTGGCGAGATAGGAGAGCGCTGCTGTGCCATATGTGGCTTACTTCCCTGGCCGGGGATAGAACTCAGGCAGTACCGGTGATAGCTCTGAGACTTAACCCTTAGGCCACCAGGGAGGCCTTACCAGCATTCTTACCAACAGATGAACAGAACTGAACCTGATCACACCTCTAGAACTAACAATTTATAGAAACATGAGAGAGAAAAAAAATCAATATGACACCATGAGACTGCAATCAGTCAAATACAGAATGTAGAAAATTCTACCCAACAAACCACCCAGTTTCTTCAAGCAACAACTGGAATGAACAAAGAGGGAAAGAGGAGTCATGGATAACTATTATAAAATGAACATGAACTAAAAAGACAGATAACCAGATGCAAAGTGTGGCCCTTAACTGGATCCTGATTTGAACAAATAGGGAAAGGATGTTTTTGAGATAACAGTGTAAATCTGTAGATGAACTGGATAGTAATGGTATGCAGCTATGTTAAAAGAAATACTTATTTGTGAAAGATACTTTCGGAAATGTTTATAGGTGGGTGACGTAATACCAAATGAACAGAATTTAAAACAGTCCAGGAAAAAAAGTGGAAAGGGTAGGGAGGGATGATGGATGAAACAAGCTGGCAAAATGTTGAAAATAGCTGAAGCTCGATGGTGGGTATATTCTATTATGTATGCTATGAACATCTCTACACTAATAAGTAAAAAATAAATATAGAAAAGGGCCAAATTACAGAACATTCATTAAATAGAACATTAAGTTGCAGATTTCTTGAAAATCATTCACACTGAAAATAAAATATCAACGTAAAGCAAGTTGACCAGCTTTTATACTGCTTATTATTAGTATTATTAAATGAGGTAACAGTAACAGTGGTTCCTATTACATTAGTTGACATATCTAGCAGACAGTAGTTAACATTTTATTTCCAGCGGCTTTCAATGTCAACAACTGCAATCAAGTTTCAAATACATATACATATCATTTGGCATGTATAAAATGAACTTGATACAAGAAGATAGCAAAACATATTCAGAAAGGATTAAAATTCACAAAGTATATAAGTACTCACTTGAAAAATGTTCTTGGTCCACACCATTACTGCTACTTCCCACTATACTACAGAACTGTGAATTCGTTATTAAATTGTGCATCCCAAGAATAGCTATAAATATAGAAAAAAGAAATTATTTTATTTTCATCATTTTAAACAAAGAATTAATTTTACAACCAAAAATTTGAGACAATACGGCTTATTCATTCAATAAATTCTAAGAGTACCTGTTCCCTTCAAATACTAAACACATATGAACATACACAGCATTCAGAAGAGATCAACTTAGGTATTTTCTTGAGGATATGTGAAGATGTGAATATCCTCTGAACATTTTCCTTCTCAATTATACACATACTTTGCAAAAAAAAAACCAAGGAGAGTGATTTAAAAATCACCTAAATCTCTTTCTCATCAACACTTTATTTCCCTCCACTTTTTGAAGTTAGATTCCCCCCATATTTCTGAATTCAAACACACAGTTGGAGTCAGCTTAAACCTAAATATAAATCTACGCTTAGCGCCCTCTGGTGGTTAAGAGAGAAAATCAAAATGCTCAGTCTTGCTGTGAGATAAACGTGGGTTTTCAACTTAATCTTTGCTATTTTTACATTTGTTAACACTCAAATTCATATGTTAGCTAGGAGTAGAATACTAAAAGTATATCTGAGTTCTCATATCTAAGATTAAAATAACTTCCCTCAAAAGATGACACTTAGGAAATAATTTATTGATGTTTTTGATTCCCTCTTGCATAAATAAAGAAGTTACCCATTCCACTTTAATGAATGCAACGTTTATAAAAATCATCCTGCTCCATCCAAACATATTAGCTCTTGGGGCTACTTGGTACCAAGATAACCCTATGCAGTTTCTCTATCTGGGAAATGGGTGTGTTTGCAGGTAAGTGGGGGAGGTCACTGGCCCAAATGAGAAACTGGGAATAATGAAAATAACAGGACGGTTGGGAATGTTCCATATACTTCAGTAAGTTGGTAAAGCAGTGAGAACAGTTCAGGACTGGCTGCTTCATCTGCTTTCCAGTTACAATCTCCAGGGATTCTGATAAAATAAGAATGCCGTGGACCTTAGAGACTCTTTCAGTACTCAAAATGAAACTGCTTCTAGCTGGGCACCAGCTGATGAAAGATTTTTATAAAGATTTTCAAATATGGGAACATGGGAAAAGATTTCACGACTGAAAGAATTTAAGTAAATGAAATCCATTATGTCAAGATTTTTAGTGTAAAAATACAAAGCCATATATGTGGTTGCTAATTCAATAATTCTTTGTTAGGCAAAGGAAGCATTTGTACAATGTACATGTGCTGGTATACCCTTCCCCTCCACATTCATTCACAAATTAACTTGATTTAGTTTATACCTGCAAGGTCACACAATTCTGTATCAGAAGCACTTGTCAAAGCTTCTTCTAATTCTGGATCAAGAGATACTTTTTCTTCTGTGAAAGTCTGTACAGGTTTCTGTTTAGGGATGAATATTTTTCCTGTAAAATAAAGCAGTTTGTTAATTCCATTATTACTACAACTAACTCATTTTTCAAGCAAAAATTATTTAAAGTATGTACAATTGAAGCTAAAGGAAAAAGTCAATGTTTTTGATAAAAAAGGTCTGTTTTATCTTTAACATGTATTTATAAGTTCCCAGGGCAATACTTTGGTGGTACAAATAGATGAAAAAAAAATAAATAAATTTTGCCATTGGTGGAACTGAAAATTGGCTTTTAAAAAAAGATTTATTTTCATTTATGCATTCATGCAAGAGCTGGGGTATAAGGCAGAGGTGGGGCGGGGAGTGAGAGGATTCACCAGAGACAGAGTGGGGAGCAGAACAGGCGGATCTACTGAAACACACTGCTGAAGGAAGCAGCGGGAGAGACAGGAGAGGTCTGCTGTACCATGTGGGTTAGCTCCCTGGCTGGGGATTGAACTCATGGCACAGTGACTGGTGATAGCTTGGCAGCGTTGAGACTTTAACCCCTGCACTATCAGGGAGGCCCCAAAATTGGCTGGTTTTTTTGAGTGTTACTCTAAAATAATAAAAAAAAAAGAAGAAATAAACAAAAAGTTCTATAAAATAAGAATAAATAATCTATTTTCATATTGTTAAGCAACAAAGCATTACAGTCATTTGGGGGATGTCAGAGGCAATTATGATCCCAGAAATTCAAGTTCTGACTGCAAAGTAATTTCCATGTTTCCTGAGTGATATTCTGAAACTTTTGATCACCACTCCAGTTGTAAGCATCAATGGATACTATCAAGGTTACCTGGTAAGAAACTAATTATTCTGGAAACCTGAAGGCTTTATTAAGTGATAAATATCTTATCATCACATGTTCAATGCATGATAGAAAATAAGACAATGGAAAATGATAACGATATTAACTATAGCACAAGCTGACCAAACAAGATATACTCATACATGGTGGGGATGGTTTACCAAGACTGACTTTGGTTTCTCTCCCAAGACAGGAGAAAATTCTAATAAGTGGCCTAGAAAAACCCATATATAGATTCAGAAAAGTGTCAATATTTTCTTCCTATTAGAAAACTACTAGGGAAATTTATGAAAATATGCAACCCAATGTATCTGTACAGTACTCTATTAAAATAAATGTTTGTGTGCTTATTATCGGGGCAATGTGTTACATATTTCTTGTTCAAGGTAAATATTAATAAGCATAGCCATAAGGAATTCTTCCAGGATGCGGACTACTTCTATGACTCTGGCCAAGCTTGCCAAGGTATTGTCTTCTAAACCATATAAAGGATTTAAATTTCTGATCATATACATTTTTAGTACTTCTGTTTGGTTCTTTTTTAAAAAATAGTTTCCATATCTGCCAAAATTCTGCACCTTTTCATACATGCTGTATATCTTTGTCCAGCAGATTCTTCGGCATTTTTGTCATAGTAAAAGTCCCTCACTGATAACCCAGTATCTGGATTCTCTGCAGGTCTTCCACTGACTTTACTTCCTTGACTCGTACATCACACGTGTTTTAAGATCTTTACTTGCTGGCATTCTGTATAAAAGTATAACAGAGGGCCTCCCTGGTGGCATGGGGTTAAGTCTCAATGCTATCATGCTATCACCGCTGAGGCGTGAATTCAATCCCCAGCCAGGGAGCTAACCCACACAGTGTAGCAGACCTCTCCTGTCTCCTCTGCTGCTCCCCCAGCAGTGTATTTCAGTCAATTTGCCTGTTCTGTTCCCCACTCTGTCTCTGGTGAATCCTCTCACCCCCTGCACCTCTGGCTTACACCCCAGTTCTTCTGTGCATAAATAAATAAATAAATACTTAAAAAAATATAAAGGTATAGCAGAGAAGAGAAATTTTTCTTCAGAAAATGGAGCATTCCGGGCCTCCCCAGTGGCGCAGCGGTT
Organism: Talpa europaea; assembly: GCF_964194135.1. Classification (NCBI taxonomy): domain Eukaryota; kingdom Metazoa; phylum Chordata; class Mammalia; order Eulipotyphla; family Talpidae; genus Talpa; species Talpa europaea. The sequence goes on along the minus strand of NC_140075.1, from coordinate 40,428,185 downwards.
GAGCGCTGGGTTGCGAAGCTGCCCGCGGCCTCTGCAGCGCCAGTTCGAACCCCAGGGTCTCCCGGGCCACAGGAGGAGGGTCCCACATGGCGCGCAGACCTCTCCTGCCGCCCACTGCTCCCCTCAGCAGTGTACTTCAGTCCTTCTGCCTGCTCTGCCTCCCGCTCTGGCTCTGGTGAATTTTCTCACCCTCCTGCGCTTCTGACTGCACCCAGTGCTTGTATAAACAAACAAAACAAACAAATAAAAACATGCCTCTATAAAAAAAAAAAAATGGAGCATGCTGTTAGGCAGGGCTGAATCAAAATACTTTACAGCTGAGCTAAATCTGGGCTTTGTTGCAACTTTAGTTTGATTTAGTTCCTCCAGTGGCTTCAAGCATTTTGAGGAGGAGAGGACCAGGACTTTCTCTGCAGCAAGGCCTGAGATGAGAAACCTAAGTGAAGTTCTAGAGATCTCCTGACTACCTAGTTTTGAACTGTGAAGTGTGAGATTTCTCTTGCTGTATAGCCTTGGCCTCCAGTGTTCCAGGTAGTTGGAGAACTCTCGTTGTTTTTCAGTCCTATCCCCTGCTTTTGAAGCCCAGCAGAACTTCCTGTCCCACTCTTGACTTGTCTGCTCTATACTCAGAGAAGTTGGGGATGGCCTAGAAATGGTTTCTCTCCACTCTCCTGTCTCTCCCTCAATCTTCCTAAACTGAAAACCTATGTCTCGGGAATTTTCTCAGCTCTGTGCCATTGTCTCTGTTCTTGGATAAAATCCTTAATACTAAATGAAGATCTATAGAAAAGAACTGGGGGTGGGGTGGGGGGGGTTAAGAGCAGTCACTCTGTCTCTAGGGCCATGCTGTCCAATATTAGCCACTAAAACCACATGTAACGATTTAAATTTTAATTATTAAAATTTTAAAAATTCAGTTCCTCAATCATCTTAGGGACATTTCAAGTGCTTGATAGCCACATCTGTGGTGGCCACCATATTGGCTCACACAGATATTGAACATTTCCATCACTGTAGAAATTCTTAGTAGACAGCACTAATGTAGGCCTCCTCTGGACTCTAACATGCCAGCCCATACATGGTTAATAAAAAGTTTGTTAGAAATTGAGCTGATTTTTCCTTCTCTCTATGGTGGTTTCTTCCTTTTCCCTACATTTCAGTCAGGAGAGGAATGGAGCACTTCCCTTACAGAGGGTTTGTCCCTTTCTGGAATCATTCAGGTTTGTGTCCTTAAGCTCTCTGGCAGGTTTACAAAAACTATGATCATATAGCCTGTGCTGCTTATTTTGATTGCTATAGTGAATGTGGTGAGAATAATAGTCTCTCGTAACTTACTAAATCTGATCAGATGTCATTCCGGTTTCCTTATTTTAAAAATGGTACTTGGTCAATCCACAATGTATATATACTAGTAAGGATGTTTTAAAACTGCGTGTAACAAAATACCCACAAAAAGGTTGTTTAAATTGGTGCTTCTCAATCTTTAATGTGCATTTTATTCATGTGATGATCTTATTAAAGTGCAGATTAGGATGCAACAGGTATGACGTGGGATCTGAGATTATGTATTTCTAATCAACCTCTCATGTGATGCTGATACTATTGACCACAGACCACACTTAAACACAGAAAAGGTTCAAACAAGAAGTATTTCTGTTATCTCAATAAACAGACAGGTTTGTGGTTGGATTAGTTAGCCACTCAATGTTAGCATCAAGGATCCAGGCTCTATTTTGCTTTGGCTGTAACCAGATGCAGGCCTTTGTTCTCAAGCCATCAGTCTCCAGATGGCCTTAATAAATTAAAAATTCACAAAAATTCAGGACAGGAAGGAAAGGCACTTTCCCAAATGTCAACTTTTATAAGAAAAACTGTACAGGAGATTCCCTCTCTCGCCTCACCATCAGCATTGGGCCACATGTTCATGCTCCAGCAGCAAGGATGACGAGGAGAGAAAGCACTTGGCATTTCCAGTCTGGTTCAGAGATGGGTTATGCCAGTAAGAAGGAATTTGTCCCAATATTGAACCAAATGACCACTTCCACACTCTCTTAATTCCCTAAACACTACACTATGGTCAGAGTTACGCATTGTGCATGTTTTGTGGGAACTTTTCCAGGGTATAGTCTATGTTCTGCTCATCCCTGCACCCTTGCTAGCACCAAGTACACGGTTCACATTGCTGAATGAATACTTTCACAATGACTTCCAGTCTAACTACCTCATTTTGTATAATCTAACCTAATACCCTGGTTTCTGAACACTTTACCCAGTACTTCTGTGCTTCTTCCAATAAATCAACAGATTTCAAAAAAATTTTTTAAAGATTTATTTATTTATTTATACAAGCACTGGGTACAGTCAGAAGAGCCGGAGGGTGAGAGAATTCACCAGAGCCAGAGCAGGGAACAGAACAGGCAGACTGTTGAAATACACAGCTGAGGGGAGCAGCGGGCACGGCAGGAGAGGTCTGTGTGCCCTGTGGGACCCTCGTTGGCAGCCTGGGATCGAACTGGTGCTGCAGAGGCTGCAGGCAGCTTCGCAGCCCAGCATTCAATTGCTGCGCCACTGGGGAGGCCCAACAGATTTCAAATTTAACATTAGCAGGAAAACTTATCCCCTCAAATGCCTATCTGTCTGATGGTATACATAACTGATTTTCTTAGTACCAGATTCTGCAGTTCTGGTAATTATTAAGTAATCTTTTTAACTATTGGCTTACAGGCAAAGGCAAATCCAAACATTACATCCTGTTAATTCCATAGTGGTTTCACAGTAGTTGAGATTACAAATAAAGTAGCCTGCCTTTAAATGCCATTTCAGAGTCTCCCTGGTGGCCCAAGAGGTTAAGTCTCAGCACAATGAATCTAGCAGGCAGACACTGCAGCAGGAGTTTAGTCCCAGGCCAGGGAGCTAGCCCATGTGTGGCGCAGCAGACTTCTCCTGTCTCGCCCGCTGCTCCCCTCAGAGGTGTATTTCAGTCAATCTGTCTGTTCTGCTCCCCACTGTTTCTGGTGAATCCTCTCACCTCGCCCCCTACCTCTGGCCTATACCCCAGTTCTTGGATGCATAAATAAAACAATTCTTTAAAAAGAAAAATAAATAAATAAATGCCATTTCACTTTCCTGAGTTCAATCTCACCTGAATTTTCAACTATCTATAATAGTGGTCCTAAGTGTTGGGTGAACACTGGACACATGGGGAACTTTAAATATTTCTGATTTAATTGGCTTAGTGTGCTTGTTGGAACAGATGGATTTTTTAAAAGGCTCTCTAAGTATTCTAATGCATAGCAGCCACGGTTAAGAACCATTAGATTATGGTATTCACTTTTTAAAAAAAAATGTTTTTATTTTGTGTAGAAGAATTGGGGTGGAAGCCAAAGGTGGGAGTGAAAGCATTCACCAGAGACAGAGTGGGGAGCAGAACAGATGGATCTACTGAAACACACTATTAAGGGGAGCAGCGTCTGAGATAAGAGCTGTGCTATCTATGGGTTAGCTGCCAGGCGGGGATCAAACTCAGGCCATAGCAGTGATAGCACTGAGACTTAACCCCTAGGCCACCAGGGAGGCCAAGATTATGGTATTCACTTAATAAAACAACTACACACGCTATCAAATAGCTGCCAATGTCTTACTTGAGGGACCAATGCAATCTAAAAAAATTATGAAGGTCTAAAATATTTATTTTTATAATCCTCATCTACATTCCATTGAAGCACTATTCATATCTAATTTTTCCCCATACATAAACTTTTACTAAGACTTAGAAATACAAAGTGGATCTGAGCTGAAAAATAAAGCAAAACACAACAAAATTTCTAAGGGCTTATGGAAATTCTGTAACATGGAATTAAGCTCTATTTCATAATAGCTCTGAAACAGTTTGGCACCTCTCCTGAAACAGTTTGGCATCACCTCCTTTAAGATAATTTCTCTTGGGCCTCCCCCGTGGCGCAGCGGTTGAGCGCTGGGTTGCGAAGCTGCCCGCAGCCTCTGCAGTGCCGGTTCGATCCCCGGCTGCTCCCCGGCCACCGGAGGAGGGTCCCACATGGCGAGCAGACCTCTCCTGCCGCTCGCTGCTCCCCTCAGCAGTGTACTTCGGTCCTTCCGCCTGCTCTGCTCCCCGCTCTGGCTCTGGTGAATTCTCTCACCCTCCCGCGCCTCTGACTGTACCCAGTGCTTGTATAAATAAATAAATAAATAAATAAATAAATAAATAAATAAATAAATAAATAAATCTTTAAAAAAAAAAAAAAAAAAAAGATAATTTCTCTGTTCATAGAGATTTTTATTACAGAGGTATTTAGCCTAAACGATACCGTGTTTTTAACAGTACAAAAAATAATAACTTCATATTTCTTCATGGTTAATTTAACACTAATATACAAAACTATTTTTTTAAGATTTATTTATTTATTTATACAAGAACCGGGGTATAGGCCAAATGCGTGGGAGGGTGAGAGGATTCACCAGAGACAGAATGGGGAATAGAACAGGCAGACTGACAAAAAACACTGCTGAGAGGAGCAGCAGGCGCGACAGGAGAGATCTGCTGCGCTATGTAGGATCCTCGCCGGCCGGCTGGCTGGGATCAAACCCATGCTGCAGAGGCTGCAGACAGCTTCACAGCACGGTGCTCAACTGTCTGTGCCACCAGGGGAGGCCCAAAATTATTTTTAATGCATATATATAAAAAATCTAGTAAAGAAATTAATTTAGGGCCTCCCCGGTGGCGCAGCGGTTGAGCGCTGGGTTGCGAAGCTGCCCGCGGCCTCTGCGGCGCCGGTTCGATCCCTGGCTGCTCCCCGGCCACCAGAGGAGGGTCCCACATGGCGCGCAGACCTCTCCTGCCGCCCGCTGCTCCCCTCAGCAGTGTACTTCGGTCCTTCTGCCTGCTCTGCTCCCCACTCTGGCTCTGGTGAATTCTCTCACCCTCCCGCGCTTCTGACTGTACCCAGTGCATGTAAAAACAAAACAAACAAACAAATAAAATAAATAAATAAAAACATGCCTCTATAAAAAAAAAATTTAAAAAAATATATAAAAAGAAATTAATTTAGTGAGAAAGGATATTCTAGGCAGAAATGAAATTTAGAATTATGAATACAAAACTCAAGGGACTCTCTCCAAATTGATTTACATACTTTAAAGCAATCCTTTTCAAAATCTCAGCTGACTTTTCTGAAGAAAGTGACAAAAGTCTTGCTAAAATTCACATGGAAATCCAAGGGACCCAGAACGGTTAAATAATCTTGAACAAGAGCAAAGCTGAAAGACTCACACTTCTGATTTCTAAACTTATTTTACAGAATTACTATAATACTGATACTGTTAAGGTGTGTAAGGAAAGACAATGCGACAGAATTTCAAGTTCAGAAATAAATACTTATATTCATGGTAAAGTGAATTTCTTTTTTTTTTAATAATAAATTTTATTTTTATATTCCCCATACAAATGCAACCCCCTTATTTTGACCCCAATCCCTCCCCTCCGGCCCCCTACCCCCCATAGAGTGTCTCTGGCTCATAGTTTTTTGTTGATTTTGATTTTCACGTAAAGTGAATTTCTGCAAGGGTATCAACGGAGAAAAAATTGTCTTTTCAACAAATAGTTCTGGGACAACTGGATAACTACCAGCAAAAGAATGAAGTTATACCCCTTCTTCATATCTTATATAAATATTAATTCAAAATGGATTACCGACCTAAATGTAAGCACTAACACTAATACCCTTAAGTGTTAAATCTCCGTGATTTTGGAGTTAGCCAATAGTGATTTAGAAATGACACCAAAAGCACAAGCAACAAAAAATACATAAATTGGACTATATAAAAATTTAAACTTTGTAGGGCCAGTGATACCATCAAGAAAATGAAAAGATAACAGAGAATGGGAGAAAAATTTTTTCAAATAATGTATCTATATAACCTGTATGATACAGTCTCATGCCCAGACTACATAAGGAAAGGTATCAATAGTAAATCAACTAAGGCAGTTTGGTGGTGGGTGAATGAAATAGGTATACACATGGAGGAGCAAAAATGTGATCCCCCCAAAAAATAAAGTAACATATACACAAAGCAAAACCCCCGCAAAAATCTAAATACCAAAAAAAGGAAACAAAAAAAACTGTTTTGATTGTTTTGATTGATGCAAACCATTTTAAACTGTTTTGATTGATGCAAACCATTTTAAAAAATAAAATTTAAAAGCGGGCAAAGGACTTGAAGAGACATTTCTCTAAATAAGATACATGATACATAGATGTCTCATAGCACATGAAAAAGGCTCAGCATCATGTCATGAGAAAACTGCAAATCAAAATCATAATGTATTATTATATCACACTACTAAGATGGCTCTAATCAAAAACGCAGACAACAAATGTTATGATACAGAGAAACTGGGAATATAAAATGGTAACACTTTGGAAAACAGATTTGGCAATTCCTCAAATTGTTAAATATAGTTACCATTTGGCCAGCAATTCTACTCCTAGGTATATAAACCAAAGAAATGAAACCATGTGCAACACAACAACCTACACACAAATATTCACAGCATTATTCACAATAGCTAAAAAAAATGGAAATAATCCAAATGCCCATCAACTGATGAACAGATAAACCAAACACGGTATGTACCCATACAATGAAATACTGTTCAGTCATAAAAATTCTACATTCTATATTGACCTTCATAGAATTGAACAATCTAGAATGGGGCCTCCCTGGTGGCACAAGGGGTTAAGCACTGCACTATTAAGCAATCTGCAGCCTCTGCAGCAGGAGTTCGATCCCCGGCTGGCCAGGGAGCAACCCACATGGTGCAACAGACCTCTCTTGACTCGCCCACTGCTCCCCTCAGCAGTGTACTTCAGTTAATCTGCCTGTTCTGCTCCCCACTCTGTCTGTGGTGAATCCTCTCACCTCCCACATCTCTGGCCTGTACCCTAGCTCTTGTATGCATAAATAAATATTTTTTTAAAAAATCTAGAATGATATATGCTATAACATGGACAAAACTCCAAAACATTATGCTAAGTGAACAAAGTCAATCATAAATGTATTATTATTATTATTTGATTTATATGAAATGCCCAAAACATACAATTTAGAGACAGAAAGTAGATTAGTATTTCCTACCACTGGGGAACAGAGTGAGGCATGGAAACTGACTGCTAATGGGAGTAGGGTTTCTTTTTGGGTGATGAAAATGTTCTAATCTGAAGACTCTGGTGATACTTGCAAAACTGCAAAATACTAAAAACACTGAATTGTTACTTTAAATAGGCAAATTTTATTATTTGGATTGCATCTTAATAAAGGTATTTTAAAATAAACACTAAGGGGTTGACACATTAGTTTGCCTCATTAAATTTATATTTAGTCCCTAAAATACAAAAAGAAAAAAAAACTGAAACACATTGAATCAGACAGTATATTTGTGCTTCTTAGTCAAAATCAGCTGTTTTCTGAGAAATACATGATTAGCACACCGCTGAGTTGATTCCATATGACAGAACATGCCTTTCTAGACATTTGCACTAAGCTAGTCTATATTAGTGTTAAATATCTTAATGACTATAAGATACTACAAATACTGTGGATGTCTCTCATAAAGTTTAGCTTGGTTTGTACCCTTGTCTCACAGGATGAGGGAAATGTTAGGCTTTTATTCACTGTAGAAGTATTGTGTGTGTGTGTGGGGGGGGACTTGTTTTTGCAGAGAGTAGGGAAAAAATACAGCCAATTTGATATTACTTTTATCCAAAACTGCTTATTAACGAACATACTCTTCATAGCTTCATTATGAACATCTTGATTCTGAATTGTTTTTCTTTTTATCATGGACTATTTCTTTACAGGATCCCAATCTCATTCAATAAAATAATATACAGGAATATAAATATATTTATATAAATATAAAGGAATGGGTACACAGTACATTTAATAGGCATGCATTCCTTATTCTTATTTGCCCTGGAATTTCTTGCATGTGTGTGTGAGAGACAGATATACAGTGAGATAGAGTTTTCCAAAACAAACTTAACAACCCAGGAAGAGTACTGAAAACCAAGTACCTACATAGCAGTGCTTCTTAAACTCAATAAACAAAGATTGACTAGGCATGGATATTTTTTTTTTTTATAAAACTTTTTTTTTTTAATAGAGGCATGTTTTTTTATTTATTTTATTTGTTTGATTTTTGTTTATACATGCACTGGGTACAGTCAGAAGCGCGGGAGGGTGAGAGAATTCACCAGAGCCAGAGCGGGGAGCAGAACAGGCAGAAGGACTGAAGTACACTGCTGAGGGGAGCAGCGGGCGGCAGGAGAGGTCTGCGCGCCATGTGGGACCCTCCTCCGGTGGCCGGGGGGCAACCGGGGATCGAACCGGCGCCGCAGAGGCCGCGGGCAGCTTCGCAACCCAGCGCTCAACCGCTGCACCACGGGGGAGGCCCGGCATGGATATTTTTGAAAACGCTCCCTAGGTAATTTTTACTTTCTCCCACTCAGACTGATAATCAGGTAAGCACTCATCTGCATAAGTATAGCTATGAAAAGATTAGGATGTTATCCTGGATGATTTTTTAACTGAAATTATAATTCTTTATACTATACAAAATATGAAACTGGGCAATGACTAAATTAGAAAAAATCTCTCAGACAAGTATGAAACGCCACATCCCCCACTCCTAGATGAAACAAAACAAAAACAGGGTTATGATTTTTGGTTGCTAAGAATGTTGAAATAAGTTCAATAATGTTGCTACAACTACAAACGGCAGCTAAGGAAATACCAAAAAAACAAGATAAGAATTCATATAATAGTAAGTTAAATGCATGGCATTTATCCAAACGCATGTTTGTGCCAAGAGGGTAAAAAAAGAAATCTCTTGCCAAGATCCTTGTTATTGTCATAAAATCACAAGATATATTGTGAACCATGTTAAGTGTTTTGCCTGAAATTTTTCCACTAATTTTCATTTCTTCTGCTCTGATATCAAAGTACAGCCACTACAAATTTTGAAAATTATCCTAGCTATAGTTCCCAACCTTGTTGAATATATATAAAAAGTACAACAAGAAACAGAGACAACTCTTAGTTACTTCATTTCTATAAGGGTGAAAGGCCCTAGCTAATTTTGTGGTTAATTTATAAGCTATCTAGTTCCAGAAAAGATTTAAGATAACTAGCCTGCTATAATCAGCAATGAGCTTTGGGACATACCTTTTGACAGGAAGAACACAAACCTCTAACCAAACTGAAGAATGAAAGGCAGATCCAAGAAAGGTATTTTTGCTTTCACCATCAACACACATGACACCTGCTCAATACTGCAATATATCCAATAAATGCTTATTCATTAAACAAATGCTTTGTGAGTTTATATGTATTAAATAATGAACAAGACACCATAAGAGAGCTTTTACTCTGGGGAACTAATACTTTAAGTAAGTGTTTCTCAATAATGAGTAAAGATGGAAGAGTATCCTCCTTCATCTCCCTTGTCTTGGCCAATGCCTCAGTTTTCCAGAATTTCAAAGAGAAAGAGTTTTGTAAAAAACTTCTCAGCATTTTTATATCTTTAGGTAAAAGTTTATCTTCAAAAGATATATTTTTAAATCCTGGAATTATGTTACTGTCTTCATTTTCTTAAACATTTAGTTTCTCGACATTTTGAACATAATAGAATCATAGAAAAGACATTTTCTTTAATCTGTGCCTAGATTACTCGATACCATTTCTACTAAGAGTTGGTTAGATTTAGATGAATTTGACAGATATTGTGCATTCTACTGAAATAATGCACTTTAAAATAGTTCTCAATATGTCGTTTGTTAGCTGTGTCTTACTAGCTGCCTTAATACCTTCTTTTTGCTGTTATAAAACTGCATTATTAAAAGCAGAACATTTACTAGTGTAGGACAACATGTTCCCCAAAAGGCACCAAAGACATAATGCCTTGATCTTCACTTAATTAGAATTCCTCCTTCTCAACTGTTGACATATGCTTTCAATTTTATAAAATGTACAGTTATAAACAAATGCTTCACAAATCACAAAATAAAATTACTAATTTAGCTCTATATAGTAACTTTCAAGGGTCTTTCTTATAGCTTGTTTGGTTAGTTAAAAACATTTTGAGATGAGGGCTTCCCCGGTGGCACAGTGGTTGAGCGCTGGCTTGCGAAGCTGCCCGCAGCCTCTGCAGCGCCAGTTCGATCCCCGGCTGCTCCCTGGCCACCGGAGGAGGGTCCCACATGGCGCGCAGACCTCCCCGCTGCCCGCTGCTCCCCTCAGCAGTGTGCTTTGGTCCTTCTGCCTGCTCTGCTCCCTGCTCTGGCTCTGGTGAATTCTCTCACCCTCCCGCGCTTCTGACTATACCCAGTGCATGTATAAATAAACAAACAAACAAATAAATAAATACATGCCTCTTTAAAAAATCCTGAAATACCAATTTTCCATTTTATGGGCATTCTCTTCATATACCAGTTCTGTGTAATTTTAGCTCCAAAAAAGAGCATGAGTGCTTAAATGAAAGATAACAAGTACAATTAATCATCATTTAATTAGTTTCAGAATGTGAGAACATAATTGACTTTAGGGATTCAAGTACCTGATCCTATTATTTTTTCCCAATTTTTTGCTTAAAAAAAAAATGAGTAGTCATCTGATTGATTTTTTAAAAGTAATTTAAAATGAGAGATTACTATGTAATTTTGGCACATAATTTAGAGGGAGCTCAAGGAACTAAGTGATGTCATTGTAACACTCCCTGGCACAGAAAGCTAATATGCCATCAGGTACTGAACTCTGAGACCGGTCATGTTAATAGGAAAAATGATTTTTTTGGAGACCTATGGCACATTTTGTGAATTCTAAGTAGTCCAATTACACCAACAAAATAAAATTTTTTTTTAAAAAAAGATTGATTTATTTATTTATACAACCACTGGGTACAGTCAGAAGCGTGGGAGGGTGAAAGAATTCACCAGAGTCAGAGTGGGGAGCAGAGCAAGCAGAAGGACCGAAGCACACTGCTGAGGGGAGCAGCGGGCGGCAGCAGAGGTCTGCGCGCCATGTGGGACCCTCCTCCGGTGGCAGGGGAGCAGCCGGGGATCGAACGGGCGCTGCAGAGGCTGTGGGCAGCTTCACAACCCAGCGCTCAACCGCTGTGACACGGGGGAGGCCCAAAATAAAATGTTTTTGTTTTTAAACAAAGGTAGGCTTGATGGGCCTCCCTGGTGGCACAAGGGGTTAAGACGCAACCATGAAGCTATCCGCAGCCTCTGCAGCAAGAGTTTGATCCTGGCCAGGGAGCTACCCACATGGCGCAGCAGACCTCTCCTGACTCTCCCGCTGCTCCCCTCAGCAGTGTATTTCAGTACATCTGCTTGTTCTGTTCCCCACTCTGTTTCTGGTGAATCCTCTCAACCCCCACACCTCTGGCCTGTACCCCAGTTCTTGTATGCATAAATAAATCTTAAAAAAAAAACAACAACAAAGGTTGGCTTGTAAACTCTTTCAGAACTAGGAGACTTTCTACTATCTGGAAAGCCATCCTCAAACTGAAAATCTATCTCTGTAACAAATCTGGGACATAACCCAGATGTTCAGACTAAAGAGTCACTTGGAGAGATATCTGAGGAAAAAAACACCAGGCTCTGGATTTTCAGAGCTTGAGAGGGGATTGCTAATAAGATACACATGAATTATCCTGCAAATGTGATCAAGATCTCAGAGATGAGACCCAAAGAAAGGAAGGCATATTTGTGACTACTGATACCCAAGGCTAACTGATTTAAGGATGAGAGCCTAGGGTAGATATGAGAAGACTATTTGGCTTTTAGTCATACTTCAAAGTAGAGCTATACAACCAAAGTTCCCGAATTGTTGAAGCTAAATTTGTACTTCTTCAGGTCTGCGGCACTATAATGACTTAAAATGCTGAACTCCATCAAGTGCAGTGTGGTAGTATTTGTTTCCATCAGATGAACTGCTGACACTCAAAAACCTCACTTCCGAGTATGACTGAGACTGGCAATCTCGTTTGATAATAACACCCATATGACCTTCATAATGATACTATAAAGGAATTTTACAGTGATTTCACTTTATCCATTAACAAATTTTGTCCTCACAAAAAAAAAATGTAGGAAGTAGGCAGACACCCAGACTGTATGATTCCTTTAGAAGTTATGATGCTGGTAACCTTTAGGAAGAAGGGAAAAGTGAGTGGGAGGAGGCAGAAAGTGACTTTCTGAGTTGCTGACAAAGTCTTGATAAGCGTGGAGATTACATGGGTGTGCTCCCCATAGAATTCGTTGACCTGGATCCATCTGATTTGTACATTTTTAGTAAGATGCAATACTTCAAAAGGTTGACTATGTTAACAAATGCCAAGGTTGTAATCATTATAGCATAGCTTGCAAAAATAATTATTTAACAAACAGACATAACTAAAAGAAGCAGTGAAAACACGGGATGCATTATAAATAGATAACCACTAATTGTGAAAGCAAAATCATTTGCTTTTTAATTTACATCCATTTATTTTATATCAATCTGAAACCTAAGAAACAAGATGAAATTTTAAAAGGTTAAAAAGGAAACAAATCTGTACTTTAAACTACAGTTGAATATCGATAAGCATTTCTTCGCTATTGTCAACCTTATTCCTCACTGCTATGATTTCTCCCTATGATCTTTTATTTTCCACTCTCCTCTACCTTCTTTCTCACCTCCTCTAATCCTCCAAGATTTTCTCCTAGGTAACTGGGGATTAGGGAACAGCAGCATGCTAGAGGGCTTCCTGGGTCAGTTCAGGACAAATGCAGCGCCATCTCATCTCTTTTTTTTCCCTTCTTGTCCTCAAAGTCCACCTTTTTTTCTGCCATCTCTTTTCTCTTAATCTCTCCCACTGTTTCTAACACCATTCTTCTTCCTAATTGTAATCCAGCATCCACATAAAACATGTATAATAGTAAAAGGTGATCAACCTATATTTATTCTTATAAAATTATGGTCTTCTATATAAACCAGATTGAAACTATAAACAGTGTTATAGGTATGGTTGTACGGATTAAAATACAATCAACAGTCTCCTGCATGACACAAAGGAACAGATGCTTTTGCCTTTCTACTTTTATGATTCCCCATACTTCAAAATACTGCATTGGTTTTCATTCTTTTTCTGGCTCCAAACACCTGAGGAACATGCTATCTCTTACAATAATGTGCCGATTAATTTTATGTGCCAATTTGGTTGTGCCATAGTACCCAGACATTGGTCAAATATTATCTGGATGCTTCTGTGAAGACCTTATTTTTTTTTCTTTTGAGATTAGCATTTAAATCAACGGACTTTAAATAAAGTCATAATGTCATAAACTCCATCCAATCAGCTTAAAGCCTTAATAGTACAAAGACTCCATGAGCAAGAAGGAATTCTGTCAGCAGACTACCTTCTTTGGACTTGAACTGAACTTGCTGACCTACTCTGTATATTTTGGACTCCCTAAGTCTCAAAAATGAATGAATCAATTCCTTAAAATCAATTAGTCCCAACCTGTAGATAGGTAGGTATGTAGGTAGGTAGGCAGACAGATGTTACACATGTACGCACATGCTTTTGGTTCTGCTTCTCTCGAGAACCCTAACACAAGTAGCTATGGTAGGGACTCAACTAGAGATAAGGTGAAGGAGACCACAGAAAAGTAGAGGGGTTAGAGCTCATAGATAATTTTGAAAAGTGGGCCTCCGTGATGGCTCAAGGGGTTAAGACTCAACCCATGAAGCTATTCTCAGCCTCTGTAGCACGAATTCAATCTCCGGCCAGGGAGCAATCCACATGGTGCAGCAGACCTCTCCTGATTGGCCTGCTGTTCCCCTCAGCAGTATATTTCAGTTGCTCTGCCTGTTCTGTTCCCCACCACCCCCACACCTCTGGCCTGTAGCCCAGTTCTTGTATGCATAAACAAATAAATCTTTTTAAAAAAAGATAATTTTGAAAAGGCTCGATGCAGACCTTGAAGACTATCTACTCAAAAATCATTCACCAGTCTTCCTCTACTATAGACAATGGAACATTGAAATAAACTTTTCAGCTTTCCTTGCAGCTAAGGAGCAGTGATACAGCTGTGGCCAATATTCTTGAGAAGTGCTTCCTTCCCAAATAAAAAGCTTAAGCCTCACTAAGAAAAGCACTACATTCTTACCATTCTCCTTGCCCGGAGCATTACGGATTTAGATGTAAACAAAGTGCCTGGAAGAGTCCTTCAGTTCTATTACTTCCACTACCATTCCTCAGTATTTCTTCCATACACAAATATCCTAACTGTGCAAGTAGAATTTGACTTCTCTGGCCTATCTGTATTGAAAGCGGAGAAATTTAACTTCATGTTAAGTGCTATTATATACAGATCATTTACGTCCTATGCTGTATTCAGTTGCCGCTAAAGATACATGTGGTCTGCTATGGGAGGGACTTGGACTAGGAAAAGTTTCTGAAAGTAATGATTATGAAGCATTGGCAACTATAACTATGAATTATTAAAGAAGGCTAGAAGATAGCCTTTAAAAACAGTGTCTGAAAATAGAGCCTTCATGATTTTTTTTTTAAAGATAGGAAGACAGTTTATTTTTTCAAAGATTTATTTATTTATACAAGCACCGGGGTACCAGCCAAAGGTGCGGGAGGGTGAGAGAATTCACCAGAGACAGAGCAGGCAGCAGAACAGGCAGAAGGACTGAAACACACTGCTGAGGGGAGCAGCAGGAGAGACAGGAGAGATCTGCCACGCCATGTGGGTTTCTCCCTGGCAGGCCGGGAATCGAACCCACGCCGTAGAGGCTGCGGACAGCTTCACCAGAAGCTGTGAACAGCTTCACAACACCGCGCTCAACCCACTGTACCACCAGGGAGGCGGGAGCCTTGATGATTTTATAGCATTCCACCTTAAAGATAGGAGTCAATATAGAGCAGTGCTCTATCTGAAATACACTAGTGAATTAAAATTTTTATCTCAGCATATTTTTGGCAATTACTACAGTAGAGGATTAAAGAATGTTATATAAAATTGCTGTGTAAATACTAACAAAATATTAAGCAGGAACTTATTGGTCAAGTTGATGAAAAATGTACAAGAAATTCCCAAATTACCTAACAAATTTTTAAGTCAAAAGTATATCTTTAAGGCTAGCAATCATGCACCTCTGAAAACATTATTTTCTCCAGACCTATATATAAAAAAAAGAATCAGGGCATCCCTGGTGGTGTAGGGGTTAAATCTCAGGGCTATCATCCTATCACCACTATGGCCTGAGTTAGATCCACGGCCAGGAAGCTAACCCACTTGGCGCAGGTCCTCCTGTCTCACTTGCCGCTCCCCTCAACAGTGTATTTCAGTAAACCCACCTGTACTGCTCCCCACTCTGTCTCTGGTGAATCCTCTCATGCCCTGTACCTCTGGCCTACAACCCAGCTCTTCCATGCATAAATAAATAAATCTTATAAAAGAAAAAAGAAAAATTAAAGCTATCAAATAATGTTTTCATATTCTGTTTACCTTTTTTTTCTCCAGTGTAGGGCACATAGTCTTCCCTGTCCTTATGCTCCAGTGCTTCTTTCTCCAGATATGAAAGGAGGTGTTCTCTGTCAAATGGCCCTGTAGCAGACTTTGATGTCTGGTTCTTCTGCCGGAATCCTGCAGGCAGTAGGGCATTCTACAAAGAAAATGAATCAGCCATTATACTCACCCAGAATACTAAAGCTATATGCATCCATAGATTAACCATGTAAGAATTCTAAATTAGAGTGTGAAGTAGGCATTAACTACTTTGTTCCAGAATGTTAAGGTAGCAATGTAAAAGAGTTCCCAAGTTGTTTTTTTTTTTTAATTAGGCACAACTGACTTACATTATTATTTTAAAAAAATAGGCGTATACAGTGCCTCCTTTCAGAAAGTATTAAACTAGCATGAACACCCTTTTCTTTTTAAAATGTTCTGGGTTAGTAATTAAAAAATCATGTTTCTTAATGTTTAATAATTGCTCAGCATATAGGTATACAGAAAATCTATTACAAAAAATGTGAAAGACTAAATACATCATAGTCTATCATAACGACTACCATTTCACTGTAGACTTTCTCATGATAAAAAAAAACATGCATACCATACAGCAGGATATGAGGAAATCAGTGTTTACCTGTTTATGTTTAAATACAATGTGAAATGTTCACCTTCTATGTGTATGTATATGTGCACACATCAGCACTAGAATGGACTTGCAAAAAGCACTCTCACTGCTAAAAAATTCCGTCAGTTTACTGTTCCCCATCTCCCACACCATTACTATGGCCCACACTAAGATGCAAACTTGCCTGTAATTCTGTTGTACATTAGTTTTCCAGCTGTTGTTCCTGGACCATGGATCACTTCCTCACTTCTCACTCCCCCCTGCCCTCCCAATGTGTTATCCTAGTCTCATCTCCATGCTAGTCACACCATCACTTCCCTTCCCTTTCCTCACAGTGGCCATAGGCCTTCCCTGCAAGGTTCTGTCCATCCTTTGTTGCTACTCATTTCTCAGCCTGCAGCTCATTTCCCCCAAGGAAGTTTTTCCTATGCTCTTGTGGCAGGACTATTTAATTGATGTCTACTGCCCCACATTTCTACCATCCTGCATCAGAAAGGCAAAGACCACATTTGTTTTGCTCACTTTTATATCCCTAAACCTAGCACAGTGCCTCAGATCTAAAGGTTGTTCCCAAATATTTACTGAATAAAGATTTGAGAAGACTTTAAGGAAAAATGCTCATTAAAGAAAATTAATAAAAGTTAGTTTCCTTCACCATCATTAGGCTTACATGTATGTGTTGCTATTTCATAACGACAGTGATAGAGCTACACTATTTTCTCCTACTCAAACCCATGTCAAATATCCAGGTTT
The DNA here is from genome assembly GCF_964194135.1 of Talpa europaea. Taxonomy (NCBI): domain Eukaryota; kingdom Metazoa; phylum Chordata; class Mammalia; order Eulipotyphla; family Talpidae; genus Talpa; species Talpa europaea. Next base: position 40,411,220 of record NC_140075.1, on the reverse strand, counting down.
TAAACGATGTTAGTAGGAATTCTAGTTTCATAGTATAGCCACTGACCATGAATGAATGACAGTTAACTGGGTTTGGAGGCTATAAACTTATGAACGAAGTTTCAACAGAGGAATACCTTAATCAACTAAATTAACAGATCATAATTACTTAAACAGATAAAAATCTCATTAAAATGACTGTTACTGTGCCTCCCTGGTGGCCAAGGGGTTAAGCACCATACTAGGAAGCAATCAGCAGCCTCTGCAACAAGAGTTCAATCCCCAGCAGGCCAGAGAGAAACCCACATGGCGCAGCAGCTCTCTCCTGTCTCACCCGCTGCTCCCTCAGCAGTGTATTTCAGTCACTCTGCCTGTTCTGCTCACCCCCCATGTCTCGGCCTGTCCCCCAGCTTGTATGCATAGATAAATAAATCTTTAAAAAAAAAAAAATGACTGTCACTAAAAAGCACATTTCTCCCTTCAGTGGAACTCTGTTGTAACTCTATGTTCCCAGCCTGCAAAATGGAAAAATAGCTTTTGCCTAGGCTGGCCATCTTTTTTGGAAATAGATGCTTGGAGAAAATGCAGTAAGTTAGTTAATAAATATACTGATATAGCATATAGAAAGTAAAATGGCCCTCCGAAATGCAGTAAGGCAACATAAACAGCCTTCATCTGCTCTTCTTTACCTACCTTCTGAGACTTTGTGAGTTACAGTGGTATTTCTCTGGTTGAATTAGCTGCTTCTCCCTTGTCCTCTTTTCTTGTCTGGTTCTTTACTGATACTCTTTCTAAAACATACACCCAATAAACATCACTGTTCATTTAGTCTTAACTAGTAACAGTATCTGAGGCTGGGGAAGTTGGAATACATCCCAAGGTTAGAACTCATTTCCCCATACAACAGGTTATTGATTCGCAATTTGTAAATATAAATCATCAACTTCTAGACCTATGGCAGGGGGCATGCATTAACTGGGGACAACTACAGTTTAACAGAAAGACCACAGGGATCAATTAGACAATGAAGGATCCAGTCTCAGTTCATTCTCTAATTGCAATAACTGAGGCAAGGCACCTAACTTTTATTTTCCATCTGTACAACAGAGGGCAAGCATTAAATTAGTATTTCTCAGTCAGGGTGTTTTTGTCTCCCAGGGGATTTCTGACAATGCCCAAAGATGTTTTTGGTTGTCACCACAGGGGAAAGCAGTATAATCATGATTTTTATTTTCTGTATTTTATGATGCTGTGACATCTTGGGGGACTTGCTAAACCTAAAAAGACTGCCCCTCCCAATCTGGGGATAGGAAATTACTCCTCCCACCTCCAGTGTGGCTTCCATACATAACTCAACAACCCAGAAGTCCCCCAGCCACCTCCTTTCTCTTTTGTATGTCATGTCAATATTTCCCCTGCCTAGGGCCAGGAATTAGACAGCTAAAGACCACTCTGTGGCCCAAAGCCCACTGAAATTATTCAAACTACTCAAGCCCAAACTTGTACAAATTTGAATACCCTGCCTGACTGGTTCTGCCCTGGAAAATCACAATAAAGGTTCTGGGCACTATGCTTATTCCTTACTCCTTCTATTGCCTACCCAAGCCAAGTACTTCCCTTGTATATCTTGGTATGCCTACTGCTACTGGGAACTATATGTAATAAAAACTCTTCTGGCAAGGGAGTTGTCTCTACATGTCATTTTACCATACCCAATAAGACAAAATCCCGGGTATATTTTAAACAGGGTTTTTGACATGTAGTTAATGGAGGCCAGGGATGTTGCTAAACAACCTACAATGCAGAGGGCACTATAAAAGCAAAGAATTTTCCAACCGAAAATGTTCACAGTGCCAAGGTTGAGAAGCCCTGGACTACATGAACTCATATTTTGCCTAGTTCTACAGGCAACAGATTGAAAGGAAATTGATGTGATATGACCAAAACAATGTTATCCTAAGTTAACCCTCAAATTTCCTATGACAAATCTGATTAAGGAATTTGATCTATGGAACAGGCATACTATCCAAAATGACGAAGTAATGGTGAGAATATGAGTGTAATTTTCAATAAAAATACTCCATCAGGATATAAATGTGTGGTAGTTAACAAGAACAATTTTAGAAAACAAGCTGCACTTTAATCCTTAAAAGACACCATAAATCAATGTCTTAGCATAAATAAAAATGTGATCAAGAAAAGAAGACTAGCATGCGGTCTTCAGGTTAAGGAGCCTTACATAATCTTTGGGTTCTCCCCTCCCTGCCTCTCACCCTCCCGCTTAATACATACCAGGGAATAGCAATTCAAGAAGGGTCAAATTATTCGTTTGTATAATTTATATGAAACAGCATCCATTTTTCAAATTAAAACATATACATTTATATTTATATAACAATACTCCACCAGGAGAAAATTACACTCATATTGTCAGCATTATTTCATCATTTTGGATAGCATGCCAGATAAATATATACACAATATATATGTTCAGGTCTGCTCCACAGTGGGCTGCAGTACTGTTGAAAGCCTACTTAGATCTATCATACCAAGGACTAGAAACTTATTCAATTTGGTCAGCATCTTTCAGAATGGTAATAATCAGATTTAACCATCTAGAGACACTGTACACTAGTGTCATCCTGATTTTGAAGTTCTGAAAGAGGTAGAAGTTGGGATATATCAAAGAGCTAATTAATCATCTGCTGCATTTTACCAAAAACATGTCTCCCTGGCCAAAGAAAATAGATTTCAGGAGAGAAAATTTCAAATGTTTGAATATAAAAATGTTAGAGAACACAGTTTAGAATAGTCACGTCAACTAACAACAAAAACAAAATAAGATGAAAAAACACACAAAAAAAGTTTAAAGGCAGATTTTTAAAAAAAAGAACAGAAATAAAAGTATGTAAAGATATGGAGGCAGAGGGCCTCCCTGGTGGCACAGGCAGCTCAGTACCGCACTGTGAAGCTGTCCGCAGCCTCTGCAGTGCAGCTTCGATCCCGGCCGGCCAGGGAGATACCCACATGGTGGGGCAGACCTCTCCTATCTCGCCCGCTGCTCCCTTCAGCAGTGTATTTCATCAGTCTGCCTGTTCTGTTCCCCGCTCTGTCTCTGGTGAATCCTCTCACTCTCCCGCACATCTGGCCTGTACCCCGGGGTTCTTGTATAAATAAATAAATCTTTTAAAAATTTTTTTTTAAAAAAGAAGATATGGAGGCAGAACTGAAGAAAGCAAAAATTGCACTTAGATAAAAGAGAAGGGGATGGGTATGCCAGGAACACTTCATGAAAAAGCTAACTGCTCAAAGGCAGCTACTTAGTTTCGAAGGGTCTGAAAAGTTATTTTTGATTAGCTAGCACCAACCTCAGGGTCAAGATCATCCAGCACAGTTTCCAGTTGTTTCAGTTCTATTTCTGACAGATTCTCCAGGAGCTCATCTTCATCAAGGTCCTTGTACTTTTCTAAGTCCTTCCGGAATGGTAGCGCCATGATGTGCAGTCCTGGGAGTCACTGAAGTTTTGCGATTCAGCTCAGTCAGAAGATTTCTATGTTTTCTTAAAGCTATGAAGAGAAAGAAACATGAACATTTAAAATGACGAGTCATCCCCCCTGCTTAGATATATTATTAGGTTAAATAAAAATCTAATTTCTTGGGTCATATATTCGTTGATCATATATCACACTACTTTGTTTATGGATCATTCAATAGGGCCTCCACCTTTTATCTTTGGTTGATTAAGAGGAGTAAGATTCAAATCCTTTAAAACAGCTACCTGATAGAAATTTTAATTGCTGATAATTGAATTTTAGTGGGAAAGAATTTATAATATGTGCCATAACAAAATTCTTCCCTAAATGACTTTCTAATTTCTGTTACCAGAGTACTTTCCTTAAGCACTATATGTTTAAGGCACATTTGTTCTACTGTACATTGTTTAGGGAAACATTATTTCCTGACTTAGGAATAACATAGGACAGTATAAAAATTCCTACATTTCCTGTGGGATGAATGGCTGCACACCACTGGAAATTAATATTTTGGTTTTTTTTATTTTAAAGATCTATTTGCTTATTTTTTTTTTATTTATACAATAGCTGGGGTATAGGCCAGAGGTGGGGGAGAGTGAGAGGATTCACCAGAGACAGAGCGGGAGCAAAACAGGCAGGCGGGCGCAACAGGAGAGGTCTGCCACACCATGTGGGAATCTCCCTGGTGGGCCAGGAATTGAACCCTCGCTGAAGAGGCTGAGGACAGCTTCACAAAGCTGCACTCAACCCTCTGCGCCACCAGGGAGGCCCTGGAAATTAATATTTTGGAAAAGGTTCTCTTTTTAAAGAAAAAAATATAGCATTCTGAAAATGTTTTAGTAAAATAATCAGAATTCTGTGGGGACATGGCACCACTACTGGGTATGATCATAGGAAAGAACCATCACCACTCCTCACTGTGTGGAATTCTCCCCAACAGCTAGGAGGTGACTCAATCAGCACCATCTTTCTAGATACAGCAGGATTTATTCTACACATAGGAAAGGAGACTTAAAGTAAGTTCCACAAAGAGTGTGAAATAAAAATAAAGCATTTCTTTAAATGCTTGCCATATATGTGGAACAGTTGCCTCATAAAATGTTCTTATGTCCATAGAGCACAATCCTTACACTCAGTGATTCAGCTCAATTTTCCTTGGCTGCAGAACGACCAGTACTTCAAAGTCTGGATATATTTTCTTTGGGTATATTTCTTTTAATATCCCCTTCCCTCAAGTTTTTCCTACTTAATATTTCAACTAATATATTTTCCTCCTCAAACATTTTATGGATCCTTTGATATGTTTTCATCTCCTAAGAAGAAAGGTAAGTTCACCACGGGGGTCTGTCAGCTAGTGGCCTGATGGGCAACCACCTGGGTCCAATAACAAGCAAATTAACAGAACTGTGCTTATGCAGAGGTTAAGTTGCCAGCAATTTGAGTAACTGCTCAAGACAGGTCTGGCTTACACCTACTCTGCTGGCACCTCATCGAGTTCAGTAGTTACCAGTAGTTCCAGACTCTTTCAAACAAATTATTGTTATCATTTCTAAGTTATAAACCTCCACTTTGTACTTCCAACTTTAAGATAGTTGTTTACCTTTACTTTTTAATAGATGCTTTTAATATATTCTGGATACAAACTTCTGTCAGTCATATGTAAAAATAATTTCTTTCATTTCCGTTCAAATCTTACTAGTTTATTACGGTATATTTATTTATTTATACAAGAACCAGGGTACAGGCCAGATGCGCGGGAAGGTGAGATGATTCACCAGAGACAGAGCAGAGAACAGAACAGGCAGACTGACAAAACACACTGCTGTGGGGAGCAGCGGGGGAGACAGGAGAGGCCTGCCGCGCCATGTGGGACCCTCGCCCGTCGGCTGGGATGGAACCGGCACTGCAGAGGCTGTGGACAGCTTCACAGCGCTGTGCTCAACCGCCTGCGCCACCAAGGGAGGCTCTGGAAAATCTTTTTTTAATTTATGCATACAAGAGCTGGGGTACAGGCCAGAGATGCGAGGGGTGAGAGGATTCACCAGAGACAGAGTGGGGAACAGAACAGGCAGAATGACTGAAATACACTGCTGAGGGGAGCAGAGGGCAAGACAGGAGAGGTCTGCTCTGCTGTGCCATGTGGGTTTCTCTCTGGCCGGCCAGGGATTGAACTCATGCTACAGAAGCTGTGCACTGCTTCATAGTGTGGTGCTTATTAACCCCCTGCGCCACCAGGGAGGCCCTATGAGAAATCATTTCTAAATGATTTTTGTTTAATATTATTTTAAGAAATTTACTTCTTTAGCTTTTTGTTTTTTCTGTTCAAAACAATGGAGAAACATTTCCTTTGGAGTCCAAGCATAAAATGTGCCAAGTCAAGAACTTCCAGATAATACAAGCACATTTTCCAAAAGCTTCAGTTCTACTTCCATAAAAATCAAAAACAACTGGTGCTCATCCTTCCTAATGTACCAATAGTGTTCTTTCCTCAGCTGCTGCTATTGGCTAACGTGCGTATATCTTCCCTCTCAGCTCTCCTCCTTGGCTTTGGAAAGCCTGTGGTCTGACAATGTTCTGAACATTAGTAGAAACAGCTTAACAACTCCTTGGGAAAGAAAGCTCTGGGAGTAGTGCTTAGCTTTTACTACTGTCCCAGGGATGACCTGAACTCCTTTGCTTGTTCCTTGACATCTGTCTACTAGAAGGGGAACAAATTCTGAATGGTGAAGAGGCGAAGCCAGTCTGGCAGAAAAGTATAAAGCTATATTGCGTGTGAGGAACATGGAGTAACTCAGGCTCTTTTTTGCCTTCCTACCACCAGACTCTGCAGCTGCCCCCTGCAGCTCTGCTTCCCTCCAGGTTTCATAACCCACACATGAGAAGTGTTACTGCAAAAAGCACTTAGGAGCAAGAGCACCTATAATTACAGAGAACAGGACCATGAAGTGGAGATTGCAGGGAAGGGGGAGGGGGAGCTTAGTAGGCTCCGTTACTGCCTCCCTATCTGTCCGGAGCCGCCTGGAGCATGCGCCGTGTTGCGCAACACACGTGCCATTAATTAGTTCTCGCTTTACCGTTTTGCCTGCTGAGAAACCACAGGTGTTTCCTATTAATCAAATGAGACTGGGAGGTACGATGGGAGGAGCTACCAGGATATAAGAAGAGAACCACGAGAAGGTCAGGAGGTTATTGCGAGAGAGGTTATTGCGAGAGGAGCAGAGAGAAGGTCAGGGAAGGTAGAAAGACAGGGAAAAGTAAAAGAAAGGAAAAGGAAAAATAAAGAAGTAAACGCTAGCGTCAAGTTGTCTCAAGCCCCTCATTTCAATCCTCAGCCCTTCTCTTTTCGTGCCTACGAATCCCGCGGGTCGGGACACCTATCCAGTCCCCTGCTGAAGCATTGAAGACATTGTAATTGCATTGGTTTTTGAGTTCAGAAAGATGTTTTGTACCATTTCTGGATGGTACCACTTTGGAATATATTAACATTTTCTTTGTTCATCATAAATGATTAATTTTATATATATATGGGGGTTTTTTTGCATGTTTCTCACTCTCTTCCCCAAACTACAAACCCCTTGCCATTTATTTTCTCTCCAACTATAGAATTCAAGACATATAATTTAAATCTACCTGATTAATTTATTCTCTATATACTTACTTTGTGATTTTTGATTCTTAGGTATGAGAAAATTATTTTATTGTCTTTTTTCAGACTTACAGTACAATTCTCATTTTATATTTCCTATGACATTTTCTGTTTGCAAGACAGAAGAGGTCTGCTGTGCCATATGTGGGTCAGCTCCCTGGCTGGGATCAAACTCTGGCAGTAACGGTGATAGCACTGAGACTTAACCGCTAGGCCACCAGGGAGGCCCAAGCATCTGTATTTCTCACAGGCTCCCCTGTGGTGCTGAAGCAGCCCATCAGGCTTTGGGAGCCACTGTTCTAGAGGAGCTCTTATCAGAAGTTCTGACAACTAGGTCCCTTGTGGCAGTCTATTTTGTCCTCCTCATAGGCTGCAGAACTTAGCTAAAATGGTCTCCAAAGTCTACGGTGCTGTTGGCCATGGTATACTTTCCTTTTCACTGTCACTGCTTCACTGGAGTTCTGTTAGTCGAGACTACCTGAGGGACTTTAGGAAACTCAGAATAACTCTGAGCTAAAAGCTTTCCTATAACCAACCTCCTTTCACTTATCATTTATCTCTAGAATGTTCCTTATTTTTCATATTGGACTTCCAAGATGTGCTAATTTTCAGAAGCATTCTCAGTCATTCTCATTTGGCTGAGGTATTTTAAATTTTAGGTTTTTTATCTGAATAATTAAAAAAAATTCACAGCCATGGTCTACATCTTTGGATCATTCACACCAAAGCACTACAGTGGGATTTCAAATGCCACTGCACCACTACCAGGTAGAACTGTTTTGATAAATACAGAAACAACCTTAATAATGCATTTGCACAAAAAGATGATAGAGTACTATGTAACAAAAAAAATTTCTCTGAGATTCAAACATAGAAAAATGGTGGTAAAGTGAAGTTTTCACATGGCAGACAGTAGTACGGGCACAGTGAACGCAAAGAGAACTTTGCACTGAAGCAATCAGGACCATTTAACGGCAATTCACATTTTGTGAGAATTATCAGCTAACACTAGCATTCGCAATAACTGTTTAAAGGCTATGTCTACAAATCATGTAAGTTTGATAAACACTATTCTATTTAACCACTTATTTTCCTCCAATTCCCCATTTTTCAGAGAGCAAGGTCTTGACACTGACTATATTAAAAAACAAACAGGAATTACATGATCCAGAGAGATGTTCTCTTAACATACGGAGTGTTAACCACTATTCAATAGGGCAGGCTCAGCATCATCAGACTCTTACTGTTTTCTCTTTAATGCATACATGTAATCATGATCTCTGATTTAAAAATCTTATATAGACTCATTATTATCTACAACAAGGTTAGACACCCACAAACCAGTGTCAACAGGTCAAATTCTGCCTGCTGCCTATTTTTGTAAATGTTTTATCAGAACACAGTAACATTCATTCAGGTATTGTTCACGGCTGCTTTTGTGCTACAATGGCAAAGTTGACTCAATGCAACAAAGACTAAATGGGCTGCAAAACCTAAAATATTTACTATTTGACCTTTTACAGAAAAAGTTTGCCAATCCCTGACCTACAAGATAAAGTCCAAATTCCTCAGCATGAGATAAACAGTTCAGAGCCTGGTCCCAGCTAGCTTTCCAGTATTATCTCCAGCTGCTCTCCATCACACAGCCCATACTTCAAAGAGGCCAAAAATGTTTAGCCTTACATGCCTTTGCTTATGCTGTTCCCTCTCTGGAGTTAATGCTTTCTTTCTCACCTACCACTGCCCTCAATCAAACCCGTACACATTCTTCAAGGCATATCTTCCCTGAAACTTTTCCTGGTCTTCATTCTCACCCATAGGCAAGACTGTTTCTTTATCTCTGCTGCCATTATCCTTGCAAATCTCTCTCTTAAATCATAGGCTGAGCATAGATAAGTATCCTGGAAACTTAAGGTTTATAACTGATATTAACACATAATGGTAAGAGAATGATTCCCAAAGCATGCAGAATAAGTTGCTACAGAATGGTGGTAACATAATTAAAGAAAGAAGGCAATAAGCATGCAGGTTGTCATCAAGTAAGATCTGCCATGTACATTTAATTAAGCACAAGGGAGGCGGGGTATCCTGACCAGCAAACGTGACCAGTTGGTTCTCATTAATTTACTAACCTCCAGGTGACCAAAGCCTGATGTCATTCAACATTAACATCAATTTCTTCTCCTTCTTCTTCTCCATGCTCACCAAGTAATCTTCTAATTTAAACTTAACTATTCACATAGCTTTCCCCAATATAAATTAATAAGTTGACATTTTGGCTTATGTACCAGTTTTTTATGAGAGCAGTCTCTTTTTAAGATAAACTCATGCTGTTTACAACAACAAAGATGGAATTGGAAGGCATTATGTTAAGTAAGTCGGAAAGAGACAGATAAATACTGGATGGTACTACTTATTGGTGGACTATAGAGAAACCAAACAAAGGGTGAGATAAAGCCAAAATTAAAAACAAACCCTTGAAAGCTGACTAGAGGGGGAGGGAGGACAATGGACTGTGGTGGCGGAGGATGGCTGTCTTGGTTGTGGGTGCACTAAGGTAGTAAAACACTTGAAGTAGGAGATAACCCCAAAATACAAATAACAATGTAAACTAACATTACCTCAATAAAAAATAAAAATGTTATTAAACAGCCATTATTGGTGGATTGCAATCAGATCTCTGCAGGGGCAAAACTGAGCACCACCTGGGAAATCTTATACCAGGGCCAGATGCCACTGCCAGTTAACACTTAAAGACAGCCTCCATGTTAGAGCAAGTCAATGATGATGCTATGTTAGAGGTCATCATTTGCCTGTGTCCCTTGCTAAACTCTATAAACCCCCTGAAGGGCAAACATTCTCTCCCAGATCTCATTGCTTATTAGGTTGTCATCACCAGGTACAGTGCCTAATGGCACACAGGGAAGTCAATTTGATTTAATCAGGTCACAGATCAGTCTCTCCTTCCCCTTTGATAGTTCCCTCTTCCTCCCGCAAAGAGCTAGTGTCCTCTTGCTCCCTAACTCTATTCCCCTTACCACAACTAAAAAGTTACTGATACTCAGTCTTTGATATTTCTGTTAATTTTTTGTAGTCAATGCACTATTCACCTGCAGTGTCAACTCATTTGTTTGCAGAGTTCTGTTTCTAATCTTCCCCAGTTAAAACAAAACAAAAAACATTATCAGTCATCAGACTTCTGAAATTAAATGCAGGCACACCGTAGAGATATTCTGGATTCAGTTCCAGACACCACAATAAACTGAATAGCCAATAAAATGAGTCACATGATTTTTTTTGCTTCCCCTTGTATACAAAATTTGTTTATACTATGCCACAGTCTCTTAAGTATGCAATAGCATTATGTCTAAAAAAATATACATACCGTAATTCTAAACTTTGTTGCATAAAAATGCTAACCATCATCCGAGCCTTCAGTAAGTCATAACCTCTTTGCTACAAATCTTTAATTCATTAAAAAAAAAAAAAAAGTGCACTACCTGTGAAGCACAACAAAACAAGGCATGCCTGTATAAGCACTGCTGATCATCTGGTTTTCTTTTGGGTACAGAAATGTTTCTTCCTCAGAGGGCACCAAGACTCACTCTTCAAATGTGCTAGGCATAAGATTGTGCATCTTTCTTCAGTGGTTTCTGCTAGTACCCCTGGGTACTGAATCAACCTGACCCACAAAGATCAAATATTTTTTTCTACCTCAAGATTCTCAGATGAGTATCTGTTTCCCAACACATTTACTGTTCATTCAATAAGTAGTTTTGAACATCTCTGGTACCAGGAATTGTTCCAGGAACGGTGAAAGCAGTATACATGCAAAAACTGACTTACTTTAATTTAAAGATGGTCTATGGACAAAACACAATGAACAAAGAAACAATATCAGATAGCAATAAATAATAGAGGGAAAAACCCAGAACAATGCTATGAGGGAGGTGAGAGTAAGGATGGTGACTTCAAGTGGTTCTGAAACACTGTTCAGAAAGGCAGCCTCTGAGCCAAGACATAAAGGTCCTGGTCCTGAGCAGCGCTCCCAGTCTAAGACTCCGCGCTCACAGCAGCAATCAAGGTGAGAAACAATGCGGCTTTGCCAAGAGCTGTAGCTGGGCAGATGGAGAGAAGATGCACATATTTTTGGAAGCACAGGCAAAATAACTTCTCCACAGATTGGCTGTGAGGGGATAAAGACAAGAGGGCACTAAGGAATGACGCCTGCATTCATTTCAGCTAGTAATTAATAAAATTTTTATTCCATATTTTTTTTTTTGGCTGCAGAACTATATATGATTCTAGGCCGTCTATACTTTTAAGCCTGATTTTTAAAATATTTCTTGGTTAATACTTTCATAATGATCTATTTTGGAATCCAGGTTGTGAACTACTCTAATGCAATTTATGAACAAACTCGTAATAACAACCTCCAATTTAACTAAACAAATAAATGAACTAATTGAATATTACTAAAGAAAGCAATTGTGGCTATGTCCTCTAATATACTTGTAGGCTGAAGCAAAGCATGTGTCTTTGTTAATACCATTTCTGAAATCATATTTTGCAAAGAGCTGGGTCGAAAACGTAAACAATTTGTCATGATTGTTTTAAAAAAAAAACATAAATTATGTTCCTAACTTATTTTCTTTCCAATATTTTCAATGCTTACTTGTCAACTGTCAAAGACGAGATGGTCAGGAATTGGGCACCCAGCAATGAGTTTTCAAGTACACAGCTGATAACCTGAGTTATCAGGTTCCAACACGTAACCTGAGTTCCTAGACCTTCTGGTTGTCCAGTTCTCTACCCTACCTCGGCCCTCCATTCCCACTGCTCTAACTTAATCATAATCAGTAACTGTGCCACTCCACCAGCTTTCAGTATCTTTCATTCCCTCTCTGACTCTGGCTAACCCCAACCCTGATTAAAACTAATTCTCCTCTTACTCGCCACCTGTACTACGGTGGCAGATGAAGTGAGAGAAAACCCACATGAACTGGTCAAATTTAAAATTTATCACAGCTAATGCCAAAGACTGTGAAAGAGGGTGCCTAGTAATCTTATTGCATCTCCCTAGTCCAGTCACTCTTCCCATCTTACGTGACTATTTTACTTCTTTTCCCTCAGACTTCAATAGTTCTCAGCCCTCACTCTCAAATGAGAACTTGATCTAAATATTTCACTGTGAACATAGATAAAATCATAAAAGGACACCTAATCTCCCAACCTATACCTACCAACATCTGTCACCACATACACTATCTTCCCTCTTACTTTCATTACTCTTGTTTAAAGCCACTCCCACCTCTCATGACTGATCCCATTCTTACTTATTTATATCAGATCATTTCAGTAAGTATGCCCATTAAATATATCTCCCAAATTAAAAACAAATTTTCCTTTGACTTCATATCCCCTTCCTTCTTGGCTACTTAACTCTTCCGTCTTGACACTACCCTACCTCTTGGCAAAAATCCTTGAAAAAATTGCCCATATTTGTTACCCCAGGTTCTCTCCCTCTTATTCTCTCAAATTTTCTCCAATTTTGTTTTTGTCCCCAGTATTTCACCCAAAATGATCTTGTCAGCAATGATCTACATGGTGCCAAATCCAACCATCAATTCTTAGTCCTCATCTTCAGAGATCTTCAGGGCCTCCCTGGTGGTGCAAGAGGTTAAGATGCAACCTATGAGTTCAGCCACTGCAGCATGAGTTCGAGCCCTAGCCAGGGAGCTGTCCACATGGCGTAGTAGACCTCTCCTGGCTCACCCACTACTCCCTTCAGCAATGTATTTCAGTTGATCTGCCTGTTCTGTTCCCTGCTCTGTCTCTGATGAATCCTCTCTCACACACATGCCCAGACACCTATGGCCTGTACCCCAGTTCTTGTATGCATAAATAAATAAACCTTAAAAAAAAAAAAGAGTGAGAGAGAGACCTTCAGAAGTAGCATATAACAGTAGATCATTCCTTTCATCCTAAAACGCTTTCCTCAGTTGGTCTTGGAGGCATTATTTTATCCTGGCCCCCTTATATCTTTGGTTGACACTTCTCATTCTCCTCTGCTGGTTCCTCCTCATTTTCCCTCCCTCTTTCTTTTTTTTGTAAAGATTTATTATTCATTCATTTATGCATATAAGAGCTGGGGTGTAGGCCAGAGGTGAAGGGGGTGAGAAGACTCACCAGAGACAGAGTGGGGAGTAGAACAGACAAATTGACTGAAATACACTGCTGAGGGGAGCAGTAGGTGAGACAGGAGATGTCTGCTGTCCCACATGCTCCCTTGTCAGGGATGGAACTCATGCCGCAGTGACTAGTGATAGCTTGATAGTGCTGAGACTTTAACCCCTGTGCCACTAGGGAGGTCCTCTTAACACCATATTTTTAAGTTTCTCATGTTAAATTACTGAGATCTAGGGTTTTTTTCTTCAAAACATATAGAGTTGACCCTTGAAAAATGCAGAGATTAGAGATACCAACCACTGCTCCCCACAACAGAAAATTCATATATAACTTATAGTCAGGCCTCCATAACTGTATTCTATATCCACAGATTTAATCAAATGTTATCTGGGGTTGGTTAAATCTGTAAATATGGAACATGTGGATAGAAAAAAAAAATGCACATTTCAGTGAATCCATAGAGTTCAAACCCATGTAGTTCAATGTTCAGACCCACCAGCATAGCTAAATTAAAAAAGAATGACAATATCAACTGTTGACAAAAGCTATTGACAAGGATGCTCACAAATTGCTGGTAAACTAAAAATTTATCCGACCACTTAAAAAAACTATTTGGCAGTATCTACTAAAACGAAACATACTCATACCATAATTATATCACAATTTCTAGCTATACATCCAAGAGAAATGAGTGTTTATGTTCATAAAACAAGATATACAAAAAATATCCATAGCAACTTTATACACAATATCCCCAAACTGTAAATAATCTGGATGTTCATTAGTGGGAGAATATACATATGAATTGTGATATAGTCATAAAACAGAATAGTACATAGTAATAAAGAGTAACTACAGATAGGGCCTCCCCGGTGGCGCAAGGGGTTAAGTCTCAGCACTATGAAGCTATCTGCAGCCACTGCAGCATGAGTTCAATCCCCAGCCAGGGACTAACCCACATGGCACAGCAGACCTCTCCTGTCTTGCTCACTGCTCCCCTCAGCAGTATATTTCAGTCAATTCACCTGTTCTGCTTCCCACTCTGTTCTGGTGAATCCTCTTACACCCCAAATCTCTGGCCTATACCCCAGCTCTTGTATGCATAAATAAATTAAAAAAAAAAAAGAGCAACTACAGGTATGTGCAAGAGCATAAACGAATCTCACTGCAATATGTTGAAAGAAATATAAAAAGTTATACATAAAATAACATACTACATACTTTCACATATATGAAATTCAGGAACAGGCAAAATTAACCAAAGGGGGATGGAAACCAGAATAGCTATTGGAGGGTACCAATTAGGAGACGTATCAGAGAATATTCTGGGGAAATGAAAAGGTACTGTACCTGGAATTGGGTCGTAATTACACAAGTATATTCATATGGAGAAAACTGATTAAGCTGTTCACTTAAGACTTTCTCAAAAAATTCAAATATGTGTTTGTTTTGTGCAAGTAATTACATGTATTTGATATTGAGAAGCAAGTTCCCCTAAAGTAGAAAAGACTGATTTTTCTGTAGCATTGGTATAAAATAGTTATTAAAAAAAAACAAACAAACAAAAACCCAGCAATTTGCCCCTGCAAGCCAGTCACTATCAGCCACTCACCTCTGAAAGTCAATCAGGAACAAACTTGGTCAAGCCAGTGATCCAATCAACAGACACCCAAAGAATTATGCTTTTACAGATGTCGCACCATGGTCTCAGAAAGATGGCCAGTCCCTGAATTCCATGCTTCCTAAAAACCCCTGACAGAGCCTTCCTGGTGACCTAGGGGTTAAGTCTCAGCACTACTGCCATGAAAAAAATAAATCATTAAAAAAAAAAAAAGCAGAGTTTAAAAAGAAAAACCTCTGAGCTTCCTGCTCAGAAACTGTGCCAAGCCAACATATGGCAAGTATTGTAAGTATTGTTAAGTATTAAATTCAGCCTTTTCTGTTTCCAATATTGATCGGTAGTCTCGTTATCTTTTCATGTTAACAAAAACTTTTAGTGATTCCCTATGTTTATTCTTTCTTTTTTTCTAAGAACCGGGGTACAGGCCAGATGTGTGGGAGGGTGAGAGGATTCACCAGAGACAGAACAGGGAGCAGAACAGGCATACCGAAGAAACACACTGCTGAAGGGAGTAGCGGAAGAGACAGAAGAGGCCAGCTGCACCATGTGGGATTCTCGCTGGCTGGCCAGGATCGAACCCGCACTACTGTGGAGGCTGCGGACAGCTTCACAGTGCAGCGCTCAACTGCCTGCGCCACCAGGGAGGCCCCCCTATGTTTGTTCTTAAATAAAAATACTTCAATGTTGATTCATATGAAATGGTAGTAGATTCAAAATAATCTCTCTAGTTAAATATCCATGTAATCTTTTGAATTGAATATGATTCAACATCCAATAACTTCTCAAGTATCTATTTCAATTTGCTTTGGTTAAAAAAAATTCCAATCAACATTCCTCTTTCTTTTTTGTTTGGACCTGGCTTTAGACTTAATTCGAGGTCATTTTTAATTTAGTTATCTATGCCTGGAGATTTTAACACATGAAACCTCTAAATATTCTCGTATTTAATGTTAAACTTTAGTTTCATCTATGCTGGTTTAAGGAACATTCTGTTTGATGGAAAAGGCTGAAATTGAAGAAAGTCATCTATTTATTCCTGGTATTGTTAAAGCAAAGACTGAGTATGAATATTTGTTAAGGATAGTATGTGTCAGGTTCCTCAACTATAAGGGAACTTTAAGAATCTCATAAAGTCACTTCCTTTTTATGAGCTATTGATTCTAAGGAACACTAGAAATGCCACCCAAAAATGTACTTTGTGTGCACCATGTCTAAAGTACTATTTACACAGCATTTACCGTCTAACAACTGAAAACCATTTTTAGGCGTATATAATGTGTATTACTTTTACAGTAAATAAGACTATACTTCTATTTGGTCACTTGACTTCTAAGACAATAAGCCCTAAAAGACAGTACATTAAATACAAATTTCTTTGGAGTCCCTGGGATGCTACTATTGATCCAGATGTGGGCACATCTGAATTAGGCAGTTTGCTTTGCAACAGAAATTTAAGAATACAGTGGTTGATTATCCTGTGGAAACCAATCAACACAAGTTTGAGATTAGCTAAGTAGCCCTGTCTCTCCTGACACTGATACTGATGCCATCTTGAATTTTGAAAAACAAGATCTGCAGATTCCTAAAGCATATGGAAGAAAATAAAATCTGAAGTCTGATGGTTGGCCAGAAAAACTTATTAAGGCCAGAACAAAGACGACATTTAATTGGAAGCAGGTTACTGAGGGTAAAGGAGAAAGCAACCAGATCATGTCTGTGACTATTACAAGAAAATACTTCATAGGTTACTCATACCACTTCAAAAACAATCTTTCAGCAAAAGCCTATGAAGAGACTTTGTGGCTCCCATGTGGGTACCCCATTTCCTTTTCTGGCTCAAAGCAGTCAAACCAGCTCCTACCTCTACCCCACATCTTCTCGCTCTCATTATCCTTCCTCATGAGGAGGTGCAGCATCAGAGACACAAGGCAAGGTCTAAGAGGTACCTACTCTGCGCATACCAAAGAAGAAAGCCACAACAGCCACACCCTAGGCATACCCAGTTCCTCAGTACAAAATGTTTTTCAGTCTTTTTTTTTTTTTTTTTTGGTTTGTTTGTTTAATAGATTGGATAGACTAGGAAATGTTGAAACTTTTTTAAAAGTTGCTACAAACTCAAAAGATCTTAAAATAGAAATGACATCATATGAACAAATCTCTTGGGGGTAATAAGATTACAGAACTCTTTATCTGTACTGGTTAATCTAAAAGAAATTTCTAGTAGCTATATTGTAGACAAAACCAAATACTATATGAGGTGACTAGCAGAGAATGCTTATCAGTGCTCAACATCAATCAACATGTTGAATCCATTCCAAGTATAAAATGGAGAGCCTAATCTGAGAGTTTTCTTTCTCCTTCCCAAAGGGAAGTATGGCTATGACTCATTTTTCCTCTTGCAGGAATTTTCTTAATCCACTGAGTTAGTAAGCATTGACTATATGCAAAATCCTAAAACAAACTAAACTAGATCTGAAAGAAACCATGCTGAGAGCAAACTGAATTTTATGCATTGAATAAACAGTAAATGGTAACATTTTCTCAGTTTCATCCCTTCTGAGTTTCCTGGGCTTTTCCTTATCCTGAAAAACCAACCAATTTCCCATTCTTCAAATCCATGTATATCTGTAGACATTTACTGAGTGCCTGTTCCGTCTCATACGCTATCCCAGGGGAGGGGGCAAGGACTAAAGGGAAAGGAAAAGGACTATGGGGTGAGAGCGAAGGAACCAGAGAAAATTGCATAGAACAGCTTCTTGTTCTCTCCCTCAGCTTTACAAATGTTTCTCAAATTAGAATTTAAAAGATGACCAGAATCAAGGATCTGGCACAAAACAGCACAAAGACTATAATACTCAATTCTAAATTTAATGTTAAATGCAGGCACAAACTTAATAGTTTTCAATTTTCTTTTCACACAGTTGCTATTTCTCAATTTACAAAAGTGTTAACCAGTAAAACTGGGAAGATGGCAAAAGTTTGATTCTCAGTGTCCTGTGATCTTGTGATTTTTTTTAATGATTTATTTATTTATACATACAAGAGCTGGGGTGTAGGCCAGAGAGGGCGGGGGTGGGGGGGCAGATGAGAGGATTCACCAGAGACAGAGTGGGGCGCATAACAGGTGGATCTACTGAAATACACTGCTAGGGGGGGGAGCAGTGGTAAAGACAGGAGAGAGGTCTGTTGTGCCATGTGGGTCACCTCCCAGGCTGGGGATAGAACTCATGCTGCATTAGCTGCGGATTGCTTCATAGTGCTGATGCTTAACCACTTCAGCTACCAGGGAGGCCCGATCTTGTGACCTTTCATCATAAAAATATATACAGTCTGTGTGACGTTCTGAAAAGAAACCATCACTGAGATGTCACTTCCTTTCTCTTTCTTCACTTCTCTTTTACATTCATGGGTATGTTGGGCGCTATCCTCTAGTAATACTGTATGTTGACAATTATGCCACAGTGAGGAGAAGTGCACCATTGTTCAAAGAAAAATGTGTTTATATAGAAAAATACACCTTCAAATGACAAAACTATCCTAGGAGAAATCAACTATTCTTAACAAAATATGCCTAGATGCGGATATACAATCTGTCATTAGCAAACCTGCAGAACTGCTGATTAACAGTTAATAAAGCATCAAAACATTTGTTTGAGAGCTGCCCCAGCATGCTATAAACCTTAAAAAAGCTAAGATTTTGAGCCTCCCCTGGTGGCACAGCGGTTGAGGGCTGGGCTGCGAAGCTGCCTGCAGCCTCTGCAGTGCCAGTTTGATCCCCGGCCACTGGCGAGGGTCCCACATGGCGCGACAGACCTCTCCTGCCGCCCACTGCTCCCCTCAGCAGTGGATTTCATTGGTCTGCCTGTCCTGTTCCCCGCTCTGGCTCTGGTGAATTCTCTCACCCTCCTGCTCTTCTGACTGTACCCAGTGCTTGTATAAATAAATAAATAAATATTTTTAAAAAAAAAAGCTAAGATTTTAGTAAAACATGGGAGAAAGTGCTCTAAGATATCGTCAGTAGTACTCTAAGCCACCAAAGAACTAAAAAAGATATGAAAATGTCAAAAAGGATTTTTTAGATGAAGATTTCCAAAATTAATGATCATAGAGTGTGTATATAATATATATTATATATATAAAGAGTACTAATAAGAGTATGTAGCTATTGCTGTGTGCTGTTTGTATTTGTATTGATTTTTGTATCTGTAACTGCAAAACAATGCATGATCTTTGTCAAATATCTAATAATACAGCAATTAAATGTCTCAAACAAAAAGTTCCTAAAGTACCTCTCTCCCCTGTATCATTCTACTAGCATCTTAATCCTTCCAGGCCAGATTGTTTTGAACCAACAATCTCTCTTCTTTTTAATAAAATTCATTCTATCCAATAAAATTTATTTTCTTTTTATGGGAAAAGGGGTCTGTTTTGCTTGTAACAGATAACATATAACAAGTTTCTACATGTTAAAAGGGAAAGCCTGGTATAAAAATAAATGAAAAAATTTAATTTTAGCTAGGCTATGTAACTCAAGCCCCTTTTCTTTGCTAGAATAAAGAGAACCCTCTATCTGCCTGACGAATACTTATGAGTCTTTTCCTAAAATACAGCATAAACTATGACAAACTTTGTACCTAACAGAATTCAGTTTAACTCCAGGAGGAATAACATTAACAAAACCATTAAGAATACCAGATTTTTTTGAAGAAAAATCCCAGCACTTAACTCCTAGCACCCAACTGGGTGTCAGCAGACCTATGGACTTAAGAGTCTGAAACTTTGA
The DNA here is from genome assembly GCF_964194135.1 of Talpa europaea. Classification (NCBI taxonomy): domain Eukaryota; kingdom Metazoa; phylum Chordata; class Mammalia; order Eulipotyphla; family Talpidae; genus Talpa; species Talpa europaea. The sequence goes on along the minus strand of NC_140075.1, from coordinate 40,391,469 downwards.
GGGCCTCCCTAAGGGCTCAAGGGGTTAAGATGCAACCTTTGAAGCTGTCTGCAGCCACTGCAGCATGAGTTCGATCCCTGGCCAGGGGGCTACCCACATGACACAGAAGACCTCTCCTGTCTCACCCACTGCTCCCCTCAGCAGTGTATTTCAGTCAGTCTGCCAGTTCTGTTCCCTACTCAGTCTCTGGTGAATCCTCTCACCTCCCACACTTCTGGCCTGTACACCAGCTTGTGTATGCATAAATAAATAAATCGTTTAAAAAAAAAAAAAAGAGTCTCAAACTTTGAGCAAGTCACTTCACAGTTTACTGGACAGGCTGGGGAATAGTCAAAATATGGTCCCAGTTCTGACAAATCAACTGCCCCCAGTTTCCATGAAAGACACCATAAATAAGCAGCCTCTTCTGCAGTGACTCAAATATGGCTTCAAGCCCTTAGGGCAACCATTACTGACAAATGAGAAGCAGTAAAGGGTTCGTGAAGCCTATTTTCACTTTATTTTTGGGTTCAAAGGATTCAGGTTTCTTCTAGCTCTAATAGTCTATAATCTTAAGGAAATGCTATTTAACCCAACCTTGGAAAAAAATTGTAACTTGCCCTCGTCACTGCCAAGATGAACAATGTATAAGTAGAAAGGAAAAATATGAAAGCTGAATCATGCTAGATAAGCACAAAAATAATAAAGTGAAATACTTCAGAAAAGTGACTTGAAAAACCAAAAGATAGATTAAACAAGGAAAAATGTAAATAGTAAAGTCATATATAGGCCAATGCTGTTAAGTACTTGAGAAAAAAAAGTTAAAGTGGATAAATGCTTTCCTCATAAGTCACCAAAAGAAGCAAGTTTTTACAGAACTTTTCCTATTTCCTCAAAACAAAAATTAGAAATGTTTCTATGAAAACATAAGTTCTCAACACATCATAAATCATAAAAATTAATAAAAGTTTTAACAAAATTAAATGTTAGCAACACAGTAAAAATACTAAAATAGCACATTCATAGCTCTCGACTTCATTTTCTTTTTAAAAATAAATGTGAAATGTAACTAGTGACTCTATTTTAATTAAATTTTACAGCCAAGATACTCAAGAGGAGGACAGTGCCCTTACTTTAGAATTTAGAAATAGGAAGACTAATTTGAAATTTAGGAGCTGCCTTCGAGAAGCAGGTTTTATATTCTAAGGAATTTTATCCAGTCCTTATTTATCCTTATTCTAAGTAATTTAGAAATTAACCAATTTCAATGTTCATACATGTCCATCCTTCAAATACGGCCCACTTTTCTCTTTTACCAGAGAAACTGTGATGGTTAACAAATGACCTCTAAGGTCTAAAAGTTAAAGATGACTCAACTTTTAAAAATAAGTGCCCTGAGAATAACTGTGGAAAGAGCCATAAAACCAGAGATAAAATGGAGAGCTGAAGATACACAATGTTGACTATCCATTCAGCCATCCCTTTTCTAGTTTTGTGTATTTAATTTCTGACTTAAAGTTTGTTGCATTGTGATACAGTGCATGAAAAAAGTAAAAGATATTGTCTTTGACTTTTGAATTATGCATGCCATACCTACATAATGGCAATAAGTGCTTTGGTGTAAAAGAACAAAAGCATTGTAATTAAAGAGTCCATTAAAAGAATTATAGAACATTAATTAAAAAAAAAATCTAGGGACCTCCCTGGTGGCGCAAGGGTTAACGTTAAGCACAGCACTGTGAAGCTGTCTGCAGCCTCTGCAGTAAGTTCGATCCCCAGCCAGCCAGGGAGCTATCCACATGGCGCAGTAGACCTCTCCTGTCTTACCCACTGCTCCCCTCAGCAGTGCTTCAGTCAATCTGCCTGTTCTGCTCTACACTGTCTCTGGTGAATCCTCTCACTCCCAGCACCTCTGGCCTGAACCCCAGTTCTTGTATGCATAAATAAATAAATCTTTAAAAAAAAAATCTATGAGACCAATAGCAAAAATTATTTAAAAGTAATTCAAAATTATATAATCTTCTAAGTTCTTTCCACAGCTTGGGATCAAAGGCTCTACACAACAAGCTCTGACATTGGGATTGAAGCCAATTTGGGGTGTTATTTCCTTTTCCCTAAGTAAACAGTGACAACCAACCAACTTACTGAAGTTCTATACAGCTCTTCAAAGTCTTGTGTCTCTGGACTCTGCCCCTTCCCAGGAAAGGTTTCAGTGCCTAGAGAAATTTCTGGAGCCTCATAAAGAGAGGAAGTAAAAAACACGGCTCTAAGAAGCCCTCTCCCAGAGCAAGAAAACTCCTCACCTTACTCTTGATTTTCTGTTCTAATGATCTTGCTTATAGTTACCTTGCTATGCTTCCAAAAAACGGATTTTAATCTTTCATTCCTTTGCTTAGAAAATTTTATTTGCTAGGCATTTGTATTTTGACTATGTCTCAGTTTGATAAAACTCGGCGTCTGATTTTGGCTGAAGAGGGTTACTAGGAATCCTCTAATCAGACTGGTTTCCACAGGCTCTCACAAATACGCTAACTCTACCATCACCATGGGTAGAGTTATCACCTCATTTGTTTCCCATAATGGTGTGCATATCCAGGAAGCAATCCTCCCTCTCCCATCCCTAAGCTTCATGTTCTCATCCTTTTCAAACTCAGCACACCCTTCAAAGACTAGCTCAAGCCGATACTCTCCAAATCTTCTAGCTCCTCCAACCCTACACATCTTAAAGCTCAGGTGCACACCATTTAGCCCCATACCTGCCAATGCTTGATGTGTTTGGTGGCCCAGCTGGCATGCTCCTCAAGGGCTGTAACGCACTCCTACATGCACCATCAGAGACACAGTACACTTGGGACTTCTAGGAGTACCACTGGTATTACTACTCTAATCTACTGTGGGGGCCTGGAGATAACATACTATCCTTCGACATAGCAATTAAAATCATTTTCAAACTAACGGGAAAAGCTCTGAGGCACATACCTACAATTTACATGATGTCTCAAGAGGAAGGTGGGAACTATAAAACCAATAAAGAGACTTGGTAGACCCTGGAGTTAGGGTCTAATTCTCATCAGGTAGAGAATACCTAAGAAAAGAGAAATAGTTTCCTCAGTCAACAGAGGGGCAAAGATGGGCAAAAGCAATTGCTCATGAAACAGAACTGCCCCACCATCTTGATCCAGTGTCCCAACTGTAGAGAACCGTCTCAGTCCTAATGAGCTACTTTGACATCCGGAATAAATAACTGAAAAAATAAAGAGCAGAGAGGGTACTTGTAAGTGACCACATGGCCCCAAGAAGCAACATCCACAAAATCCACTGTCCTCTTACAGACCAAAGATAGCACTGAAGAGTTTTTGACAGGAAAAGTTATTTGGTATTTACTGAACTTGAAAATTTAAATGGATGGATTTTATGGTTCATAAATTATGCCTCAATAAAGTTTTTCTAATTTGGTGACTGGAACTGGAGTATTTACATGTGGCTAAGCAACTAACAGTCCAGTTAGGATACCACAGCACAGGCTTTTATTGGCTTTTCAAGGCAGAAGGCACAGAATCTTTGTGACAAAACTGGAATTTTTCATATAGGAGAATTCACTTTAAGTAATGAAAGCTGGGGCCTCCCTGGTGGTGCAGGGGTTAAAGTCTCAGCACTATGAAGCTATCAGCAGCCACTGCAGCACGAGTTCGATACCTGGCCAGGGAGCTACCCACATGGCATAGTAGACCCCTCCTGTCTCAACCCGCTGCTCCCCTCAGCAGTGATTTCAGTTTTCAGTAGATCCACCTCTTCTGTTCCCCACTCTGTCTCTGGTGAATCCTCTCACACACACATCCCCAACACCCACACCTCTGGCCTATACCCCAGATCTTGTATGCATAAAATAAATCTTAAAAAAAAAAAAAAGCTACCAAAACACATCCTTTGAAAAATATACATACACCTACAATAAAAACCAAACCACATAAAACTACCGAAATAATGAGAACGATTCAGCTAGCAGGGGAAGTTTCTGAGAAAGGAGAAACAAAGAGGGTAAATTAATATTTAAGACTGGCGATAGCTGAGAAAAGCAGAAGTGATGAAAGAAGGGAAATCTTAGAAATCATTGCTATTGGCTAAGAAGGTTGGTTTACTGGCCCTACTAGGTCATAAAGTATGCCTTGACAGAGGTTCTTCTAAAAAGGCTAAAGGGAATTGGAATCAAGGGGGAGAGGCAATGATTTTAAACAAACAGAACCAGTTTTAAGATTTATTTTCTTTCTGGGATTTTCCGATATTCTGTTTGCTGCTTTGACTAAAGTCTTTAGATGTTTTGTTTCTTTTTGGGTTGGACTGATGGAACTACTTTCCAGAAATGGAGGACATTGCCACACTGGACATCCATGGAGAATGCTTGGTGACTAACTTTCTCTTGAACAGTGGAACTGGGAAAAGACTGTCCTCTAAGGCTGCATCCCCAGATCTTTCCCACCATTCAAACGGTGGGGAAAAATGAAAAAGGGGATATTGTAACAGTGTAATCTCCATAGAAAGGGGAGTCCATGTTCTCTGCCCCACTCAGTTAACAGTGCAACTGAGCAGTGGGGGGAAGCTAGAAAGGACTGATGGAGAAAACCTGGAAGAGGCACGGGGAACAGAAAGACATGTGAAGGAGAAGCCGTACTTGCTTCTTGGCCTTAAAGTTGCACCATGGACTTGGGGACAGAGGAGCAGAACTTGAAAGAGACGTGGACGAGAGACCCATAGGGAGGCAGTCCTTATATTGACGTGTTTTGATTTTGTTCCTGGTCCCTTCTGCCCCTTCCTATGTTTCCCCATCAGAAGGTGCCTTATATTTGTGGCAAATTTTTGGGTCTCAGTGGCTCTGCTTTGGACCAACCCTGTTTAGCTGAATATTTACCCATGAGGGGATGGGTATCTTCGGGTGTTTCACTGGGAAACTATTATTCTTTTGTTATAGGGCAGGGTGAGGGGACTCCCAAATGTACCTGCTCTAAATAGGTTGTGCCATCCGCCACATCAAGACAAGATATATTCTAGTGTATAAGACCTTCGATAGAAAATAATTTTTTTTTTTTTTTGTATTTATACAAGCACTGGGTACAGTCAGAAGCGCGGGAGGGTGAGAGAATTCACCAGAGCCAGAGCGGGGAGCAGAGCAGGCAGAAAGACCGAGTACACTGCTGAGGGGAGCAGCGGGCGGCAGGAGAGGTCTGCGCGCCATGTGGGACCTTCCTCCGGTGGCCAGGGAGCAGCCGGGGATCGAACCGGCGCTGCAGAGGCTGCGGGCAGCTTCACAACCCAGCGCTCAACCGCTGCGCCACCGGGGAGACCCGATAGAAAATAATTTTAATATAGTTAATATGCAATAAAGAGAAAGAATATAGTTAAAATAGTTTTCCAATTAACCATCCAACGAAGAGAGAACGCACCACACTTCTGTAAACATTTCTCTTACTCATTTTCTAATCAGTATATAAATATCAACCTTCTCCACAGGTTGTGAGAATTTTGGGGGCAGGAATATACTAAATAAATGTATACTAAAAGTAGTTCAGTAAGCTCTGAGGTCAATGATGGAAATACCTAATTTTTACCATAGCCTAGTTGGACTAAAGGGGGAAGTCAGTAAAGAATATCACTTTAATTGATTATCAATATTCTACTCCTTTATTGTTCCTAAATGAGAAAGCAAATTTAAAAATGTTTTAAAGATACGGCCTCCCTGGTGGCGCAAGGGGTTAAGCACAGCACTATGAAGCAAACCGCAGCCTCTGCAGCACGAGTTCGATCCCCTGGCCAGCCAGGGAGCAACCCTCATGACAAAGCAGACCTCTCCTGTCTCACCCACTGCTCCCCTCAGCAGTGTGTTTTGGTCAGTCTGCCTGTTCAGTTCACCATTCTGTCTCTGGTGGATCCTCTCACCCCCCGCGTCTCTGGCCTGTACCCCAGCTCCTGTATGCGTAAATAATCTTTAAAAAAATGTTTTAAAAATAGTTAGCTTGCTCCAAAATGATAAAATTTATAAATGTATAAATAATATTAAAAATATGGCTGATTATTCTGTTATGCCCAAAAGGTAATCCCAATGGACATATATAGTCATAAATAGAACAAACAGTAAATAAGAGACATACCAACTTTTTAGCTATTAATCTGCTAACACAGTGCAGACAGCAGCAAGTAAATAAGTAGGTAAATAAATAATAAATAAGGCATGGCCACTGCCCTCTGACCTCTGTACCAAAACAAGCATGTTTGGGGGTCACCAACTCTGAACCCTTTTGTGTTGGACCACCCTTACCCAGGGGTGAAGTACACAGTCTAAGCAACCACATAACAATGCACTCTCCCTCACAGATGTTTGGTATAGGGGTTACCCCCAATCCCAACCAGATAGATCAAAACCAATTCTTCAGGAATTTGGAAAAGTGGGAAACAAAACCTCAGCTGTGAGATCATATATCATCCAGTCTGGATGCAGTACCACAGAAAATCAAAGTCGCATTGAAGGTAGAGCTGGGCAGGAAACCGGAGAAGGCAGTCCACAAATGAGAGAAGGGATAGGGCTGAGGCTAGGGTGGGAGAGGGAGAGCTTGGCTTCAGAGGCAAGATTTAACAGCGTGCCAGAAAAACCTCAATAATTAGGATAGATAAAAGTGTAACGCACAATTATTTTCAAAATCTAAATTAATGTTTTGGAATGGAGCAAAATATAGAAAGAAGCCAAAGAGAATCCATGTAAGCCACAGAGGAGCGAGAGCCGGGGCTTTCCAAGTGCCTGATCTGGTTCCAGCTGTAGTTCATTTCAGGAAGCTCAGTGGCCTTACACTAACAACCACAACTCCAGCCCTGCCACTGTTCCTTCTATCAGCCTAGTCCAAATGGGCTGTGTTCCCTGAGACCTAACAACCTTGACTAATACACTCTGGGAAAATGAGACAGGCACATAAAGCTTATTTTTTAAATCAAGGCATATATAATTAACTCACAAAAGAATGGTACAATTTGTGCTACAGAAGTTCAGGGATCACTGTGGGTGGTCAGGCAAAGACAGATACAACTAGAATGGGGGGTGGGGCGAAGTACATATGAAGCAGAGATCAAAAGACATGCTATAAAGCGGGGAGACAGGAGGAGGAGGTAGCCAGGGAAAGGAAAGGAGAAAAAAATAAAGGTGTCTTCACGCCTGCAATATCAAAGTCAAAGTAAATATAGCTCCACGTTTCTCTACCTACCGCCCTCAGATCACTGTTTATTATACCTGAAATATCTTTTTTTAATTTATACATACAAGAACTGGGGTGTAGATCAGAGGTATGGGGTGGGGGATGACATGATTCACCAGAGACAGAGTGGGGAGCAGAACAGGCAGATTGAAATACACTGCTGAGGGGAGCAGTGGGCAAAACAGGAGAGGTCTGCGCGCCATGTGGGTAGCTCCCTGGCCAGGGATCTAATTCATGCTGCAGTGGCTGCTGACAGCTTCATAGTGCTGAGACTTAACCCCTTGCACCACCAGGGAGACCCTGTTTTGACTTTTAAATAATCAACCACTTATTGCTATTTTCCAATCATTTCCGCTTTCTTCCTCATTTCCCCATCCAAACTCCAGTCAAGCAGGTCTAGCCCCCAGTTGCCGCATTAAAGAGGAAACAAAGGGGTGGGAGTGAACATTTTCTAACTTGGGCTTTCCTGGTGGAGCAAGGGGTTGAGTCGCAGCTCTATGAAGCTATTCACAGCCACTGCAGCACAAGTTTGATGCCTGATCAGGAGGCTGACCCACACGGTGCAGCAGACCTCTCCTGACTCACCCGCTGCTCCCCTCAGCAGTGCATTTCTGTAGATCTGCCTGTTCTGCTTCCCACTCTGTCTCTGGTGAATCCTCTCACCCCCTGCACCTCAGGCCTATACCCCAGTTCTTGTATGGATAAATAAATAAATCTCTTTTTTTTTTTTTTTTAAAGAATACTGGGTCATCCTGGTGGCTCAAAGGGTTAAGCACCGCACTATGAAGCAATCCACAGCCTCTGCAGCATGAGTTTTGATCTTGACCGGCCAGGGAGCAACCCACATGGTGCAGCAGACCTCTTCTGTCTGGCCCGTTGCTCCCCTCAGCAGTGTATTTCAGTCGATCTGCCTGTTCTGTTCTCCACTCTGTCTCTGGTGAATCCTCTCACCCCCTGCATCTCTGGCCTGTAACCCAGCTCTTGTATGCATAAATAAATAAATCTTTAAAAAAAAAATACTAACTTGGGTTAATAATCACTCACCATGAACAAAAATAAAACTTGCTGAGCATGCCCCAGGGTAAGGGCCAACCAAAATAGATGCCAGACTTCCAATGCATGTGTTTCAAGAACCTCCTTTTTCACTCCTATGTATAACAAGTCCCCATTAAAACAAAACCACACCCAGGGAACCAAAACATTTTGTTGGCTGTAATTTTCCATATGGAATTCTCTACTTTATCATTATGATTAATGACATGCTGCTCAAAAAGATTGCTAAGCAATATGCTAAGAAACTACAACAATCTTACCTACAAGTCTATGTACATATTAAATAATACATGCATAGCAGACAACTGCTACTGGTTAAAAAAAAAAAAAAACTAAAAGCTCTAAGAAGTGTTTTTGGACACTGGGAAAATACACTTGAAATAAATTCAGCTTGCTATCCTGCTGTCATTTATTCTAGTCTATTAGTCCTCATTTTCTCCCAGCTTACCATATCCTCCTCCTCACACACACTGCAGGAATTGTGTTGATGTGTACGTACTTGTAGTGATATTAATGCTTAGCTATGCGCAGATATGAAATTGTTTATTTGTAAAGGGTTATCTCTGTGTATCAGTTACCTTCGTGTGTAAGTTTGTCTTAGTGTTTGTGTTTCTTTCTTAGTGAGTGGGTGCAGGTGTTTCAGCATATGTACCTGAGGGAGTATATATCTTTACAGGTCAAAAAATATGCATATCTGGGGCCTCCCTGGTGGTGTAAGGGGTTAAGTCTCAGCACTATGAAGCTATCAGCAGCCACTGCAGTATGAGTTCGATCCCACCCAGGGAATTTGAGCACAGGCACGGCAGACCTCTCCTGTCTTTCCTGCTGCTCCCCTCAGCAGTGTATTTCAATCAGTCTGCCTGTTCTGCTCCCCACTCTGTCTCTGGTGAATCCTCTCACCTCCCACACCTCTGGCCTATACCCCAGTTTTTGGATGCATAAATAAAATCAATCTTTTAAAAAAAAAAAGTATGCACATCTGTGGAGGAACCTTGTCTATATTTCAGTGATTCTCAAAGGTTAAAGGTACAGGAAGCCATTAAAGACATGATTCCATTTATATGAAATGTATAGAACAGGCAAATCCACAGAGACAGAAAGCAGATTAATGGTTGCATAGACAAGGGGGTTAGAGGGAGTGGGTAGAGACTGCCAATAGGGGAAGGGCTTCTTATTGGTGTTATGAAAATGTTCAAAAAATGGATTGTGATAATGGTTGTACAACTCTGAATATACCACTGGGTCATACACTTTAAAGATTATTTATTTATTTATTTATACAAGAGCTGGGGTACAGGCCAGAGGCGGGGGAGGGTGAGAGGATTCACCAGAGACAGAGTGGGGAGCAGGACAGGCAGACAGACAGAAAGCACTGCTGAGGGGAGCAGCAGGGGCACAGGAGAGGTCTGCCGCTCCATGTGGGAATCTCCCTGGCCGGCCGGGAATCGAACCTGCACTGCAGAGGCTGCGGACAGCTTCATAGCACGTGCTCAACCCGCTGCGCCACCGGGGAGGCCCCTGGGCCATACACTGTACATGGATGAACTGCATGATAGCTAAATTGTATTTCAACAAAGCTGTTATATATTACAAAGAGAGAAAAAGGAAACCAAAGTTCTCCCCCATTGCCAAAAAAGGATAAAACTGTCATTGAAAATCTTAACTTTCTTCTGTTTCTATTTTAATTAAAGCCTTGGGATTGAAGATTCACCACTGCTAAGTCCCTTTGGTGATCTGTCTCTGACCTTATTTGTCATTTAACAAGGGTGACTGGCATATGAGAGACAGCACTCACTCATTACCATTCAATGTCTCTATACCTTGATTACCACCATATAAAAATAGCTATGTAGATGAATAAAGCCTGGAAGAAAATGAGGAAAAATTAAAATAGTCGCATTACGTTCATGAGGTTGAGATGACATTTTTTAAAAAATAATACTATCTTTTCATTGTTAATTAATAAAATCTGTGGGGAAAAAAATAACCAACCTGTATCCTTAGAAATTGTTCTAAGACAAACTCAGGAATTGTGTGTCACAAAGGATTATAATGAAGGGCCTCCCTGGTGGTGCAAGCGGTTAAGACGCAGCACTGTGAAGCTATCCACAGCCACTCCAGCACGAGTTTGATCCCCAGTCAGGGAGCTACCCACATGGCACAGCAGACCTCTCCTGACTTGCCCGCTGCACTCCTCAGCAGTGTATTTCAGTAGATCTGCCTGTTCTGTTCCCTACTCTACGAACCCTCTCACTGCCCCCACGCCTCTGGCCTGTACCCTAGTTCTTGCATGTATAAATAAATCTTTTTTTAAAAAAGGATTATAATGGAATAGAAATGAAAATGCATGGTAAATACATATACACATACATAGATATTTACATATATATATAATTTTTTGACCAAGACAATAAGCAAAAAATATTAAGCTCTCTAATTGAACTTGCTCTAACAGAGCCCTAGGTGATTATCTCTGAATTTGAATCTCCTTCCTTCTTCCCAGTATCTGCCTGGCTTATGGGCAGGGTGCAACTGCTAATAAAATGAGGTTGCCTCCATTAACTCAACCTACAGAAAAGCCATTTAACAATCAAATTCATAAGCAGGGTTCCTTTATGAGGAAGTACACAAACATTGATCAATTTTAGTCTAGTCACAACCTGAAAGAGTGTATAAATGTACATTTTTAGAGAGCCAAAGTGTGTTCTTAAGAAAGTGAAAATATAAGCACATCTAAGACGCAAAGTACTGTTTAGCTGATTTTCAATTAAGATACCAAGTCAATCTAATGGACAAAGGAAAGTTGATTTTTTAAACCTATGTTGCTGGAGCAACTAGATTATCTGTACGGTGGAAAAATAAACCCACACCCCGACCTCCTATCACTGCACAAAACTTTGAGAAAGATCACAGATCTAAGTGTAAAACTCAGAACAAGAAAGTTTCTAGAAGAAACAGAATATATTTGCAATCCAGGGGACTAGCAAAGACTCCTAAGACAAAACACGAAAAATACAAACCATAAAATAAAAAAATTGAGAAAATTAACTTCATAGAAATTAAGAATTTCTGCTCATCACAACATCATTAAGAAATAAAAGGACAAACAACAAACTGGTTAAAAATATTGCCAACACATATATCTGACAAAAGACTTACACTCAGAATATATAAAGAATGCCTTCAAATAACAGGTGAACCACCCAATGAAAAAAACAGGCAAAGACTTAAATACTTCACAAAAGAAAATACAGTATGACAATTAGCACATGACAAAGCATTCAACACCCTTCATCATCAGGAAAATGCTAATTAAAATCATGAGGTACCACTTTACATCCTCTGTTGTGGCTAATGTAAAAAAGGTCTACAGTACTAAAAATTGGAGACATTAAAAATATTGAACTTGGGGCCTCCCTGGTGGCGCAAGGGGTTAAGCACTGCGCTATGAAGCAATCCACAGCCTCTGCAGCACTCTGATCCCCTGCGGGCCAGGCCAGGCAGCAAGCCACATGGCGAGCAGACCTCTCCTGGCTCGACCGCTGCTCCCCTCAGCAGTGTATTTCAGTCAATCTGCCTGTTCTGCTCCCCGCTCTGTCTCTGGTGAATCCTCTTACCCCCTGACCCCGCGTCTCTGGCCTGTCTGTACCTGAGCTCTTGTATGCATAAATAAATAAATGTTAAAAAAAAAAAAAACTCAGTATGTACACAAGGTGGGAGAAAGAGCTCAATCTAGACATTTAGGGACAGTTTTATATAACTTTTGTGTCACACATTAAATAGCTATCAAAGACTAATAGGGCTATGTCAGAAGTAACATAAGTGAATATGAAGGGATACCTATGTGTCAAAATGGGACAACTTGAGCATCAAAAAATAAACAACCTGTTAAAATGCACTGATAAAAAAAAATTAACAATTTAAAAAAACAAGAGTTCATAAAAATACCGTCAGTCTGCCTATTCTGCTCCCCACTCTGTCTCTGGTGAATGCTCTCACCCCCCATATCTCTGGCATGTACCCCAGCTCTTGTATGCATAAATAAATAAAACTTTAAAAAAAAAGTTGAACTTGAATTCATATACAAACCACTTAGGGCAACTGTCAATTTTTTAGTAAAGATAAACATATTTAGTCTGTGATTCAGTAATTCCACTCCTAGGTATTTATCAAGAAAAATGAAAACACATATCCACAAGTGATTTGTAAAAGAATGTTCCCAACGTTATTATTCACAATAGAGGAAACCTGGAAATAACCCAAATTTCCATCAAGAGGAAAACAGATACACATATTGGGGTTATATATTCATACAATGGAATACCATTCGGTAATAAAATAGAACAAACCATTAATACACAAAACAACACAGATGAATTTAAAGAAAACATTATGTCACATGAAAGAGCCAGGCACAAAAAAGCACATACTGCTGCATGACTCCATTTATGCAAAGTCCAAGATTAGGCAAAACAAATCCATGGTGTCAGAAGTATGACTATGAGAGTGCCTGCCTCTGAAGGAAGGTTTGTAAGAGAAATGGCTAGAAAGGGGCGTGAGGAAGTATCTCTGGTGATAAAAATGCTGTCCTATTTTGGTAGGCGTTACAGTGTACAAAGTTGTCAGAACTCCTGGCACTGGAAAATTTAGACTTGAATTTTATTGGATGTTAACTTACTGATTGTTATTGTATCAATAAAAAGATACAAAATATCACTGCTTCAAGATATAGGTTAATGATTTTGCTTTAAATGAAATTCTAGAATACCTCATCAGCATTTTTGATTATCTGCCACTTTCAATTATCACACCTCTATTCTTTCATCACTGTGTATAACCTAATGGATTATAGACACATACAGGTAGATAGGTGTAAGTAGTTGAAGGTGGAAGAGGAGAGAGAAAAAAGGGGAGAGGATCCAGCAAGAGAAAGGAGAAGGGAAGGAAGGTAAGAGAAGGGAAAAAAAAAACCTTGTGAAAGAATTATTAGAGAAAGTAGGATTTTTTTTTTTTTAAAGAAAAAGCCAGCACTATGAATCTACTATCACAGCTATCAATAATGATCTTTACCCTGTTACTATATACAACTTAAAACATCTGCCAACCCTTTATATTCTAAGTGTGGCCTCCATCAGCAACTATCAGGAATGCAGATTCTAGGGCCCCACTTCAAACCCACAAGATCTTGGGAAATTTATGATGTTAAAAATTTAAGAAACACCACCCTACATCATTCAAATTCCTTCTGTTGTACTGAAGTTATATTTTATTTACATGGGCCAGTACCTGGGACTTAAAAATTCTTTGATTAGAGTGAAGTTGATCACTGTAATGACTTTTGACCTGTAGGTATTTAACTCTAGGTGAAATTATTAGTTCCATAGCGATCTGACCTCAAGGGTATAGTACAAAACCTTGGAATTAGTCATAAAAATATGTAATTAAAGGAAACTGAGCAACAAATTAGTTAACACCCTCAAGAACTCATTTTTGTTCCTTAATGCCTAGCACAAAGCATGGAATGACACATATGGCTAACCAATGTTTCCTGAAAGAATAAACGAACTTTTGAATCAGAAATATTTAGGACTAGAATAATCTTGGGGTCATTTGGTCCAACAACCTCATTTTAAAGATGAATACAATATTAACAAGGATGTAAAACAATAGTACTTCATTTAAAAAAACAAGAAAAGAAAAAATATGAGCAGCAGTCCTGCCTGCCTGTGCCTATGAAGGCCTCTCTTTTAGCAAACCTGTCCCTTTCCAGGGTAGCTCTTTCTGCCCACTTGTGTCTATGCAAGTGTCCTTTATTCTTCTCTCCCTTTTTATAATAAGCTTGCCTTTTTGGATATTAAAAAAAAAAATAAAGATGAGCAAGCTAAAAATACTGAGGTTCAAAAGTAAGCAGGCTAAAAGAGTTATTACATATTGTTCTCATATTTTAATTCCTTTTTTGTTATTTTGCAGGAATGTGTTAGGAAGGGTATTCTAAGTGCTACAATAAAATGATTGTGAGCTTTTAGGGAAGTAGAAGGGTAAAAAAGCGCCAAGGATTAGGAAGAAGAGAGTAGCAAAGGTAAGTGAGGTTAGACAAAATTGCTTCTAAACCTAACATTTTTGACAGGTCAATTAATTTAATCTGCAGAAAAACTAATCTGAAGGATTCTCAAAAAAGAAACATGAGCTGCACGAAAATGTTACAAACCCAGGGAGACCGCACATTAACTAACTTAAATCTCCACAGGCTTATTTCCTGTTCAAATATGATCTCCTGGGATAAGTTTTACTGCAGTGTACTTTACCAGATGACTTTTGGTTTTAAGAGCAGCCAAGGGCTAGTAGGAAACGCGATTCTTAACATTTAAAATAGAAAAAAAAAAAAAAAACACCCTGCGGCTGTTTCCCCTTTGTTTGTAATCAGAATGCAGGCTTGCAGAGGAAACACACCAACGCAAAAATATTACGACCCAGTCACGTCCTCAAAACCAACCAACACACTCTCTCTCCAGCCGGATCCAGCTGTGCTGCAGGGAGCCAGGAATTCATTCTAAGAGCAGAGATCAAGACGAGGAGTGCACAAGCCAGATTTCAACTTTCAAAAAAAAAAAAAAAAAAAGGGTGTGCCCTAAGGTTTTGCATTTCTTCCCAACTTTCAACTAGCAAAAGCCACTGAAAAAGTGGTGCAGGTGAGAAGCACCTTCCAGCAGGACGGTCTCCCGGGCTACGCCGGGAAGGAGGGCGGCCCAGGGAGCTCGCACCGCGGGCGCGGGCGCGGGCTCGGGAGAGAAGGGGCCGGTCCCGAACCCGGAGGCCGGGCACTGGGTGATTCATCCCCGAGCCCGGGTTCGCGCGCCTCCATAGCGGGCGACGCCCAGGCGCCCCCACAGCCCCCTCGGCCGGGACCGCTCGCCCCGAGGCAGCTCCCGCGCCCTCCCCGCCCCGAGGGGGAAGGAGACCACCGCGGGCGGCCGGGAAGGCGGAGAGCCGCTCCCTCGCCAGCCACCATGTCCGGCGCGGCTCCTGCCCGCGCCCGCACACGGACTTCCTGGACAGCGCCGGGGGACTCACCTGACTGGCGCACGCCGGTGCCGCCGACGTCCTCCACAGACCCGCGGGGACGGTTTGCTCCTCGGTTCCCAGCGCTCGTCCGTCCGCCTGCGTCCGCCTCCCAGGGAGTTGCCCGGTCCGCCCGCCTGTAGCTCCCCCAGCGCGACCGAGCTGTGGGTGCCGCTGGTTCCCCCTCCGTCGCTGACGCATGTGCGCACGCCCAGGGCGCGGGGAAGCCTGGGAGTTGTAGTTCCAGTCAGGAAAGCGCGTCTCCGCGCGGGTACTGGGCTTTGCAATGAAGAGGCTGCGGCTGGCTGCACAGCCTTCCTCTAGCTTGAGAAAATGCTCTTTACTCGTGATCTCTTTCGACTCTGGGAATTCTAAATAGCAGCTAGAGGCTCTTTGGCTTCGATTTCTTCTTTACTTTGATTTTTAGTAAAGAGGCACACAAGGCGGGGTTTGTGTTGTACCCTTGGTAGTGAACACGAGGACAATCATTTAAACTTGTGCAAAACTAGGAGAAAAGGAAACAGGGCCTCCCTGGTGCTGAAAGGGTTAAGATGCAACCTATGAAGCTGTCTGCAGCCACTGCATCACCAGTTAGATCCCAGGCCAGGGAGCTACCCACATGGTGCAGCAGACCTCTCCTGACTCACCCGCTGCTCCCCTCAGCAGTGTACTTTGGTCAGTCTGCCTGTTCTGTTCCCTACTCTGTCTCTGGTGAATCCTCTCACCACCCCCTCCTCAGACCTCTGGCCTGTACTCCAGGTCTTGTATGCATAAATAAATAAATCTTTAAAAGAAAAAAAGAAATGTAAACAAAAACTAAGGCACAAAAAGGGAATAAAACTGGCAGATGTCACCTCAAGGGTGTAATGACCCTAGAGATTTTCTTAGGTAGGAAACCAGGGATGATATCAGTGACCGTTGCCCTTGCAGTTTTGACCTCTTGCCATCCTCCTTTTCCCTGTCAAGCGCTATGTCAAGGCTGTGGCACCAGGTTAATGGTGGGAGAAAAAAACAGAAGTGCTGCTCCAAGGACTGACTGGGCATGCAGGTAGTCTGGAGGGTAAGACCTACAGAATAAGAATACATTAGAGGCTTAGAGGACAGTTGGGCAGGGGGTAATGAAATGGCTGCTCTTTTGAGTATAGGAACCAACAATGGGCCTTCCATTCAGTTAGTAAAGCACTGCTAATTATCCTGACTCCTCAGGAGTAAATCATTCCCTGGAGTAATACTCAGTTTTGACACACCTTTTTTATGCAGTCAGGAAGAGAATTGAAGCACCTGCTTGAGATGCATTCCAACTCCACCTAGTGTGGAAACCAACTAATGGTCAAGCCACTCCTGGCATCTACTTCTTCCCCTCAACATAGAAGCGCACCCTACATAAACACCTTGGAATTTCTTGTAGTTGGCAAATACTAATTCCAGCAATGAAGATCACTAATGATTTGAGTTTTTAAGAAAAACAAAACAAAACAAAAAAACCTCCTAAATTGCAAATGCATTTAGAAGACAGTAAACATTAAATCTTGTGGCATCACATCTTATTTTCTGTATTATCTTAGTGTGAATCAATTTCCCAAATATTCTTGTTAACAGCTCAGTGAAATTTCCTGATGAATTGAGGTTCAACTAATATTTATAAAGTACTTAACCCACACTAAGAATTGTGTAAGTACTTCATTTATAATATCTCCTCTAACCTCTAAATAACCCTACAAAGAATATATCAATAGCCTTGATTTCCACAGGTGAAAAACTAAGATTTAGAAAAGCTAAGTGATTTCAACAGAGTTGCAGAGCCAGTAACTGGAGATCCAGAAATGAAGCACAGGTTTCCTGACTCAATTTCTAGCATGTTTACCAGAGTTAATCAGACTGATGTGTCACCTAAATCTCATCAATTCTTAAAATAAGATAATCTATGACCATGTACAAAATACACAAAAAAAATTCCCTAACATAGTGTAAGGATATAGTACTCTAATTGCCTGAGAGAAATATCTGGATTCATTTGATAGTTCTATATTTCATTACAAGTTAATATATGACATATTAATTACATTAATATATTTATTCATTATACATAATGTGATAATATTTCATTATACAAGTTAATATATTACATATAATATGTTTCTGGCTAATGAGCCAGTCTCTTGTGATTTCCTTTTCTATCTCTGGGGCATCATTCTCGGGAAACTGAATAGATGGAGTTCCTGAGAAAGCAAACCGTCATATATGCTTGATTTTATAAAAGACTTTCCTTTGCAATATGGCTTATTTTCCCTTGCTCTTTAGGCAGAGAGGGCTTTTAAGTCAGTGTCTGACTAATTTAATCTATGACATAGGTCTTAATTAATATGGGATGTTAGGCATACATTAAATGTATTTCTCTTTCTCTATTTTAAATTTTTCCCAACAAATGTGTACACTTTATTTTAGCTCTTTTTTTCTAAAATAAAGTGATTTGGTGATGGATTTCCCCCTCCCTTCGGACAAATATCATACTGTAGTCACAAGTCTTACAAATATGAATCTTTTAAACCCATGTATATTAAGTACCACAGTTGGGGACAAAAGTATTAAGAATAACATGCTAGTATTGGATAGTATTGGATAAAACTGTAAAAAAATAGAACATTCCCCCCAAAATAGAACATTCTTTGCTGCTTTCTTTCTTGCTGTTCTCCAAAGTTCCTATTCTCTATACCAATAGCCAGAATAATCTTTTTAAAATAAGTCAGATTTTGCTCCAAACCACTCATGTCTTCCCATCATATTTTGAATAAAACCCAAAGTGACCACCCCTACAAATCTTTACATGACTACTTTATTTCCTACTACACTCTCTCTCACTCTGCTCCCATCACACAGCCCTCCCTGAGGTTCCGCCTTAAGGTCTTTGAACTTCACAGGAAAATGCTTTTCCTTTCGAATACTCTTGGCTCATGCCCTCATTTAAATGAAAGTTCTGTTCAAATGTCACATCTGATCATATTGCCCTGTCTTTCTCCCCTTTGCTTTGTCTTAATAGCATTTACTGCCACCTAGCACCCTCTTGCTTATGTACTTAGTATAAGCTCAAACAGGAATTGACATCCTTTATTCTCTATCCCCATCTACAACAGTGCCTGACATGTAGAAGACAGTAATTATTTGTAAATAAATATGGAATATTTTCCTGCCCCTCCTGCTCTCATTTTGGGACACAGAACCAGAGGGCTTACTTGCAAATGCCAGTCAGTGACCTGATGAAGATACAAACACCAGCTGGAGAATGTTGGCTTCATGGAATAAGACCTGGTAAAACACATCCTAAAATGGAGACAGAGCTCTCTTTTAAAAAGGACTTTATAGCTTGCTGTTATTTGCTTAGTTAGAAAAACACAATTCTTGAAAAGGAAAAAAGAGGCAAAACCTGAAGATTTTATTTACATAAATAAGTGAAAAGGTAAATCCACCAAATGCCTGTGGTTCATTGAAATATTGTTCCCAAATATTTGCTTTCCTCTAGAGGAAAAGCCCTACCCATGGGTGTCTGACTTGCAATACCTCCCTGAACACATTTTCACACTTCTTTCCTTCTCTCATCACAGTTTCATAATATAATCACAAGACTTGCAAACAGGAATCTGCTTTGGCCAATGAAATGTGAGTGAAAATGACAATACAATAGCTTTGAGTGGAGACTTTGAGAGTATTTGCTAGTTAGTATTCTTACTCTTTCCCTCCACCAAGGGAAATGGTTTGTCCCAAATAGTCTGATCCCGCTCCTTAGGTCTTAGAAGTCACATGGGTCAGTGCCTCAGCCATACACAGGTGCTAACATGTAATGTGAGCAAGAAGTAAGCTGAGATTCAGGTCCGTTGTTATTATAGAAATAGCAAAAACCAACTGCCACAGTGCCTGTTCAGTGCAAGGCGAGTCTCTGAAACAAAGGCCTCTGACACCCTTTCACCAAGTATTTAATCCCATTTCAATTTAATTTAAACAATTTAAATTCAATAAATTAAAAAGAACAAATTTGAGACTTTTAAGTAAAATATTTGAATAGGAGATGAAGTATTGTTCCTGGTAGTTTTTAGGGCTTGGTTAGTAAAAGTGACTGATAAAATGACACTGTAAATTTGAATGTATTACAAGCCCTAATTATAAGCCAGACTGAATTATTAAAGCATGTCACTCTGAATCAACATGTGCAATTAATGCCAGCTGCAATTTTCTTTTTTTTAAAAAAGATTTATTTTTATTTCTGTATGCATAGAAGAACTGGGGTGTAGGCCAGAGGTACAGGGGGTGAGAGGATTCACCATAGACAGTGTGGGTAACAGAACAGGCAGATCTACTGAAATAAACTGCTGAGGGGAGCAACATGTGAGACAGGAGAGGTCTGCTGTGCCATGTGGGTTAGCTCCCTGGCCAGGGATTAAACTCCTGGCACTCGCCTCAGTGGCTGACAACAGCTCGATAGTGCTGAGACTTTAACCTCTGAGCCACCAGGGAGGCCCAGCAATTTTCTTTTTATCAAAAGCTTCCTTTAGGAAATTGCCTTGCTCAGCCAGAGTATTTTTTAAATATGTATTTTATAGGTGAGCCAAGAAAACTTAAGGGTATGTCTTCAGAAAAGGTAGAATTTCATTTTGGTAGCCGGGAATTGGCTAAAGCAGTAAGTTAAAGGAATCAAAGAAGACAAACACCATGGCTGGGGCATACATTGTGATAGGAAGGATTCAAGCAAACTCTTCAGCTTGAAATGTCCTCGAGGTATAACCCCATTTCTGGCTGTTAGAAGCCTCCTCGTGTTTCTACATCCCTCTCAAATGCCAGTTTTGTAAGCAAACTTCTGTAACACCGTCTCTGGTCTATAGTTTTGCCATTCCTCATATTTTCATAGCCTATTGTGCCTGCACTAGAGGTGCACTGAATACACATTTACACCAAATGCCAAAAGACTGAGAAATTAATTTTCAGCCGAAGCCAAGTCTGCTGACAAATGTCACTATCAAAGAATAAACTTCTAAGACACAAATAAACCTAGAATTTTACATCAAAATTATCATTATTACTTTAGTTATCATTTAAAATGTTAGTGTTTGGGGCCTCCCTCGTGGCACAGGGGTTAATTCTCAGCACTATCAAGCTATGGTCAGCTACTGCAGTATGAGTTCAATACCGGCCAGAAAGCAGACCCACATGGCACGGCAGACCTCTCCTGTTTCTCCCGCTGCTACCCTCAGCAGTGTATTCAATCAGTTTGCCTGTTTTTGCTCCCCATTCTGTTTCTGATGAATCCTCTCACCGCCCCCCCCCCACCTCTGGCCTATACCCCAGTTCTTCTATGCATAAATATATAAAAATAAATCTTTTAAAAAATAAATAAAATAAAATGTTAGTGCTAAAATTGTTAAGTTTGACATAGTATTATAGAAACAATCACTTCCTACCACTGTTGACTGTTCAGCTTTCCTACAGTCACTACAGAGAGTCAAATTTCAGTGGAGGTGAGTGGATGAAGATCCATACCCTAAATGGAATGAAGTAAGAATTAAATTCTGGTTTTAAATTCTAAGTGCTAGGCACACCAAATATTTCTACAATGAACAGAGTTATGATATGAAGTAACTTGTACTTATCTTTCCTTGTTATTATTTTAATAATTTTACAAACTTTTTACATGAATTTTATGTAATTTACAAATTTATTGACTTAAAAATATATACTGCTCATCCTAAGTTATCTAGCTAATGCATTCTCTATATTTATATGTTTATATTTATCGATATAGTAACTGTCAACCTATTTATCTACGTAAAAGACCTTAATACTTTTAAGTTGTTTTGAATTGATTTATTTGAAATTAATTTTAGCATATACCTTTCACAATTAGCAATTATTATAGCATGTTACTTATTCAGTAATCAATATATATTATACTTTGATAGAATTTCAACAAATAAATAATAAATTTTCACTCAGATTACATAGAACACCTGCCCAAATGTAAAAGATGAAATAGTGGCAAATCTAAATGACATACTTTCGTTCTGATGAGTGATACTGCTGACTAATTAGATATAAGGATAATACTCTTAAACCCATAAATACCAACCGTGCCAAAGTGCAAGGATGATGAAATTAATATTAAAGTAGACATTCCAAAAGTTGAGTCCTAAAGCCCAGGTCAAAGAGCAGATTTTTGGCCATACACCAAATGTCTTTCTGCCAATGTCACTTAAGATAGACTTAACTTTAAGACATGCACATTCCACTTCTTATTGACAGTTAAGCTTTCAGTCAGGCTGTTAGGTCCTATTTTTTCTCATTCTATCTTTTATAGTTGATATTTTATTTTATTTTTTTTAAAGATTTATTTATTTATTTACACAAGCACTGGGTACAGTCAGAAGCGCTGGAGGGTGAGAGAATTCACCAGAGCCAGAGTGGGGAGCAGAGCAGGCAGAAGGACCAAAGTACACTGCTGAGGGGAGCAGTGGGCGGCAGGAGAGGTCTGTTGCGCCATGTGGGACCCTCCTCAGGTGGCCGGGGAGCAGCTGGGGATCAAACCGGCGCTGCAGAGGCTGCGGGCGGCTTTGCAACCCAGAGCTCAACCGCAGCGCCACCGAGAAGGCCTGTAGTTGATATTTTGAAGTACATAACGTTTATTAAATTTTATCTGACTAAATATAGGCTTAAACTTTGGCCCATGCAGATATTTTTAAATCTACTAAATAATTCCTTGTTCCTCCTAGTTTCTATCAGCTATTCCATCAACATCTCTGCTGATCAAAACACTCTGAGGTAAGAGTTCTGTGGTGACGG
The DNA here is from genome assembly GCF_964194135.1 of Talpa europaea. NCBI lineage: Eukaryota > Metazoa > Chordata > Mammalia > Eulipotyphla > Talpidae > Talpa > Talpa europaea. The sequence continues at coordinate 40,369,321 of NC_140075.1, read as the reverse complement.
TTAAGATCTTCTGGTTGAAACCTTCCATTCATTCATTATCTTTTTTTTTTTAAGATTTACTTTATTCATTTATGCATGCAAGAGCTGGGGTATAGGACAGAGATTCGGGGGTTGGGGGAAAGGAGTCACCAGAGACAGAGTGGGGAATAGAATAGGCAGATCCACTGAAATACCCTGCTGAGGGGAGCAGTGGATAAGACAGGAGAGGTCTGCTGTGCCATGTGAGCTAGCTCCCTGGCTGGGGATCAAACTCAAGCTGAAGTGGCTTGTGATAGCTTGATAGTGCTGAGACTCAACCCCTTGCACCACGAGGGAAGCCCATTATTAACTTTTAGTTATGACTAAGAGTGAAAAACTGTTTGAACTTGTCATTTAATTATTGCAATGTTAAGCAGGGCATCTATTGAGTCAAGAGTCTTACTGAAATCCAAATATAGTGTTTTTGGACTATTCATGATTTCCTCTGAGTTACTCTAAGTGAATCTGTGCAGACTGTTAGAAAGCACAACTTTGCTTCGGAGATTACAAAACACTACAGTGGATTATATACCCGAAACTTTTGCTGAAGATTGCTAAATTTAGTGGTCTACAATTTAGAGAATACCCACCACCACCCCATCTTTTTGAGTCATGTACTGCCCTACTTTTCCTACGTCATCTCTCTTACATTGGCATCAGAGTCCAAAGCACAGCATAGTTTCATTCAAGCACACATATGTCTGTCTAGTTCCTACGGAGGTCCTGTGACATTAGGGGCATAGCTGGATGGTGTGGGCATCTGACTACCTGAACTATTTCCTGACTGTTGGCACTGGGAAATGGGTTGTTAGCTGCGCAGAGAGGTTGTATAGGGCGCCACTTCTTATAGCTAACAAGGAAAGGTTAAATGATCAAACAGAGGGTGGGTCCTAACAGAGATAAGTCTGACACACAATAGACTCAGTAGTCAAGGAGTCACTCTTGAAGCCAGATTGCTCAATCCAAAGGAGGAAACCCAGTAAGCAGAGCAAGTGCAAACAAGTTGAAACACCAGGGAAGTCAGGAGGTGCTGAAGGGAGAGGGTGGGTCAGGAGTAACTCCTGAGTCAGCTCTATCGTATTTATTCAATTCTTGGAGTGAGGGGGGAGGGCCCGCCTGCAGAATGGAAACACAAAAATGAGTTAGATTCAGTCCTACTCAAATTTCTGACATTGTCAGCACAAAATGGAGAACTTTGTTGGCATTAATATCTACAGATATTTATTTAGGTTAGAATTTAGGATAGTAATACCTAAGTGCCTTCTACATACAAGGCCATGTTCTAAGTGTCTTATACATTACTCCTTATGAGAGTAGTACTGTGAAATATGACTTTAAGTCCTATTCTACAGATGAATAAACTGAGGCTAGTGATCCATATAAAGTCATACAAGTAACAGAAGTGAGGTGTAAATTAGCCAAGTCTGATGCCAAAATGCACACTCATAACTCCTATTCATTACAGTCCCATAGACTGGAAAAGAAAAGCCTTTAAACACAGTAATTATTGTATTTCCTTGTCCAGGAGAGGGTGTGAAGTAGCAAATACCGAAATCAGATATAGGCTTCTTTGTGTCTTAGTTGTACCTCCTTATCAGCCTAAGTGACAGAGTTAGAGCAGAGTTCAGGAGGAAGGCAGGAAGCGCCCCTTCTTGTTTTTCCAGGGCAAACCTTTACAATGTCACTTTCTTATTTTTTAGTGTTCTGTGAATCTCAGCATAGCTTAAAAAAAAGTAAAACCAAAATTAATATAAAAATTCATAGTACAACAATTAACCCATTTCAATTATTTGTATTCTAGCTCCCATTTATTCTAACAAGAGTTAGCTGAATATGTGCACTTTTGTTTTAAGGAGTTCTCCTTTCTCCCTTTGGCTGCTCCTGCTTGTCTAACGACTTCACATCTTTATAATGAGCCCCTTTATAGTCCTTTCTGCAAATGTAATCATCTAAGATAAAAATGTGGTACCAACCATTTATTTTACTTAATTTTAATTTTTTCCAACCATTTATTTTAAAGAGACAGTGTGTCTAAACCTTACCAGATTAAATCAGTCTTTACTTTCATTTTAAAAGTTTATTATTTCTAACGCTTTCTACATATTTACTTAAAATTTCATTACAGACACAGTGAATATATCTTTGAAAGCAGAATGACTTGGTTAATTAAAACAGTTTACATTTACCTTAGCATTAGGTCTGGCTAATCCCAAAGGGTCGAACAATGCTACTATTTGTGCCAAATGGAACCCATATTAACTACTAAGGGTAAAAGTATTTCACTCTTCATACATTTCACTTTATCACACATTTATTTCTCACACAATGTTCAAGTTCACATTTAAGAGACAAATTTGCCTTTAATTCCTAAGTGAATATAATAAATATCTACCTTTGATTGAAAAGTTGCAAAATGAAAAATGAAACTGGATTTTTTTCAATAGGCTTAGCCAAATAAATGTTGCCAACTTAAGTTTAAATAGTTTACAAAGTACTATTTCCATTGTTCTCTTCAAAACAATACAGGTACACATAAGGTCACATTACAGGCATCCAAACTTGTAAGATATTACAGATTGGTGGCATGCAAATATTTTAACATTTTTAATACAATGTAAAATGTTTCTTTTCCTTGAATAGATGAAACAAACTTTTAAGATGAAGTTTTAATTAAAATATAAATATTATTCCATGAATATAGTGGTTTTTTTTTTTTAAACCAAAGTGTCAGAGATAATAATTTCAGTTCAGAGTAATTTCTTCCTTAACTAAAGATTGTCTCTGGCAACATTTGGTACTAAAATAAAATTTTCTAAAACAGCACATTTTCTATCCATATCATGTCACCACCTGGCCAATTCCTTTCTGCCCACATTTAAGATAATCCATGGGAAAGTTTTAATCCTGGGTCAGTTTCTCTCAAATTGCAAAGTGCACTTCTGATTGGCTGCTCTTTATCTTCCAGTCAATATGTGCTCAGAAATACACATGTGCACACACACACATACACATACAAAGTTTAAATAAAAGCCTATGAAAACACGCTGTGTGTACTGTGCTCAGTTTCTTTTTTCTTTTTTTTCTTTTTTTTTTGCATTTCCTCCTCTCCTCCACCATATTTGAGGAGAAAATATATATTTTTAAATGGCTCATCCAGACCTATTCTGAAGACAGTAAAAACCACTGAAAAGGAATAGATAAGTCTCTCTGTGGAATGTGGAATGTTCCGACCTTTTTTTTTTTTTCCTGAACAAAGTCTCCTGAAGAGAAATGGAGTTGAACAGAAACATACCAAATCAGAGATGATGGAAACACATGAATCACAGGACTGTAAAGTCTCAGAATGAGAAGGGACCTGTGCCCAAGGTCTCACACAGCTGACATCCAGATCAGGACTGTTTTCCAAAAATATCACATGGTGGCAAATGGAGCATAATTCTTGTGGGGGTGGATGACAACATTTAGTGAGCACCTACTATGTACAAGGCACCTTACGAGATGCTATTGAAGATACAAATAATGATGTGACAGTCCCTCCCTCCAAGTGCTTATGAAAGTACTGTGAAAGTTCAAGCTTCAATATCTTTCTTAGCAGAAAATAATACTGACCAAGGCTAAGGTTGCTGGTGATTACGAGGCAGCTGCTATCAGGAGAACTGATCTTATAAGTGATACTTTCTCCCCATCACTACAAAGCTGAGGCCTGTTACACAGCTGCTGGAGCCTGAAGGACAAACTTCTTTCCTGGGCCTCTAATCACACCTCACCTCATAGCCTGACCTCCTCCCCCTCCCAGTGGTGACAGCTGCGAAGGAGGGGGGTAGAAGTGCCCCTTGTGTCCAGTCTTAGTCTCTCTGCAAGAGTCCTGACCATGTCCCAAGGTACTTGTCAAAGTGACCCAGGAAAATGTATGTGTGTAGCACACACATGACTGGTGTATAACACCCACCATCCCACCAACCTCCCCCACCTCTGTGTTGAAAATAAAGTAATTCCAGTTCTCTATACCATACCTATGCTTCAATTCCCCATACATGAAGAGATGTGGAAGATGTAATTTAACTGTTGGTCAGAAGCAAAATCAATTCAAGAGGCAGTGAAAAACATTAATGACTAGATAGTAAAAATGATCTCCAACTATTGTATAGCCCTTTCTAGTAGTGTTTTTAGCCAACCATCTGATTATATTCTCACCACAACTCTGTGAGGTAGTTAGTGAAGATATTACTCCCATTCTATAGCTGAAGAACCTTAGGCTTGAGAGACTAAGAGGCTTGACCCCCAAAGTCACCCAGCTAAGAAAGTGTGGAGCCAAGTGTCCAGGTTTCTTGACTCCAAATCCAGTGCTCTTCCCCCTATATTTTCTATAATTGTCAGGCAATTGAATGAATTGCCCATGATCATATACCTGCTAAGTGTTGGTGATGGGATTAGGAGTCAGTCTCCAAATTTGTAGTATGGTGCTCTTCCACCATACCAACTAGCAGAGCCAATGTGCTCAGAATAACTACCACAGAAGGTGTCAGAGAAATGTCTAGTCTCCTTTAACCTTCCCCAAGTCAGCAATGCATCACAAAAGTAGGATAACTGCTGGTCTTCCTGGAACAGTACTCAAGTCATGTTATAAATGTAAATCTTGGAACTCCTCCATCTGTCTCCTAAATGTTCAATCACTGCTGTTAGAGGATGAAAAGGAAGAGGTAAACTCAGTCAAGCTTACGTCTGCCCTTATGCAAATCAAACCTTTAATTTCCAATTTCCTTCCCCATTTCACTCTGCCCCTCCACTTTATTAAACTCCTAAACCACAGAACAAATCTTATCTGATTTGGAGTTGGGAGCAAGAAAACAATGAATACATTTGAAGTTCTGGGTGCTTCTTTCTCTCCAGTTTGTAATATTAGGAGCCTGATCATGTGATTTTTATCCAGATGGCTCAGCTTGATGTTCCCAAGCGTTCCCACACCTTTTCTTTACATGTGTCTCCATCATTGAGCCTTGAGGAGGGGGTGAGTGGCAAGGGTATTTGAAATGAGAAGCCATTAGGGAAAACTGCTCCTGGAAGACAGCACTATAACATTTCCTCTTAGTTCTTTGTTCATTAAAGTGAAGCTAGCTATTATTGTATCATTCATGGAAGAAGGCAGTTTCAGGATCAGGACTTAAAACCCAGCTCCAGAAATACACCACAGAACTTGCTATTCACAACTCACCACCTCCCTGCCCATTTTTGCTGATGCTATCAGTACTTGAACTAAAGACGGTATCTACTTGCAAAAAAGGCACTCTACCTCCAAATCCAGCAGCACACATCAGAGATCTTATACCTCCTCATCTCTTTTAGAGTACCTAAAGACACTTAAGTACATGAGCCATAAAAAAAGGAAATATCTGCAAACTCTTTCGGACATTTTAAAGAGCTATCTCACATTTAAAAAGCACGCTGATGTTGAACCTTGGTCGCAACTGTGAGGATCTGACATGTTCTCATGGCAGTTATTCTGAGCACACTGGTTTCCCTGATGGGGCACCCTGCCAGGGGCCACATTTCTATCTGAAAGAGAAGCAGCTGTTGTTATTTTTATTTTTTGGTCTCATGAGCCAGGCTTCCCTTAGGGAAATTGTTCGAGGAATATAGGCATTGGGATGATTTCTGAGTTTTCAATGCTGATGGGCTTTTATTGTAAGATGAATTGCATGGTCGAAGATGGGTGAGTTGCAGGTGCCCTTGGGGGTTAGCGATGCCCTGTCTAACCCAGGCCCCCAGCAACTTTGAGAAGGGGAAGGGAAAAGGGACTGGGAGACAGCATCTCCCTTCAATCAGTTGTCCAGATGTAGCCAAATACTTCCTTACAGTATTTGGTGATTTTTTATATACAATATTTATATACAATATGCCCTACATAGATGGGAGGGGCGTAATCATATCCATGAAAATGAAAGAGCGTCCACTTACACACTTTAGGCATATGGAGAGCTTGGATGCTAGAATAATGAAATGAGTTCCAGGCTTCTAATGTATACTCCTTAAGAGCTCTCTTTTCTACATGCTGTGAAATTTGGTGGTTGGTGACCTAAGCTGCAAACTCCAGGGAGTGATTTCACTTTAACCTGGGCCTACAGCAACTCTAAATAGGACAAGGGAAATGGAACTGGGAAGAGAGCATCTCCCTTCAATCAGTTGTCCAGATGTAGCCAAATACCTACTTAGATATTTGGCAACACAGAAATATAGACAGACACACACACACACAACACACACAACACACACACACACCATTTATTAACATTATGTTCTACAAGAGAAAAGGAAGGGATTTAATTATGATGATATGGATAAAATAGTTTCCATTACATACTTTAAGCAGACAGAGCGATGTTATGCTGGACTAATTACATGATTCCTAAACTTCCAAAATGTATCATCTTCCACATATGCTGTGGTAGGTGTTGTTCACAGGAGCCTGCAAGTCCAGGTGAATGACTTTATACTTAACACGGGCCTGTACAAATCTAAAAGGGGAAAGGAGGGGGTTTTGGGGGAGATTACCTCCCTCTAGATATCTAGATGGTGCCAAACATCTCAACATACTATTTGACAAAATGTATACATATAAAAATATTTTATATACATGAAGCCCCACCATGATGGATGGTAAGGGATTAAAAATGCTCATGATTATGAAAGAGCTTCCACTTACAGACTTTGGGCAGATGGTAAGATGTAGTCTTAAGTTAATGAAATGATAAATAGGTTCTCAAAAATGTAAGCTTATCACCTGATGGCTATTTTTTAAATACATGAATACTCATGGAAAAGTCTCCTTTCAAGCTACTTTAAAAACATTGGTAATGATAAGATAAACTAATTGTAATAAATATCTGATTTCATGACCCAAATATTTTACAAGCTAAAAACAATGATATGTTTTATAATATTCCATTATCTTGCTTTAATACTATCAACAACTATAGCATAGTCACTACAAATTCTGATTTTTTTCTTGCTTTCTGCTAGGCTTCTCAGGAATTGCTTAGGCCCCAGTCCACAGCACCTTGGGGCTGCAGGGACACTCAGTGGGATTCTGGATTTCTTAGGGGTAAAGGTAAGAGAGTGAATGCAAAGAAAGGAAAAAATAATTACTTGGAGGCAGAGCCTCAGTACTTAAATTTATCTGCAATAAATCTAGGGATAGGATAAAGGCAACTAAGAGAAATGTTCTTCTCTTTGGCAACATGGTAACCAAAACATATCTAAACAAACCAAAAAAATTGTATACATTTCATCCAGTGGTGTGGTGATGAAATTTCTTCAACTACCAACTTGAGGTAAAGGGGAGAGCCCTGCTTTATAACATTTGTTAGTTTTCATGGTATATATAAATACTTCCACCATTGCCAATTTCAAACCACAACTAGAAGTATGGAATTTCTGATATGGGAAGAGTTGTATAATAGCACACCATTACAAAGTATTTCTGCTACTTAGACACAACAGATGTAAATAATCTCAACAAAGAATATAGTAAAATGCATTTTGGGGACTTACTTTTGTTTTTAATATAATTTATTTAAGTACTGTCACTTCACTTTTAATAATGGCTGTATTTCATAGCCAGTTTAATAATAGCCATTATTAAATTCTAGAAAATTTGATAATCAGTGAGCCTTTATAAATTGGCTCCAACATACCACACAGCTAAATGAGTAAGAGGGAAGGAAATTTAGTATGTGTAGTTGAAAACATATTAAAGGATATTTAGGGTTCAAAAATGTTAATATGTTCAGTTTATTAGTCTCCTCAAGATGTAAAATATCCTCAAGAAAATAAGCAGTTTTGAAGGATATTAGGTATACAGATGTGGGTACTTATAACTATACAGGTAAATGTCCAATTTTAAAAAAGCTATATATCCTGAACAGTTTCCATGTGCTTTACAAGCTAACTGGACAAATGTACAAATTACGTTTCCATTACCTTGTTTTACTACAACGAATGACTCCATTACTAAACAAATTCTGGACTGGGTCCACCTTCTGCCTGAGTCAGGAAACTCTTTAGCTCCAAGTGTCACTAGAACATGATGCCACCATTACCAAGACTCAAAATGACAGAGAAGAGAACAATGAAGGGGGTGGGAAGAAGAGATGCCGAAGGCGGTGTAAGAGCACCCCAATTACAACCTGGGGCACTGACAGTTATCAAAGACTTAGAGCCTGAGCCAAAGGATACAGCTCCATGTTTCCCTAGTTCAGCATTGCACTGTTACACAGCAAGATGAAAAGATTACTGCATATCTCCATGCAACCATCTCAGCATACTTTCACAGGCTTTAACCTTGAGATGACAGATCTCTGAATAAGTGATAATTCACATTTTTTCCTGATGTTTGCAAATGTCTGGATGGATCATACCATGTGGACAAAAAATTTGTATAATTAATGTCAGTATTCATGTTTCAGACTATGCTCTTGTTACACTAAGCATAGAGCAATAAATGCTGCTCAAAATTTCCCAGAAAATGCAATCATGTATATTAGACAATGTTGATGAAGGTACAATTCTTTAATGTTTTATTTAGGAATGACTGTCGTAAAAGTCTTCCTCCTTGTACCAAAATTTAAAAAATTTCCACCATATCTGGAAAACTTAAAGACAGGTTTTTAAAAAATTATCCACAGAGTGATGTTAAAGATTGAATAGGTTGAATAATTAGTAAAGGTAGGTATGCTGATTCATCTTGCTAGCTGTGAGTCCAGCATGAAACTATATTCATGGGTTAATAAACATTTTAGACTTATTTGCTAATGCTCGGTTGAAGTATAATGCTGCCTTGCTTTTTTGAAGATGACACCATTGATCTTCAATCAGTGGGACTAGCACACTTAGTGATACTTTTGAAACTAAGGGACAATTTGTGATAAGTTGGTCATATTTTTTCACCCACTAAAATATTGGCATGCTAACTTCTTTTGCAGTCAGCAGAACACTTCTGATATACTGAGCCTAACTCAAAGCTGGGCATGTAAACAGAGATAGGCCTCTATCACAATCACACTTACAAACACATCTAAGTAAAAGATTCCTTTCAGTGGTTAAAAGTTCATCTAAGAAAGTAAGACAACCCAACAAGAAAGTGGTTAAATCATTTTTGATTGCTGTCGCCCACTGAGATCAGCATAAGTCTACTGATTAGTTGCCATGGGTTCCCATGGACAAATAAAATAATCATATATATTAAAAAATCCAAGATAAATAAGTAATGCTAAAAAAAGAACATAGTTAATATTAGTTGTGTGGTTAACGGAAATCAACAACCTTTTATAAAATGGTCCCGATGGAGGAGGAGAGTTTTTATTTGTTTCTAAATGGCTGCCATGATGAAATTTTGCCTCTTCATGTAGATTTTTACCTTCGGTCTCCTTCAACTCGCTTTTTACGAACTAGGTAAGAGAAAAAGAAAAAAAGGAAAGGTTTAAAGAGACAAACTAAAGGACTGTTCCTTAAACTCCACACAAACAACATTAATCACATAGAACAGCAACTCTACACATTTGAGGTTACAAATGATCCATGGCAATCAATGGAAATGATATAAAAATCCAACGGCTTGTGGAATTTACATAGAAATAAAGCTAGCTGGGAACTGGAATGTTATAATCTTCCCATTTCTAAAGAGTAGGGCTAGAATAGACCCACACAACAGTGAACATCTAAATATTTTCATGGTCACTTATTCACAGCATATCTTCTCAGTTTCTGTGCAACTCAACCACAAATAGGCTTTCACTCCCCAGGAAGAAATATTCACAATCTACTAACTCTGATAATGGCTTGAAGAGGAGAAGGAGCTGCAAACAGAAGTTCCAAAGTTTCTAAACTCATTTAAAATAAGAACTCCCATGTATCAACCTCCAAGGAAAGCATGATTCGGATGGAGGAGCAAACTTAGAGATTAAAGTTACCTTAAACTGGCAATGAATATCAAAGGAGTAGTCAGGTTTCCTGTTCCCAGTTTCTGTACCTGTCTTTCCCCTTTTCCAACTCTCCACCTGCAGGCCCATAGAAAGGGGCTGGTCTAAGCTTCCTTGATTAGGGAAATGCCCCATTGGTCTTACTCAGCCCACTCCTTTCTAGGCTAAAGAAAAGTAAACAAAAGCTGTTGTCCACAGTTGTTGCTCTTGGGCGCACTGACACCTCTCCATTTACTTTAATCCTCACTTAGTCTGTTTTTCTTGGTCTCCATCTTGTTCAGCTGTGAATTCCATGTGCTTTTCCTGGGTACTTTCTGACTGCTGCCTCCACCCTTTCTCAAAGTCCTATGTATTGGCACGCCCCTTTCCCCTCACCTTTTGCACCCCAAAGGCAAACAATGCACTATGCCCAGCAGGACTCTGGATGACACACACTGTACCCTAGCTGGGCTTCAGAGACTTAGTTAACTAATTCTGGGCAGGCAACTGGACATTAACCTTTACCTGCCCCTTTCAGCTCTAGGCCTTATTTTTCATCTTGCCCACTATCTGAATCCACCCTCTTTCTCCCATGGTCAACAATACACATGGTGAAAAAGCTTGCCTAGTTTGCATGCCAAGGTCTGGCATTCTTTCCTTGACTTCAAACACTGCTTGCCAGTGTTCTATCTGCTGGAAGTCCTTTCATCAAGCTGCTTCAGGTGACTGGGATGTCACTAGACCAAGCCTTCCTAATCTGTCCCATTTTTTTTTTTAAAGATTTATTTACTTATGCATACAAGAACTGGGGTGTAAACCAGAGGTACAGGGAGTGAGAGGAATCACCAGAGACAGAGTGGGGGAGCAGAACAGGCAGATTGATGAAATACACAGCTGAGGGGAGCAGTTGGCGAGACAGGAGAGGTCTCCTGCACCATGTGGGTTAACTCCCTGGCTGGGGATTGAAATTGTGCTGCAGTGGTTGGCAATCGCTTGAAAGCACTGTGTCTTTAACCCCTGTGCCACCAGGGAGGCCCCAATCTGTCTCATTCTTCCATGCTGTATTTGGCTAGCACATGTCCCACCTCATCCTAACAGAAAAAATGCCACAGATCTTCAATAATGAGTAGGCAGCAGGAAAAATCAAAGAGGGCTAATACAAAATTAAATAACAATCAATTCAACTACTGAATTTTCTACTCTGGGGTCCATATCCAAAAATAACTGAAAATCAAAAAATATCTGGGGTCCATATCCAAAAATAACTACCTCTGAGTTTAACCTTCCTAAGAGCTGTGCTAGTTTATTTCACATGTGAATCACCAAAGTATCTGACATAACCATATGCAAAACCTAAGTCCAAAAGCACAATCAGGAGTCAATCATAAGTGAACTGGGAATTTCCATGTCATTGTATCCAACTTCTGGTGCAGATAACAACACAGGATGATGATTTTCCGTAAGAAGTGTGTAAAGGAGACACAAATAAGCAAAGGACATCAAGCAAAAAATCAAAGGCTGTCTTGAAAAAAGAACAAACAGTTCTTGAGAAAATGCTACAAGGGAAGTTAAAAACCATGATGGTTCCTATGACCACGTAATAATGTGCCTTTGACGAAGGATGGACACCACAGGCAGCGGTATGGTATCTGTGAGATTTTCTATGCGAAGTAGAGAAATGAAAGGTCATCATACTCCTCTAACAGCACATATTGCAGCTGCATTACCCAGGTCGTTATTCTTTGTGATGGCAGCTGCCACCCTTGTTCGTGGTCCTTGCTTGGTAAACTGATATCCAAATTTAAGGATCCTTGAATTCTCCTCGAGCATCTGAGCAATTTCCATCTCTACAGCGGTTCCCAACTGCTGTCTCTGGTTGTGAACATGAACATATACACAAGGAGACAAGAAAGGTGGAGGAAACAGTTACTTGTGTGACTAAGATGCATGGCGACTTGGGCAAAAGATGGAGGCAACTGACAGGGGTAAAATCACTTGGGATATTTTCTCCCTTATAGTCATTTTCAGATCAGCTCCCTTATCTAAAGTAAAACCCAATAGACAAATGGTCAAATCTGCTAGCATGCTGCACTGAAAAGATTAGACAAATCATTTATGATGACAAGGATGATTCTATATGTTATATAAAAGCAAAACTTATTTGCTGTTCTAACTTACTCCAATATTTCTGGTTTAAACAAAAGGTGCTTTTTAATAGTGACTATCTTGTAGCAATCAATCCAATTACTGACTTTTTATTCTGGGGTTCATATCCAAAAATAATTAAAGATGATCCATTGAATGGGTCTTTTTCTCTTAGCAGTCTCTCTAGGAGATCCCCAAGAGGTTCATTTGTGGTTTGAACCATGACTAGGAGAACTATAAGAAAGTGAAGGGATTGGTGAGCTACAGAAAAATCACCAAGGTTTTAAATTGGTGGAGGTTTTTTTTTTAAATTGAGATATTAAAAAAAAAAAGTAGACTTAAAATGGGGGCATGCCAAGGATAGGAATTTAAAATTAAGTTAAAGGAGGGGCCTCCCTGGCGGCACAGGGGTTAAAGTTTCAGTGTTATGAAGCTATGGGTAGCCACTACAGCATGAGTTGGATCCCTGGCCAGGGAGCTACTCACATGGCACAGCAGACCTCTCCTGTCTCACCCATGGCTCTTCTCAAGTAGATCCGCCTGTTCTGCTCCCCACTCTGTCTCTGGTGAATCCTCTCAACCCCTGCACCTCTGATCTATACCCCAGTTCTTGAATGAACATATAAATAAAAATAAATCTTAAAAAAATTAAATTTAAGGAATAGTATATTTTTCTTTTTTTTTAAAGATTAATTTACTTATTTATGCATATGAGAACAGGGGTACAGGCCAGAGGAGTTGGCCCGTAAGAGGATCCACCAGAGACAGAGTGGGGAACAGAACAGGTGGATCTACTGAAATACACTGCTGAGGGGAGCAACGGGTGAGTCAGGAGAGGTCTGCTGCTCCATGTGGGTTGCTCCCTGGCCAGGGATCGAACTCATGCTTCAGTGGCTGCAGTTAGCTTCATAGGTTGCGTCTTAACCCCTTGCGCCACCAGGGAGGCTCAAATTTAAGGAATAGTATATTTTTCAAAGCAGATCCATGAAAAAAAGTACAGGCTAGTTTAGAAAAAAACTAAAAAAAAAAGTATAAAGTTCCCTTCCCCCAGTATTTTCATTCCCCAAGAGAAAGTATGGCATGCAGTATGTTGTCTTTTAAATTATTTGTATTTTCTGCCCAAAAATAGATGACTGGATCAAGAAGATGTGGTACATATATACCATGGAATATTACTCAGCATTCAAAAAAGATAAACACATGCAATTTGCTGCAACATGGATGGCGCTGGAAGGGATCATGCTCAGCGAAATAAGCCAAAAAGAAAAAGAAAAATACCGGATGGTCTCACTCATAGCAGGAATCTAGAAAACTTAAATAAGGGACCAGGAAAATGAATAACTATAAGAAAGTGAAAATCAAAATCAACAAAAAACTATGAACCAGAGACACTTTTAGGGGGGCGGGGGCGGGAGGGGAGGGATTGGGGTCAGAATGGGGGGCTGCAATTGTATGGGGAATATAACAATAAAATTTATAAAAAAAAAAAAATAAATAAATAGTATCATTAAATTTAAAAAAAAAATAAATTATTTGTATTTTCTATGTGTTCATTTATCTATGTAATTGCATACACATTACATATATCCTTTTCTCACACAGCTAGTGTATTTTTCTAAGACATGTTTTTGTTTTTTATTTAACAGTAAGAACATGTTTACCTCCACCTTATAAATGGCTGTATAGCATTCCATTGAAGTGATGAGTCATAATTTAGCTAAGCCCTCATCACTGACTGCTACCAGTTTCTACTATGTCAAACAAACACTTCAGTGAATTTCCCTTGCCCACAGTACATGCGTTGGCATTTCTGTAAGTATGCCTATAGGCCGAATTATAGCTGCATCAAAGAGTAAACATGTCTCAAATTTTTATATATTACTGACTTCAAAAGTTATGACAATTTGTACTCCTACCAACTGTTCCAGAATTACAGTTTTCTCTACCCAACCATCAGGGCATATTATCAATCTATTTCATTTTTGTCAATCCAACAGGTCAACTTTCTATTCACTTGGAGTGATTTAATGGCTTTAATTTGCCTTTCTCAAATTGTAAATAAATTTTATTATGCATTTGTATTTCTTTTTTGAAACTACCAAGCTCTGTCAATAGCCCATTTTTCTACCAGCTTTGGTGCCTAGTTTTTTTCTTGATTTGTAAGTTTCCTAGATATTAGGAAATCAGCCTGTTGTCAAATGTGCTGAAAATACTTAAATCAGTGTGTCTTTTTATTTTCTTCTTGATTACTCTAAAGGTCTTTTTCATTATGGGATGGTCAAATTTATCAAACTCTTAGATTTTGTATCATGTTTAGGAAGTCTGATTTCATTCATTTGCTTTATGATTTCATAAATATTTTTATTATTTATTATTTTAATATTCAAATCTTCATTTCATGTGGAATGAGTTTTAGTATGTTAAGATAGACACCTGACTTAATTTTGTTCCAATATGCTAATATATTATCCCATCATTTTTTACTACATTCTTCTCTCACTGATTTGAAATACCACTTTGCACAAAATTCTCAAGTATACTTGGGTATTTATGGACTTTATTGCTAACCAAGGCTATTTCTGCACCATTATGGTGCAATTTTGATGGCTTTATCATATACAACTTATAAAAATTTTCATTTATTTATGTATACAAGCATTGGGGTGTAGGCCAGAGGTGTGGGGGCGGGATGTGTGAGAGGTCTGCTATGCCAGCCATGTGGGTCACCTCCCTGGCCTGGCCTGGGAATGAACTTATGCTTCAGTGCCTGGCGATACCTTGATAGCGCTGAGACTCCAACCCCTGCACCACCAGGGAGGCCCCTCATATACATATTTTATAGAGGCATGTTATTTATTTATTTGTTTGTTTGTTTGTTTGTTTATACATGCACTGGGTACAGTTAGAAGCACGGGAGGGTGAGAGAATTCACCAGAGCCAGAGCAGGGAGCAGAGCAGGCAGAAGGACCGAAGTACACTGCTGAGGGGAGCAGCGGGCGCCAGGAGAGGTCTGTGCGCCACGTGGGACCTTCCTCTGGTGGCCGGGGAGCAGCTGGGGATTGAACCCGCGCCACAGAGGCCGCGGGCAGCTTCGCAACCCAGTGCTCAACCGCTGCGCCACCAGGGAGGCCCTACATATTTTAATATACCTTTTAAACTGGGCATTTTAAGTGCTGAGTAGACAAAGGAAAAAAGTTCAGGAAGAAACTTTTGTGTCCAAGGTAAGATCCAAGGTTTAACTCTTTGCACTTCTTTGTTTTCATCCAGCAACCTAACAATTCTGCTTGTCCATGATGTAGAGACTAGTGTTCTAAGCAATGTGGATCAATGGCAGGAAGATGCAGCAAAAATGTGAGATGCTGATTTCAAAGGTTTATGAGCAATTTTAAGTCATGGTACACTTTAGATTAAAGTCCTATATTCAGGACTGAGGCCCAAGTTTGGGGCTGACACAGTTTCAGCTTAAGCTCCTGGAAAGCCAAGGTGCTATCCAAGGGCAGACAGAGATGATGGTGAATGTGGCTTACTGAAGGGATGACATGAAAGCTCCTTTATTTCTTCTCACAAATCTCAAGCATCTGGAGTTCTGTACATGGGTAACTTCTAGGATGGGCATGCTATTCACTCTAAAGAACACAGGATCTAAGGAAAATTATTTTGGGAAGGAGGGGTACAGAAAAAAAAGGTGGAGTAAGTAATATAACACAGGGCATCTTTTTAGCCTGAGTTGTTTTTTGTTTTTTTTTTTTTTTTTGAGGCGTTTTCTGTTTAACCCAGAGTAACCAATGAATACCAGAATGTCTTATAATTTAGATATGTTTCTATTTTTTATGCTAAATCATTAAATTTAAAAAAAGCCAATAGTTCCCCTGTTCTCTCTGGCAATGAACAGAGGACTTGCACTAAAATACCTTCCCCCTCCCCTCACCTCCCCATGTCCTAGGCATTAAGTCCCAGCATTATCATGCTATCACCGCTAAGGCCCACCAGAAAGCTAACCCACAGCAGACCTCTCCTGTCTCGCCTGCTGCTCCCCTCAGCAGTCTTTCAGTCAATCTGCCTGTTCTGCTTCCCACTCTGTCTTTGGTGAATCCTCCCACGCCCCGCACCTCTGGTCTACATGCCAGTCCTTCTATAAAATAAATAAATATTAAAAAAAACAAAAAAAAAGAACGAACTCCTTAGTCCTGGTTAGGAAAAACAGGAGAATAGAAGTAGAGTTTTATGGAACTTGTTGGGGGTCTCCAACCTTAAGACAAAATTCCTAGGTGAGACCCTGAGGCTTTATCAGATTCTGGAGGCCCTAAAAAGGGGAATTTCCTTCATATAAGAGGCAGTCTTCATTTTTAAAAAAATTATTTATTTATGCATAGAACTGGGGTTTAGGCCAGAGGTACAGGGATGTGTGTGTGAGAGAGGATTCACAGAGACCACAGTAGGAAGCAGAATGGGTGGATCTACTGAAATACACTGCTGAGGGGACCAGCGGGAGAGACAGGAAAGGACTACTGTGCCATTAGTGGGTTTGCTCCATGCCTGGGAATTGAATTCAGGCCGTGGCATGCCTTTGTGGTAATAGTGAGACTTGGAGGCCCCCAAGAGGTTTTCTTAACGGGGCCTCCCACCACCCTAAAGGGGAATGCTCATAGAACAAGTCTCCCTGTTCTTCCTTCTTTCTAGTCCATTTCAGGGCCCTTTCTTTCTTTCTTTCTTTCTTTCTTCTATATGGTGTCTAGACCCTTTAGAGTCACTGAATTCCAGGCAGACACTCCCCTGTAGCCAAAGGGGCAGAGCACAGCATCATGCTGAGAATTTTTTGTTGGCAGGAGCCAGTAATGCCAGCAAAGCGACTCTGAAGGCACTAGAGGCTGATTCTGGGAAAAGAGGTCTAAAGGGCACAGGAAGTGGCAGTTCCAGAGAAAAGCAGCTTGCTTTGATTATTGATGGGAACCAGAGAAATGCTGTGACAGAGCTGGGGTTGTGATCACACTGCGTGCTCTAAGTCACACCACCTTTTAGAATCCTGAGGCCTTTTGAATGGGCTCCATGGCCAGCACCAGACTGCAAGAGCCCTGGTGTACTCTTTCGAGAAGCAAGGAAAAGGCTGAGACAGGATTCGGTAAAGATTCCTGTTAAGAGGCAACAGATGATGATGGTGGATCAAAGCAGCTGTGGACACTTCTGGCCCCACCTCCTCGCTTTCTCCTCTGGTGTCGAGCCCGGTGTTGGGGATAGCTGCTTCTTAATATCTAAGGTTACTACACTGTGCACTGTTTAATTATTAACATGCTCTTCCATACACCTGCCACAGAAGCTATTAGAATTTACAGAAAATATCAAGTCAAGTCACAGAACTTTGTCTTTTCACTCTCTGCACAGCGACATCCCTTTCATCGGGTCCTGTGAATAAGCTCACCTGGTTGTCAATCTTGATCTCCGTCAAGGTGTCATTTTCTCTCAGTGCCTCTACCAGGGCGAGGATCCCAGTTCCAGTGATGAAATTGGATTCTACGTTTAGGCTTTTCAAGGTCTTGTTTATTTTCAGCATATCTGCAAAAGCCTTATTATGCAAAAATAATTAAACACTGGCATTACACTTAAATCCCAATTAAGTATTTTTTGCATAACTTAAAACCAGTTAAATCATACTTTCACCTCCAAGTAACAAAAAGTAATTTAAAATTGCAATAAAAAAGTTTAGTTCAGCAGCCCAGACATGACTTTCAATACCTATAAGACTAAAATAAGATACTGGCATAAGATTATTGTAAGGACATTTTTTTTTAAAGATTGATTTATTTATACAAGCACTGGGTACAGTCAGAAGTGCGGGAGGGTGAGAGAATTCACCAGAACCAGAGTGGGGAGCAGAGCAGGCAGAAGGCCCGAAGTACACTGCTGAGGGGAGCAGCAGGCGGCAGGAGAGGTCTGCACGCCATGTGGGACCCTCCTTCGGTGGCCGGGAGCAGCTGGGAATCGAACCGGCGCTGCAGAGGCTGCGGGCAGCTTCACAACCCAGAGCTCAACCGCTGAGCCACCGGGGAGGCCCAGGACATTTTTTTTTTTTAAGATTTATTTATTCATACATACAGGAACCGGGATACAGGTCAGACACTTGGAGGGTGGGAGGATTCACCAGACAGAGCAGGGAACAAAACAGGCAGACAGACTGAAATACACTGCTGAGGGGAGCAGCGGGCGAGGCAGGAGAGGTCTGCTGTGCCATGTGGGATTCTCGCAACGAGCTGGGATCGAACCCGCGCTTGCAGAGGCTGTGGACAGCTTCACAGCACTGCGCTCAACCACCTGCGCCACCAGGGGAGGCCTTTCTGTAAGGACATTTTTACAAAATCACTACCATCTGTTATCATTGCTAGGTTTTTGGTTTTTTTGAAAAGGCATTTTTAACATTAGAGAAAATGAAGGACAATTTCAGAATTATTTTGTCCCTGTTACAATGGATGAATTACAAAACACTTCACTGTTGCTAGCATTAAAGCACTGTTGATTTGATCATCTTATTTCAGGCCATCTGTAAATCAGAATTCCACAAAGATAACTTTTGGAGCAAAATTTTCACTCAGAGTGGCAAATCCAAAGGAGAGCTCCCAGTTAACAGCAGACTGCACACAAGTCTCTCTTTGCCTGCCCACTGTACTCCCAAAGTTTCTGTCATGAAGAAATAATTTTTATTTTTTTTTAAAGATTTTATTTTTTTTACATAGAAGAACTGGGGTATAGGCCAGAGGTACAGGGAGTGAGAGAATTCACCAGAGTAGGGAGCAGAACAGGCAGATCCATTGAAATAGACTGCTAAGGGGAGCAGTGGGTGAAACAGGAGAGGTCACCTGCGCCATGTGGGTCAACTCCATGGCCATGGATCGAACTCATATGGTGGTAGTGCTGAGACTTAACCACAAGGCCACCAAAGAGGCCCTCAGAAATAATTATTAAATGACTAGCGTGCTGACAGTACAAGAAAACAAACAACAACAACCAAAAAAGAGGGCCATTATCTTGAAGAACTGCGAAAACACAGCAAATAGATTGGTGGAGAACTTAGCTCAAAGGAAGCTGATACCTGAGATGCCACAGGTAAGTCCCAGCTGGGACAAATGGAGCAGATGCAGAACACACCAGCCCTCTGGGGAGTTCCCAGAAAAAGAAAAACTTCAGGGAACCTATCAGTAGAAATCTCCCAGGAAAGCCTCTGGTGAGAGTGCAGGACTCCAGAGAGAAGCACCTCCAGGCCTTCCACAAACAAAATGCAGGAGAATGAGGAGCAAGGCAGCTATGTCCAGGAAAGAAAATAATAGCTGATGCTTAAATAATGAGGGAGTTAAGGGAATCAAGTTCCCCCTAGTAGTCTTCTCTGTCAAAAATCTGAGATAATTTTTGACTCCTCACAAAACTTAACAGTGGGGCCTCCCTGATGGTGCAAGGTTACATCTCAGCACTATGAAGCTGTCACCAGTCACTGTAGCATGAGTTTGATCCCCGGCCTGGGAGCTAACCCACATGGCACAGCAGACCTCTCTTGTCTCACCTGCTGCTGCCCTCAACAGTGTATTTCAGTGGATCTGCCTGTTTTGCTCCCCACTCTGTCTCTGGTGAATCCCCTCATGCCCCCACACCTCTGGCCTAAACCCCAGTTCTTGTATGCATAAATAAATAAATATAAATCTTTAAAAAAAACCCCAAAACTTAACAGTAGTCCTTTGGTATCTCCAGAAGATTGGTTTCAGAACCCCCATACCAAAATCCAGATGCTCAAGTCCCTTTCAATTGGTGGGTTCTGCATTCATGGATTCAACAACTGACATCAACAATTGGTTGAATCTGTGACTGTGGAAACTGCAGGTAGGAAAAAAAAATCCACATATAAGGGGACCCATGGATTCAGGTAGTTCAAACCCATGTTGTTCAAGGGTCAACTCTACACTGACATGGATCCCTCAGAGAGTGAGAAACCCTTTGAACTGTAGCAGTTGTGGGGGATTCCCAGGATATCTGCCAGCTCCTCAAATATACACTACAGGGAAGGATGCTGGTCAATTCACCTGTCTGCCTACAAGTATCCATTCATGACTTCATTGTTCATTAAGAAAAGACTATCAGGCTCTTACTGCATGCCAGCAATCCTCAAAACAAAAATCCTTGACCTAGGGAGGTTATATTTGAGCATAGGGCAGAATCAGTAATAAAATATATAGCCTGTCAGATGATGACAAATGGAGAAACACAAATAACTCACTTTCAAGGGAGGTTGGTAAACAGATCTACACAACTGCAGAGGAAATGATCTTGGTTTACACAAACCAGTTACATTCTCTATGAAATATGAAGGTGCAGAAATAGGAAGGGGTAGTCAGTGATTGCCAGGAAATCCAACATCGTGAAATGAAAAAGCCAAGTTGACTAAACAGAACAACATGGCGTGGAGGTGACAGACTATTCAAGGAACAGAACATCAAAATTCTAATTGCTATTCTCCCTTCCCCTGCTCCTCAGAGGAAAAAGGAAAAGAAAAGGGATTATATGTATAAAATAAACTCTGGCTATTACGAAAAAGAAAGAAAAATAGCAAGAAAATGTTTTGCCAATTTTAAATACTACATTAAGGCTGAAAATAAGATATCCAGAATTAGAAAAGGCATGGCTGAAGACCAAGTTGGTAAGCTAGATGATAAAGCTGAGGATATTACCAAGAAAGTAGAAAAAAAAAGCAAAGAGAAAATAGGAAAGAAATGTTAGAGATATGGAGGAACAATGATACAAAAGTTCAACAGTCATCTGGTGGGAGTTTCAGAAGAACTAGGAAAAAAAAGACAAAAGAAGGGAAGGAATTGTAAAATCATAAGGAAAGTTCTCCTAAAGTTGAAGAAAGTGATGAATTGCTTCTGAAAGAACCCAGTGGATGTTAAGCAGAATGAATAAAAAAGACTTAAAACACATACAAGTGAAATTTCAGAACTCCAGGGGAAACGAGAATCCTAAGAGTCTCTAGGAAGAAAAAAAAAGTTATTTATAAAGGAACAAAAATCAAATCAGCCAGCATCAGTCACTAGATTATAATCAGAACATGTGTATGTGTGTGTGTGTGTGTGTGTGTATATATATATATATATATATATATATATATATATATGGCTAGTGTCTACATGGTCAAATAATTGTAAATGCTGGGTGATAAGCTTTAACTTTTCCTAATCATTCTATATACAAAACAAAATATAATGACATAAAATTTACAAAGCTCAAGCCTGTAAAAATAATGGAATAAACTATATTGGAGACAGAAGAGGAAGGAGGGCTGATAGGCAGAGTGAGTATAGAACTGCCCTCACCTTTTTTTTTTTTTTTTAAAGATTTATTTATTTATACAAGAACCAGGGTACCCTGGCCAGATCTGTGGGAGGGTGAGAGGATTCACCAGAGACAAAGCAGGGAACACTGCCCTCATCTTTTCTAACAGAGAATTAAAAATATCTAAGAAGATGAATCAAAAATAAAAATGCATGTACATGAGTGTTTTTTGACCCTGGCTGCACATTAGAATGACCTCAGTGCTTAAAAAAATATACTAATCCTTGGGTCCCACCCCAGATGAATTCAACCAGAATCATAGGCTGTGACCTGGACAGCTGCATATTTTAGAAATTCCCTAGGTGACTAATGTTCAGCCAAGACTGACAACCACTTTAATTAAAGCATAATGACAACAACCAGAAGAATGAAAAAACAAACAACTAAATGCAACTGTTCTTGGGGACAAGAACAAGGAACTTTTAAACTGCTTATTTGTTTTTTTTAGGGCAGGGAAAAAAGGAAGAAGGAATCTAACTTGGGACAAGAAAAGGGTTTCTTAACTTCTACACTACTAACATTTGAAATCAGAGAATTCTCTGTTGTGGGAAGTTGTCTTCTGCATTGTAGCTGGTCAGCAGCATCCCTTGCTTCTGAGACCCACTAAATGGCAACAGCACCCCTCATAGTTATAACAACCAAAAATACCACGAGTCGCTGCCAAATGTTCCCTGGAGGGCAAAACAGTCCAGAGTTGAGAACCTGGGTTGGACTAGAAGAATAATCCTGTGTTTTAGTCAAGCAGATGGTTGAACTACAAAAACATCTCAAAGATTTGGGCTGGTATTATTGTACACCATGTAAATTAAAGTGCATTTATTCAGTGCTAGGCCTTTAATTAGGATTAAACGTATAAATTTTAATTAGAACTCCAGAAGGGAATGCATCAGGCCTTTCCTTATGGATGCCGTAAGCTTTGGGATCTACTTTCATTATTAGAATAACAAAATGTCAGAGCAATAGAGCAATTAGGCCTTTATTAAAAAAAGTTGCAGGACCTTCTGGCAAGTAGCCAGGATCTTGCTAATTTCTTTTAAGCTTAAGAAAACACTTCTCTCACACTGAACAAAACAGGGGAGATTTAGCTAAACATAAGCCTGGACCGTAGGCCCAAGTTCATTTTAGTACAGCAAATATTTGAGCACCTATTGCATGTGCTGGGGATAAGAGTGGTAAAACAAAGATCAAATTTCTTAAATTTTGTACAAATAATCAGAGCAGAAATACATTTTTCAAGAGAGAGAGTTTTGCTTTCTACACTTGACAGTATTGTGTGGAAATGCAGTTTTCTTGCAATGTCCAAACGGTAGCCACAAGACACCTCACTAGTGAGTCCTTAAAAAATGGTTAGTCTCAAGTAAGATGTGCTGTAAATGTGAAACACACACTGGATTTCAAAAATATATAATGAAAAAAATAAGGTAAAATATCACATCACATTTTCCAATTCCATTTTGAAATGATAATATTTTGGGTTACTGGTTTAAATAAAATGTATCATTAAAATTAACTTTTAGGGGCCTCCCCGGTGGCGCAGCGGTTGAGCGCTGGGTTGCGAAGCTGCCCGCAGCCTCTGCAGCGCCGGTTCGATTCCCGGCTGCTCCCCGGCCACCAGAGGAGGGTCCCACATGGTGCGCAGACCTCTCCTGCCGCCCGCTGCTCCCCTCAGCAGTGTACTTCGGTCCTTCTGCCTGCTCTGCTCCCCGCTCTGGCTCTGGTGAATTCTCTCACCCTCCCGCGCTTCTGACTGTACCCAGTGCATGTATAAACGAAACAAATGAACAAACAAACAAATAAATAAAACATGCCTCTATAAAAAAAAAAAAAATTAACTTTTAGGTTTTTTTTTTTTAATGTGACTACTAGAAAACTTAAAAGTCACATGTGTTTTATATTTGTGATTCATTTTATTTCTATTGGATAGTGCTGTCCTAAATTCTTGACTTTTATGTGGCACCAATGTTAATAATTATAACATTTTCTTTTACATATTTGGGGATTTTCTCTATATTGCCACTCAGTGGGGGCAAGTTTCTGCTACGAGGGTGGTTAGATGGGAGCATTTGCAGCATGGTGAACTGAAGTTAAGTATAGGTCACTTAAATTCATTCCTGGCTTAGTCATATACTGTGTAATCTTTGTTGTTACTTAACCTCTCTGAGCCTCAGTTCACCTATCTGTAAAGTGGGGATAATGCCATCTTACGTATACACAGCTTGTTTGCATTCACAGTAATGCTATAAATGACTCATTGAATCTATTTTTGAACCTTAAATAGAAAATCTCTTGAAGCTCTTTGCTTTCATGCTGCTTTTTAATTCTCAACATTGAGTTTTTCAGCCATAATCATAGTCTCAATTGCCTGTGGGGTAAATCAACCAACTTTCAATCTATAGAAAGGTTCTCTTTTGGCTGCCTCACAGCTAGAGAACCAATTGGGGGCAAGCAGGTGAGGGCTGGACCACATGAAGCTATCTAGACATAAGGCTGAGAGAGGCTTTTCTTTTTACATCCTTAAGGACAGCAATTATTCCTCACAGTGGTATTGTGTGTTTCTCACATGGAATGCATTCAACACATAGTGTTGAATAGTGTATATTCAACAATATACAACAATATAGTGTATATTCAACAATAGTGTATAGTGTTTGATACTGTATTGAAAACAGTATCAAAGAGCTTATATTTTGAGTTTATTTAGTTCACTTAGCAAGTTACCCAGTTGACCAAGTATAGAAATTATTTACTGGTAGAATTCACAATGGATTATAAACTTTTCCCACTCCTGCCATTTTTCTGTAAATAAAATATTTACTATATTAAATAAGAGTGATATATCATTTCTTTACTCATCCCTTTAGTCATCTACATATAAAATGTATTGTGAATGTTTGCTATATTGAAAACAAATCTACTGAAGGGAAGAGATTTTAGAAAATCATGTACAGATCAGAACCTTTAAACTGTTAATTTCACTTTACCAATGATCTAGTTCTGCTCTTTTTCTACTTTAACTATAGGCTTCAAATCCAAAACTGCCCTCAACCTACAAATTTAGCGATGTAATAATTACAGGTGAAAACATCAATTTTGTAGCTTAGTTCCTCTTTTACATGAGTGCTTATTTCAAGTTTGCTGTGGTCATCATGGAAATATTCTGTGTTGCTACAGGGGTGGAGAGTATGTTCTTTCATTCACTTAACAAGTATTTTTCAAACATCTATTCTGCACCAGCACCATGGTTAGTAGTCATTACTTTCAGGTTATCAGTTTTTAATGCTATTTTAGATCTTCCAAAAGACATGTTACTTTAAGTCACATCAAGTCAAGAAAACATCTATTCTTCTAGCTTGAGTCAAGAGCAGAATATTAGGTGCTATAGAATCTTAGGCTGGTGCTCAGTCTCCTGCTAACATTTTAGCAAATGTCTGACAGTGAGGCATTGTTATGTAAATATAGCACAGCTCGATGGTTAAACATCCTGGTTGTGGAACCAGAAAGACCAGTGGTAAATCCTGGCTCTGCCACTAACTGGCTGTGTTGCTTTAGAAAAGTTAACCTTTGTGTACCTCAGATTGCTCATTTGATAAAGTGGAAACTAATAATAGTATACACCTCATAGCATTGTAGTGAGGCTTAGATGAGGTGATGCGTGTAAAGCGCAGAGATCAGTGTTGGCATTTACTAACTGCGCAAGAAATGTTAGCTATTAAGGAATAACCCTGATGATAGCAATGGCAGTCATTTCTTGGGTCAAGATGCTTCCTTATTTAGCTGAATTACCTAAAATACATAGAAGCAACAAGGCTTTTTTTTTTTTTTCATATACGGGTGTTAAATAAAAATGAGTTAATTTTAAAGATCTGCTGGGCTTTATTTGATGATCTGTGAACTGGGCTACCTGCCAAGTAGCACATAAGAGAGTTCTCAAAAACAGTACATAATGAAAGGCTTTTATAGGTAGAAAGAAGGCAAGATAAAGGAAAAAGAAATTATCTCTGGCTTGGGTAACATACTTATGGGAAACAGAAAGGTCATGTGGCAGAATATCTTTCCTTTGGGGAATGGAAAAGATTACCTCAGTAGTGCTGACCAGAAAATTCCATATTGACCAGCAAGACTAGATTCCTTAACTGCAGTTAAGTGAGGTATCTTGGTGGTCTCAGCACCAGGGCTGCCACAGTCAGTTTCCTTTAATATTGGTTAATAGTGTCAAACAAAAAATGTTTCAAGATTCAGTTGTTTAAAGTGTTTTTGAAACATTAATCCATTTCAAAGATTTAGATGAAATATACTTTAACATTTTTTATATGTTCTGAATTCCTATAGGATTTGGGAGTCTTACAATACCTATTGACCAAAGTGTTATTGTACATAGCAAAAGTTTCATAAAATTTATATAAGCACAGGATGAAATTTAAATATATATTTAGCTAAATGCCTCCTAATCCAATCCTGTTTCTTTCTCCTAAAAGTATAATGCTAACAAAATCAGTTAATTCAAAGTGCCTGACAGTTGGTTTCTGTTTTACTGTCTTCTAATAGCTAATTTTGCTTATTAACTGTGTAGAAAATAAATTTACCAGATCCAAAAAATGTTTGTTGATAAAAGGAATTATAAGTAGTTTCTAAAAAATTAAATATTTTCATATTATATTAATAAGAATTTTACTCACAATTGCCACAGGGTCATTGCTTCGGGTTGCAGCCAGACTGAACTTCTTTACATGAGTGTTGGTCTCCAGAGCCTTTGCA
Source organism: Talpa europaea (assembly GCF_964194135.1). Lineage (NCBI taxonomy): Eukaryota > Metazoa > Chordata > Mammalia > Eulipotyphla > Talpidae > Talpa > Talpa europaea. The sequence continues at coordinate 40,343,084 of NC_140075.1, read as the reverse complement.
AATTCCTTCAGGGTTGGAATTGGAATATTCTAAGATGAGGAAGACACAGAGAGCTGATGATCCATTTTGAAGTATCCTACCCCAAGCTTTTTGAATATTTTATATATTTAGATGGCAAATTGTATGGTATCCTCTAAAAGATATTCAACACCCATTCTCCAGCAACCAAGTTACCCTGCGTCAATAGCACCACTCAGTGTCCAACCCAGGAAGATAAAACAATATGACATTCTGATCTGTTTGCCCTAACAAGAAATTATGCACACGCCACATTTCCCTATTTTTCTCTCTCATTCTCCATAGTCTAGCAAGACTTACTATTCTTTTACTATACCATGATCTTTTTTTTCCCTTCATTGCTTTAGATACATTTTCCCCTTTATCTAGCAATCCTTCTGTTCTTTTCTTTGATGAATTCCTATTCATATTTTAAGATCCAGCTAAAGTATGACATCACCTTTATTACTGGCTTTTCCTTACTGACAATTCCATAACATTTAGGGGCTTATCACATGTTGTAATTATCTGTTTAGTGTTTTTCTCTAATACAAGTTCTTCAGAATAAAGACCAAATAAATCTTACTTCCTCTCTTATATGACTCAGCACAGTACTGGGGAGGTACTGGGTATTGGGGTATACTGGGGAGGGAGACAATATGGGGCACAGGTAGAGACTGACTTGAGATCTTGATGCACTAGAGACTAGCTGTGTCCATGGGGACCTTAACCTCTTTAAAGTCCACTAAGGAGTAAATGAGATAATGAATTTCAAGGATTTAGCAAAGGATATGGAACACAGTGAGTTTCATGAACAGAAGAGGTATTAAACAATGCCCCACACACCACACCCTCTCCCTTTGAGAGAGTAACATGACTTATTGCCAAATAGAATAAAGTGGACATGACAATGTGAGACTTCAGAGACTAGAACATGAAAGGCACAGTGGCTTCCTGCTTACTTGCTCTTTTCTGTCTGTATCATTTACTCTGGGGAAGTCAGCTGTCATGACATGAGGACACTCAGGCAGCCCTATGGTGAGGCCCATGTGGTAAGAAACTGAGGCTTCCTGTCAAAAGTCACATAAAGGCACCATCTTGGAAGTGAATCCTCCTGCCCCAGTCAAGCCTTCAGAAGAGAGCAGCCTGCCTGATTACTTCACTACAGCCTCATTTGAGATGGCAAACTACAACTAACCAGCTAAGTCACCTCTCAATTCCTGTCACTCAGAAATTGTTGTAAAATTATAAAAGTTTATTGGTTTAAGCCTCTAAGTTTTAGAACAATTTGTTATTTAGTAATAGATAACTAATCTATTATATCTAACACAGTAGTGTGAGTCTTAAATAATTCTAGAAATCATTTTTTTTTCAAATATTATTCTTTTAAATAGGATATCTCTCCTCAAAACCAGCCTCAAAGGCTTCTCAATCATTGACACAAAGAATTGCACACAAGTGTGAAAACATTAAGTTTTTTATTGGGTTTGTGTGTGTGTGTGTGTGTGTGTGTGTGTGCAGAAGAAACGAGGTGTAGCAGAGGTGTATGTGTGTGTGGGGGGGTGGTGTGAGGATTCACCAGAGACAGAGTGGAGAACAGAAGAGGCAGATCTACTAAAATACACTGCTGAGGGGAGCAGAGGGTGACATAGGAGAGGTCTGCTGTGCCATGTGGGTTAGCTCCCAGGCAGGGGATCTAACTCAGACCACCACCGCAGTGAGCTGTCTTGGTGTTAGTGCTGATACTTAACCCCTAGGCCACCAGGGAGGCCCCATTAAGTTTTTTTACCTACTTTAAATCAAGATAAATCAAGTGACTGACAACAGTCCTAATGAAATACCTTAATGTTGTTGAGGTTGACTTCTTGCAGGCTGGGATCGTTGGCTTTCATCTGCTGCAGACTTACTTCCACATTTGTGGGATTAGGTGGTTCCTCAAATATTGGCTTTACCTTTTCACCTTTGACCACATCTAAGAAACAAGTTCAAATATGAAAAGAAAATGTTAGAGTTCTCCTGTCAGAACTGGAGATGCCTTTTCTGCAAATGACCTTTCTTTTATATGCTGATACTAAAAATACTCTAATACCGGCTGATATGATACAAGTATCTATCAGTATATATACACCAAAAATACTCTAATACCAGTAAAAGTTTATCTTCAACTATGCAAGCATGGAAATTGTATGGTTGATGGTTCTGAGTTGCAATGACAAGTCTCAGTGGCTGACACTGAATGGAGTCAAAAGCACAGGAGGCCCTACGGCAAACTCCTACCCCAAAAAGAACATTCATGGGCAGCTACTGCTGTTCATAAGGACCTCTTTAAATAGCTACAAAAACTAAACCATAGAATCTGAGATATAAAAATGAAATGAGTCGCTTCATTTCCCAGACCTTAATATTGCTCTCGCCACTTGACCATGAACCATTTTTTTTCTGATACCATTTTAGAGCTTTAGCTTGAGGAAGGCATAGGATAAGAAAGAAGTGGAAAAGAAGAATGGAAGAATTCTGAAAAGCAAGTAACAAAAAATATTTTTTATATGTGTGTGTGTATCTCTATATCGCTCCAAAGTATGTAATATAAAGAACTCTTAAAAATCAACAAGAAAACAACCTGATTAAAATATGGGTCAAACACCTTAGCAGACATCTCACCAAAGATGATATAGAGATGTCAAAAAGCATATAAAAAGATGTTCCAGATCATATATCATTAGGGAAATACAAATGAAAACAATGAGATAACACTATATTCCTATTAGAATGACCAAAATCTGGAACACTGAAAAAGCAAATGCTGGTGAGGATGTGGAGCAACAGAAATTCTCAGTCTTTGCTAGTGGGAATACAAAAATGGTGTGGCCAGCTTGAAATACTGTTTGTGGTTTCTTATCAATCTAATATGCTCGTACTATAACTTCTAGCAATCACGTTCCTTGATATTTAACCAGAGGAGTTGAGAATATATGTCCTCACAGATACCTTCACAGGAATGCCTATAGCAGCCTTATTCATAATTTACCAAATTTGGAGGAAACCAAGAAGTTCTGTAGCAGGTGACTGGATAAATAAACTGTGAAGCATCTTTATAATGGAATATTTTTCAGCACTAAAGAAAAATGAGCTCAAGTCAGGAAAAGACATGGAGGAGAAATCTTACATGCATATTGCTAAGTGAAAGAAGGCAGTCTGAGAAAGTTACATACTGTATGATTCCAATTATATTCTGGAAAAGACAAAACTGTGGAGAAAGTAAAATATCAGTGGTTGCCAGGGGTTAGAGGAGCATGGGAGATGAGAAGGCAGAACACAGGGATTACAGGGCAGTGAAACAGCTCTCCATGATACTGTAATGGTGGATACATGCTATGAAACATATTTTTTAAAGATTTATTTTATTTATTTATGCATATAAGAGCTGGGGTGTAGGCCAGAGGTGCAGGGAGGAAGGTGGAGATGATTCACCAGAGACAGAGTGAGCAGAATAGGCAGATTGACTGAAATACACTGTTGAGGGAGCAGCGGGCAAGACAGAAGAGATCTGCTGCACCATGTGGGTTAGATCCCTGGCCAGAGATTGAGCTCCTGCTGCAGTGGCTGCGGCTAGCTTCATAGTGCTGAGACTTAACCCCTTGTGCCATCAAGGAGGCACATGTTATTGGACATTTGTATAACCTATTGGTTATACAACCCTCGAGCGTAGCCTAATGCAAACTATGGACTTAGGGTGATAATGAGGTGTCCTTGGAGGTGTCCCTGTAACTTATGTTCCCCTCTGCTGCATGATATTGACAATTGGGAAGGCTGTGTATGTGTAGGGGCAGAGGACATATACAGAAACTCTGTCTTCCTCTCAATTGTGCTGTGAACCTAAAAATTCTCTAAGAAAATTAAGTTTTTTAAAAAGTTAATGATAGGTGTGTATGTATAAAAGCACAGAAGTTTTACACTAGACTTTAGTAGCCAACACATGCCAGAAGGTTACCGTTTGCTATTAAAGTTAAAATTGATGAACATTTTTCACTGGTATGTATAAGAAACCAGAAAGAAAATTAAAGGGATAATGTTAAGAGTAAATTATGCTATATAATTATAATTATAGTTTAAAAATATGCTGCCGAGAAAAGAAAGCAACTTCCAAGTGTCCATCAAAGAGAATAAAATACAATTAATCTAAAAGAAGCTGTGATGTTCTATATTTTCTCAGCACCTGGATCACACCATATGTATGTAAATTACCTGATGACTGGCCGTTTTCTATCACAGACAGATAAGTTCTATTGGGCAGGGACCACTTTTATCTTTGTACTTAAGTTCAGAACATTCCTGACACCCAGTAGGTATTTGCTAGATGACAGATGAATGAGTAAGTGATGTCTCACTAATGAGCTATACACTTCCCCAGAAAATGCTGACATAGAAGGCAGTCTGGAACTTTCTGTGTAAATATGCCACTGTGCTTTTCATGTTCTCTGGGGTAGTGGGTGTTCAAAGTCTAATGATAAGCATCCATTACTGAGATGGAAAAGTTACTTGAATAGAGACGAGAACTAATCTAAAACACTAAAGTTGATCAAATCATTGTTAGGAACATGAAATTGTGCTTGCATTCTGTGCTGACCATCTAACTTTTTATCAGAGATTTTATCTTTTGACTGAACAGACCTACTAAGAGCATTTCTTGGGCAAAACACACTGATTGGTACTCGTCCAACAGGGATGCCATTATAAGTTACTCTAGTCTGGTTTGCTTGCTCAGAGTTCAATAGTCCTTGGTGAACTAAGAAAATCCACCCTCTGCGTGTGAAAGACAGAAGTCTGGACTCACCAGAAGGCCCAGTCAACAACTCTCTCTCTTATCAGTATACCTGGAGGTTCTCAAGTTCCATAAAACCACAGATTTTATATCAACTTACTTCTTATAGGTCCTTTGCCGCCTTTTGCACTGGGCATTTCTTCATCAAACTTTGGGTTATTGAGCAAATTGTGTACGCCAAGAACAGCTGCAAACAAAGATAACCAATAAGTAATGTTTGGAAAAGCATGTTAGTTTGTCCACATTGTTAATTTGTCCTTTAAACAATAATTCTTTTTTTAAAAAGATTTATTTTATTTATGCACACAAAAGCTGGGTTACAGGCCAGAGATGTGGGGTGGGGGAGAGGATTCATCAGAGACAGAGTGGGGAACAGAACAGGCAAACTGACTGAAATACACTGCCTAGGGGAGCAGCAGGCGAGTCAGGAGAGGTCTGCCGCGCCATGTGGGAATCTCCCTGGCCGGCTGGGTATCGAACCCTTGCTGCAGAAGCTGCGGATTGCCGCACAGCACTGTGCTTAACCCCTTGTGCCACCAGGGAGGCTCCAAAAGAACAATTCTTCATATTATGAGTATGTCTCCAGATCCTACCTTCCTAAAACAGTGCAAGGCACTTGTGTAGTGTTAAACAAGCATTCTTAAAAAACCCTCCTTCTGAGACCACTAGCAATCTCCTATATTAAACATGTGGAAGCATTTAGGAAATAAGGGACAACGGTCTAATTATGTCCTCAAATTACTGTAACTTGCTTAGACTTCCTATTTATATAGAATTACTCCCTTCAGTTTTCTCATCTCTAAAATATGAAGGTAGTCTTGACTCTAAAGATACTTTAAGATCTAACTTTTTTTCTTTTTAAAGATTTATTTATTTATGCATACAAGAAATGGGGGTGCTGGGTGGGGTGAGAGGATTCACCAGAGACAGAGTAGGGAGCAGAACAGGCAGACTGACTGAAATACACTGCTGAGGGGAGCAGCGGGCGAGTCAGGAGAGGTCTACTGTGCCATGTGGGTAGCTCCCTGGCCGGGGATCGAACTTACGCTGCAGCGGCTGCGGATAGCCCTACAGGCTGTGTCTTCACTCCTGGTGCCACGAGGGAGGCCCTTTTCAAGATCTAACTTTTTATAGATTATGACATGTGTTTTCCCAGAGGCAAGTATCAGCAAGATCTAGGATCTTTTTTGCTGTAAGCCTCATCTCTCCCATCTCTAAGAACCAAAAGAAATTGTCCTTACCCATCTAGAGTACCCCAAGGTGGGAAATAACAGAAGAGGTGTCAGCAATAAAAACTTGAAGACTGTCTGAGTCTCCTGTAGTACCTGGAACTTGCAGCAGGAGGCAGCACAGTATGCAAATAGCAGCCCCACAGTGCCCAGACTGCTTTGCCTATGTTGATGAAACTATAGGTGAGATTGGCCTCCTGGAGCAGGATCCCAGAATAATCTGTCAACAGGTGGCAGAGGAGGCCTCTAAACTCATCAGCTATAAACTGTAATCTACAAATAAGAGGGAGGCAGGCTACACAGTTTGAGAGAGCAAACGCTTAAGCCAGCAAGTCTAGGATGTGAGTGCCACCGGGGAACACTAACATATGATGTGCTACGCGAGTGACTTGGGAAGTTACTAAGTGCCTCTGAGCCTCAGTTTCCTCATCTATAAAATAATTATATTTTACGTTTTACAAAGATTAAACAACTTTCTATGTCAGACACTGTTTTAAGTTCTTTACAACGTCTTATTAAATAACAAATTCTTAATAAATAAGAATTTATCACTGTTTCCTGCACTATCTAGGGAAAAGATGCCTTATTTGATAACCACAGGTCACTGAAACCATCCAACCTATCTGTCTTTGGCTCTGTACTCACTGAGCACTTCGAATCATAATTAGCTCAATGTCAAGTTTTTTTTTTTTAAAGATTTATTTATTTATACAAGAACTGGGGTATAGGCCAGATGTGCGGGAGGTGAGAGGGCTCACCAGAGACAGAGCGGGGAATAGAACAGGTAGACTGACTGAAATACACTGCTGAGGGGAGCAATGGGCGAGACAAGTGAGGTCTGCCATGCCATGTGGGTATCTCGCCAGCTGTCCAGGATTGAACCCACACTGCAGAGGCTGTGGACAGCTTCACAGTGTCGCCCTCAACCGCCTGTGCCATCAGGGAGGCCCAAGTTTTTTTTTTTTAAAGATTTATTTATTTATGCATACAAGAGCTGGGGTGTAGGCCAGAAGTATGGGGAAGTGAGAGGATTCACCAGAGACAGAGTAGGGAGCAGAATGGGCAGACGGAAATACACTGCTGAGGGGAGCAACAGGCAAGACAGGAGAGGTCTGCTGTGCCATGCGGGTCACCTCCCTGGCCAGGGATCGAACTCATGCGGCAGTGGCTGCAGACAGTTTCGTAGTGCTGCGACTTAGCCCCTTGCGCCAGAAGGGAGGCCTCCCGATGTCAAGTTTTAATTTTCATTTCACCTCCTTCTTGTGAATCTGGCTAGTTGATCAGTCATTTACAGCCTGGCCCCAATCTGACAGCTATAATATGCATCACTGTCAGGATCAAATCTCTACACCAGCAGAGCTGAGACCAGACTTTGGGTGGTAACCACAAGGTTCTGTCTTACAGGCCATCTGCTGCTCCCTTAATGAACTGCCTGTCTTTCTGCTCTTGATCTGCCACAATGACATTTCTTGTCTAAATCTCGATGGCTATCGACTCACCTACTCACAGGGCTGTTCCAGATCTTTCAGAAAGATCCATCCTAGAGAAGATGCCACCATCCCCGCTTCCCTCCTCCTCCCACTTCCTCCTGAGTTCAGAGGATGGGGGAGAGAAGGGCTTAGTAAAGGTGAGTAAGACAGTTTCCTAAGGGATTGTCCCCCTGGTTGTTTTATGTTTATTTGCTTTTGGTATGAATTTTAGGATCTATCCTCTCTCAAGTGATCAGTGCTTTTTTTCTTTCTCCTTACACCTTATATATTTCCTGGCAATTCAAGCTCAGCCCAGCCCTGAATTCTCCCTTTGGGGACTTTCAGAACAGATCATGAGGCAGCCCTTGGGAGGAGACGTAACCATAGTTAGGATCCCTCCACAGCAACCACAGGGCTAAGATTCGATCACTACAAATCACCTTCTTAGCTGTGTGACTCAGGCACCGTCTTTGTTTTATTTTTTTTTTTAAGATTTATTTATTTATGTACACAAGAGCTAGGGTGTAGGTCAGAGGTGTGGGGGATGAGAGGATTCACCAGAGACAGAGTGGGAAGCAGAATAGGCAGATTGACTGAAATACATTGCTGAGCAGCGGGTGAGACAGGAGAGGTTTGCTGAGCCATGTGGGTCATCTCCCTGGCTGGGATCTATCTAGTGCTGCAGTGGCTGGTGATAGCTTCATAGTGCTGAGACTTAACCCCTTGTGCTACCAGGGAGGACCCTATTTTGCTGCTATTGTTAGGAAAACTAGGAAAAATGAGCAGATTGAGCTGAATATGGCTTTACCTTAGTGAGTGAATGTAACACTAAGTCACTCCTGCTCCAATGTCAGGCTAACAGACCTCTTAGTGGGAAGAAATTGAACAGTGACTACATGGAAAAGCAAGAACTTCAAGAAAATTTTGTGATGACATGTGGTAAAATGTCATATGTGAAAGCCCCTAGGAAGCCTAAAGGCTATTATTTTAAGTTCTCAATACTCTTTCATATTTATTCTGTTTGATTTCCCATCTAACTCTTGAGTTTTGTAGGATGGGCATGATTTGGGCATTTTATACAGAGATATGGTTTTACAGTCTACAGCTAAAGTACAGCAAAATCATGTTTGCTTAGAGAGAGTAAGTCACCTGCATCAAGTCTTATAGCTACACAGTGGCTCAATTCACTTGTAATAATAGATAGTATGGAAATGCTCAAAGGCCGCTGCCATGGGTGCCAGCATTGCCTGGAGGTCACAGAGCCACACAGGAAAGTTCGCCAGAGCTGAGAACCAACCTGCAAGATCGTAGAGTTCCGTGTCAGAGGCGCTGGCCAAGGCTTCCTCCAGTTCTGGGTCGAGGGTTACTTTTTCTTCTACGGGCTTTCTCTCTATTGGTTTTTCTTTGGGGATAAAGACTCTCCCTTTAAAATCAGAAGAAAAACAAAAACCATTATGTACTGCCGCCTAATTGTAGGGTATGCTCCCTGCTCATTTGTGTTGCTTTTCAACCTTCTCTAATCAATATTGTGCAATTATATACCCCATCTATTCCTCAAACAGCTCCTGCATTCCTAACTCCCCCATGAGCCATCTGCAGATTAATATGAATCAAGAGATAATTTACATAGCTGCTGTTCCAATCTCTCTCTGAGAAGACAACAGCTTCCCCCTGTTAATGTCAGTATATAGTGGGACTTTAGTGAAGATTTGACTTATAATTTATTTCTTCTTTCACAATTATATTAGTCCAATAGCAACCATGCTGCCATAGAAACAATTCCATGTTCTATGGTAATCCTTGGTTATTTGCCCAATTTGTCATTGTTCACTTTTATTTTCTACACTTGATCTTAGCCAAAAGGCCAAGAAGTGATCGCTTTTATTTTCATACTAAAATGACATCACCAATGGCACATGAGTCACAGAATGCGCACAATTCAGAGGAGAGCCAGGATGCTGTGTAAGGGACGCAGCAGTGCTATGAGATATGGCACCAGGAATGGCACACCTGCTCCCCGGGCCATGGTACAGGAGCTCAGAGATGGCATTTATTTGAACCCATATTTATCAAGTACCTCCCCTTCTGGCAGTGTCTGTGCCAAGATGCCAGAGAGACAAGGCTCCACCTTGGAGATCGTGACTTAATGTGGAAAACACCCCAAATCCAATATAAATAAATAGCGATAGTGTAGTCACAGAGCTATGAAAGCAGTGAACAAGCACGACGAACAAGCACGACGACAGTAAGGAGGGTCTATTTCAGATAGAGAGGTTGGGGAAACCTGAGCCCCTGCTCCTTAAGCTGAGATTTCTAAAATGTGGAAAATGGGGGTGTGGGTTCAAGGGAAGGGTCCATGAGAAGACTTTGAGACGGGAAAAGAATGTGGCAGGATTGGGGAGTTGAATGAAGACCGTGGGACGGACTGAGCTGGGGGAGGAGAGGTACAGGCAGAGGAGGGTGGGGCTGGCTCTCCCAGGCTGAGGACCCCAGCAAGGATTTTGGACTTTAAGCAGGGAAGTGACACAATCTAATTTCTGTTTTAAAAAGACTATTGCCATGAGGTTATCAACAATCATTAGCATCTACTGATCCAAGTCCTCATCCGTCACTAAGATGCCTGGACTGGTGATTGCTATCTGTGTTTCCTGCAAAGGGGAGCTCAGGGTCAGAGTTCACACCTGGCATGAAGAAACATCTCCTGCTCCTTGGGGAAGGCCTCCGTGGCCTATCACAGGGCTCCTCTCACTCCACAACAAGCTCCTCAGGGCAGGGCAGCATCTACCTGTGGCGGCAGCGCCAGGCCCACGGCTCTGCAGAGGTGGTGCTAGGGAAATGCTGGATAAATAAAGGACTGCCTGCACTGGCCTCATGGTAGCTTCGAGGGTCTGGTGCAAGGGGCATCCCGGCATGGAATACAAAGGCCCTGACAGTAACTCACCCAGCAAAGAGAGAAGCACTGGTGCCACTTACACATAGCACTGTTTCACAAGTCCAAAACTTTTTTCTTTGGGGCTAAAGATTTTTTCACAGAACTCACTTAAGTATCATTACACTCTAAGTATACTTTTTTTTTTTAAAGATTTATTTATTTATGCATACAAGAGCTGGGGTACAAGCCAGAGGTGTGAGGCTGAGGGAAGGTGAGAGGATTCACCAGAGACAGAGTGGGGAGCAGAACAGGTGGATCTATAGAAATACACTGCTGAGGGGGGCAGCGGGCGAGGCAGGAGAGGTCTGCTGCGCCATGCAGGTCACCTCCCTGGCTGGGGATCCAACTCATGCTGCAGTGGCTGCAGATAGCTTCAGAGTGCTGCGTCTTAACCCCTTGTGCCACCAGGGAGGCCCCTCTAAGTATACTTTTATTTTATTTTTAAGATTTATTTATTTATTTACACAAGCACTAGGAACAGTCAGAATCGCAGGAGGATGAGAGAATTCACCAGAGCCAGAGCAGAGAGCAGAGCAGGCAGAAGGACCGAAGTACACTGCTGAGGGGAGCAGCGGGCAGCAGGAGAGGTCTGCGTGCCATGTGGGACCCTCCTCCGGTGGCCTGGGAGCAGCTGGGGATCAAACCGGTGCTGCAGAGGCTGCGGGCAGCTTCCCAACCCAGCGCTCAACTGCTGCGCCACCCGGGAGGCCCTAAGTATACTTTTAATTAATCTACATATTCTGCCATTAATCTACATACTCTTTTTCGAAGTAGTGCTAGGTTCACAGAGGAAAGTACAGAGTCCCACATATTCCCAGTGCCCACACTCACAGCCTCCCCCATTAATGGGATCCTGCAGAAGACTGGTATAGTGGTTACAATGGCTGAGTCTACATTGACATCATTATCACCCAAAGGTGACAGTTTACATTAGGGTTCGCTCTTGGTAGAGTACCTTCTGTGGGGCTGAGCAAATGCATGACAACATCTCTCTCTCAGCATGCTTCTTTTTCATACTGAATCCAGTTCATGGGCTTATTTCCCACTTGCAGGTCAGCTCCCTTACTAGACCCCCCTTGACAATACATTAGGAAAGCCGAAGATGCGCTGCCTGTCGTCCTTACCTTTCTTTTCTCCAGTGAAGGGCACAAAGTCTTCCCTGTCTTTCTGCTCCAAAGCCTCCTTCTCCAGGTACATCAGGAGGTGCTCACGGTCAAAAGGACCGGTGGCTGCCTTCTGAGTCTGGTCTTTCTGTCGGAAACCAGCGGGCAGCAGAGCGCTCTGAAAAGACAGAGAAGTGAGCAGGAAGAAAGATGTCTGTCCAGTGGATACTCTGTTAACACCCCTTGCTATACCTAGGAGAGGCAGAGAGGATACCTGTGCAGAGAACAGAACGGGGTGAGCTGAAGTCTCCAGCATATTCATGAGGCCCCACTTGCTTTAATAGGCTGTGCTGAGAGAGGGCTCCCAGCAAGAGCAGGCAAAACATAGACAACCTCTGAGTTTTCTGAAACTAGAATGAGGTAGCAAAAGGCCAGACATCTTTCGTGGCCTTTTCCCTCTCAGATGTCACTTAGGCTTGGCTGGGTTTGTACCCAAGGTGTCCCCAGGAGGCAATTGGGGATTCTAACAAGATGCTCTAGTTATATGGTTGTACTATTTTTTTTTTTACAGACACATGATTTCTTTTTTTAAATATATATTTTATTTTATATAATTCTTACATCATTTTTCATTTTTGCACAATGCATGTATTTTCATCTTGGTTATAGTCCCCATATAATTCCCACCCCCCTCATTTTGACCCTAATCTCTCCTTTCCTTCCCCCTCCTACCCCCCATAGTGTGTCCCTAGTTCATAGTTGCTTGTTGATTTTGATTTTTTCTTTATTATAATTAGTCTTTTTCCTGGTTCCTTATTTAGGTTTTCTATACTCTATTTATACCCCATCTCTTGGGGAAACATCCAAGCATGGAAGTGAATGTTGTGGCAAATGTTGATACCTGTTTGACTAAACTTAGGGATGCCTTTCTTACATTTTCTTAAAAGAAAAATGAAGGGCCTCCCCGGTGGCGCAGCGGTTGAGCGCTGGGTTGCGAGGCTGCCCGCGGCCTCTGCGGCGCCGGTTCAATCCCCGGCTGCTCCCCGGCCACCGGAGGAGGATCCCTCATGGTGCGCAGACCTCTCCTGCCGCCCGCTGCTCCCCTCAGCAGTGTACTTCGGTCCTTCTGCCTGCTCTGCTCCCTGCTCTGGCTCTGGTGAGTTCTCTCACCCTCCTGCGCTTCTGACTGTACCCAGTGCTTGTATAAACAAAACAAACAAACAAATATAATAAATAAATAAAAACATGCCTCTATAAAAAAAAAACTATTAAAAAAAAAGAAAAATGAATACCATTACTTTAAAAACAATGCAATATTCAAAGTATCTGGCACCTCAGAAAATCATGTAAATAATTTGCAGTGACATTTTTATTTCTAGTAAATTCACTATTTTGGATGTTTCTGATTCTAAAGTAAAGTTAATAGCATCAGGGCTGAAGAAACTGCTTACCAATCAAACACTACAACAAGCTATTTAGTTTTCAGCTCATGACATCTTGTTAGACTTGTCTTTCTTCAACCAATGGAAAATATTTGTCTCCATTTATTTTTATTATTTATTTATTTTATTTTTTTAGATTTATTTATTTATTTATACAAGCACTGGGTACAGTCAGAAGTGCAGGAGGGTAAGAGAATTCACCAGAGCCAGAGCGGGGAGCAGAACAGGCAGACTGACAAAGTACACTGCTGAGGGGAGCAGAGGGTGGCAGGAGAGGTCTGCGCGCCATGTGGGACCCTCACTGGCGGCCGGGATCGAACTGGCGCTGCAGAGGCTGTGGGCAGCTTCGCAGCCCAGCGCTCAACCGCTGTGCCACCAGGGGAGGCCCTGTCTACATTTATTTTTAAATTTTAATTTATTTTTATATTCAAAAGGGCAGGTTTATTATAAGAAGGGGAAGGAAGTAAAGGGTGTTTGCACAGACATAAGTGGACAGAAAGCACTGCCTCTGAAAGGGACAGGTTTGTTAGAAGGGAGGCCTGCATATGTGCCTAGCCACTGGTTGGCAGGAAAGCTGCTGCTTTGTCCCCATTTACATTAAACTGAAGCACCATTTACCATATCATATTACAGATGTGGCTATGGAGGCTCTTCGAAAAGGCAAGTGACCCAGAATCAATCAGGGGAGGAACACACACAGATCTGTGTTCGCTGCTAAGGGACTTCTCAGCCATTGTTTAAGGTCCAAGGTGCACCATTTATCCTGTGCTGTCACTAACCACTCGGCTGCGGGTCCAGGTCACTCACCTCAGGATCTAGGTCATCAAGAACATTTTCCAACTGTTTCAGTTCCTCTTCTGAGAGTTTGCCAAGAAGTTCATCTTCATCAATGTTCTTATATTTCTCCAGCTCTTTTTGAAAAGGAAGTGCCATGGCTTCTTCTATGCCTCTCTCATGGACCATCAATTTATAAACAGGCCAGTTTCCTGAGATCTCAGAATACTACCAATAAGAAAGAAACCCTGTTATTGCCTTTCTGTAAATAGGGCTCATTAACAGGAGACAGGGCTATGCTATCTGCCAGTGGAGTCTTTCTACTGGACAAGTGATTCAACAAATAGGCAACAATCACCTTCATTTGCAGAACCATCTGACTGCTCATCAAGTATCTTCATATATATTATTTCACTTATATAGATCTTTATGATAACCCGTAAAGGAAACCTGGGCATATATTAATGTCCCATTTTACAGATGAAGATTCTGAGGTGAAGGTGGTGGCTAAGTGCCTTGCTCAGGCCTCAGAGTTGGGATGTGCCAGGCATTCTATTCTCAGTGTAGTGAGTGCCTTTCCACCATATTACTCTGCCTCCTCCAGCTTTCCACAGAAAACAGTAAAGGACAATGCACTAATTGTAAGGCAGTTGTAAGAAGCATACTTGTGTCTTTTCAGAGAGTGATGAGAAGAATACAAAATGGGGTTCATTCAGAAAAGAGAGTGTGGAATGACATGTGAGAAAGCATTGTCCAGGAACTCCCCTGCAATTAAACTAAGTAAGATTCTAAAATCCTGGCTGCATAATCATTTTGGTCTACTTTTCTCCTCTCTTCTTTCTTCATTTTCCACTCTCTTTTTGTCTCATTTCCTTCTTGTTTCTTTAGCCACGCTCCCTAATTCTTTATTCCTTTAGTCCTTTCTACTTTTTATGACCCTTTTCAATATCACCATACTTCTAAACTTCCATGCAAAATGAAATCACTTTTTCCTTGCAGTGGATTTTACAGATCATCCCTAGGAGGATAATAGTGCATTCAGGAAATAGCAATGTACTTAACCAATTTTGTTTCTCTGTAGGAGATATTAACGTCAATCAGATCTTCCAAGGCAATTAATATTTGCTGTATACCTACTACCTGCCAGGCATCATTCTAGAAAACAGGAATACACAGATAAATATAACCCCTTCAAAGAGATTACAGCTCAGAGAGACACACAAATAGCAGTAACATCACTAGATAAGTGTTATAACAGAAAAAAAATGCTTAAAGTGAGTTTAAGAGCAACATGAAGACATAATCATGGGATAGGGGAGAGTGAGGTTTGAGGGGAAACTAAAACAGAGGTCTGTTTGTGCCTTGAAGGAAGAGGTGGTAGGCACATGGGGGGCAGGGAGGCTATCCCGGGAAAATGGCACCACTTAAACAAAGCCACAAAGAGAAGAAAGTACTGGATAAACTGGTGAGTAGTTGGTGTGGCCAGAGAGGAGGATGGAAGTTAGGGTGGAAACTGAAGACAAGGAAGGACATCTGTGAATGGTCTTACATGTATGCCTTGTCAAGGACCTGCACTTTATTCTGTTGGAGATGGGGAGCCGCCACACATTTTTAAAATGGAAGAATGATCTGAGAAGTCCTGTTGTTTGGTAGGGTAATTCAAACAGTAAGAATGAAGAATGGGTTGGCACGGAGAGATATTTGTCATAGGCGGGCCATTTAAGGGCTATTAGAAATGTTCCTTTTCCCTCCTTATGAATTCAGCTGCTCACAATGGTCAAGTTGGTGGTTTTTCTATTTAGGTTCCTTTCCCACATACAATGTAACTCTCTCAGCCAACTAAAACTGCAGTAGCTATATTTCAATAAAAAAAAAATCCCACTAAGGTCAAAGAACTAACTGGATCATATACACTTTGTTCTGGGCTTAGGTAGCACTAATAGTATGATGCTGGACAAGGATCTTCACCTGTCAGGTCCTTAGCATTACTGTCCTCCATAATGGAGTCTATCATGTACCATTTGCCACATTATTCTGAAGTTGAGTTTTACAACTGATGGTTGACAATTAGTACTAGCCCAGCAGCAGTCAAGATGTACTCATCACCATCTATGTATGGACACATATTAAAAGCACAAGCTTCAAAATTAACAGAAAGGACATCAACAGTAAAATTCCAGGCCTCCCTGGTGGCGCAAGGGGTTAAGCACCGCACTATGAAGCAATCTGCAGCCTCTGCAGCTCGAGTTCGATCCCCAGCCTGCCAGGGAGCTACCCACATGGCGAGGCAGACCTCTCCTGTCTCACCCGCTGCTCCCCTCAGCAGTATATTTCAGTCAGTCTGCCTGTTCTGTTCCCCGCTCTGTCTCTGGTGAATCCTCTCAACCCCCACATCTCTGGCCTATACCCCAGCTCTTGTATGCATAAATAAATCTTAAAAAAAAAAAAAGCAACCAAGTACAGGCCACAAAACTGCCTTTGGGTAGCTATCAGACATTAGAACTTGAACTATTCTCTGAGTCCCTTGTGTCCCCCCCTACCCCGCCCCAGCTCACAGGTGAACTCTGCTTCCAAGTACTCCTGCAGAGCACACTGCAAGCTCAGCCCATGTCCTCCCCGTTAGCTCAGTGCCCATGACCACATTTACACATCTGTAACAGAAGAGAACACATGTTTTTTCACAGATTTTTTAAAAAGATATAAAAAATGTTATTCCTGTGGGGGAAAAACAGATATTGATGACTATGAGTCAAAATTATTCAGAAGCTTGGAATCTGAACATGAAGATGTTTTAAGAATATTAACCCGTTCATTTGCATTTTCCTTTGTTATGTATACACAGGGTGATACGATTAAAAAAATTATATATAGTCATAGCAGCTTTATTTGAAATAGGCAACAACTAAAAACAATCTGAATATTCATTAGTAGGTGAGTATAGCCATAGTAAAGTGTGTATAGCTACATAATGGAAATACTCAGAAGTGAAAACAAACTCTTGATACACACAACTACATGGATGAACCTCAAATTAATGATACCGAATGAAAGAAGCCAGGCCAATAAGAATGTATACTGTAGAATTTCGTTTATCTAGAATTACAGAAAATGTAAACTGATCTATATGTCAAAAGTACTTAGGGATGGGAAGAGAGGGGGGCAGAAGGTGGTCTGTGAAGGGGCCTGAGGAAACTGGGGGATCAGGCATATTTTCACTCCCTTAATTGCGGTGATGCTTTCACAGGTACGTGCATTTGTCAAACTTATCACACTATACACTCAAAATATGAAATTTATTGTGTCAATTAAAAGATTTCAAAAAGGTATTTAAGTCTGAAAAAGCTCTATAGGTAGAGTAAAATTATATTATTAAGAATCCATGTGTTGGGCTTCCCCAGTGGCGCAGTGGGTTGAGCACCCCGCTGTGAAGCTGTCCGCAGCCTCTGCAGCACCAGTTCGATTCCCAGCCAGCCAGGAAGAAACCCACATGGTACAGTAGACATCTCCTGCCTCGCTCGCTGCTCCCCTCAGCAGTGTCTTCAGTCTGTCTGCCTGTTCTGCTCCCCACTCTGTCTCTGGTGAATTCTCTCACCCTCCTGCGCCTCTGACTGTACCCCCGTTCTTGTATAAATAAATAAATCTTTTAAAAAAAAAAGAATCCATGTGTCATAATTTAATTGGCAGCATTTTTTCTTAAATTTTATTTATATAAGACCAGGGTACAGGCCAGATGTGTGGGAGGGTGAGAGGACTCACCAGAGACAGAGAGGGGAACAGAACAGGTAGACCGACCGAAATACACTGCTGAGGGGAGCAGCGGGTGAGACAGGAGAGGTCTGCTATGCCATGGGTATCTCTGCGACTGGTGGGGATCGAACCGGTACTGCAGAGGCTGCAGACAGCTTCACAGCGCTGCGCTCAGCCGCCTGCGCCACGGGGGAGGCCCAGCATTTTTTTCCTTAATGGCGTATAAATAATGACTTATAACTTTGATGATATCTTAGAATTGATACATCTATCAACTATTTTAGTCCAGGATTCTTCAGCTAGACTCCTGCTCAACATCTTCCCCTGAAACAGGTCTGCTTTCCTGATTTCCTAGTCTATCACTTCCTGCACTCAGGCCACCTTCAGATTCTTCCCATTCTTTCAGATAAGCACCTCCAGTGGATTCTACTCACATTGCACTTTTCACATCATCCCTGCCTATCATTTTTGGATTGAACCTTTGTCCCTTCTGGCCTGGACTACTCTAACTGCATCTTGAAAAGTTTCTATTCTTCCCTCCAAGTCATCCAGGCACCATGAGCTGATTGTCTTTCTTAGCACTGTTAACAAGCCACTTGCCCGGTGAGGACTTACCATGGTTCCCTCTCATCTACAGAATGAAATCCAGAGGGCCAAGCATCCAAAGTTACCATCATCTGGTTTTGACCTGAACTTAATTAATTTCCTGGGAAGCCCTCCACTCCAGTCAAAATGGCTTAGTCACTCTCTGAGGTAGGCAGAATAATGGTCCCCGAAAGATGTCCATATGTTAGCCCCCACAACCTGGGAATGTTACTTTACATGGCAAAAGGGACTGATGTGGCTGAATGAAGTATCTTAAAGTAGGGGGGGCTATCTTGGATTATTAGGTGGGGTCAGTGTCATCATAAAACAAGGCAGAGGGAAGCAGAAGAGTCATAATGAGATGTGATGTCAGAAGCAAAGGGTCAGGGTGATGCAATCTCTGGCTTTGAGGAGAGAGAAGGGGCAGGTGTCAACAGTCAAGAAATGTGGGCGACCTCTAGAAACTGGAAAGGCAAGAAAATGGATTCTCCTCAGGCCTCCAGCGGGAATGCAGCCTTATCAATACATTCAATAAAAGCTGTTTGGAGCTCTAACCTCCAAAACTGTGACAGCAATAAGAAACATACACTCTCTTATCCATATACTTCCATTTTCTAAGATTATTGTATTGGATCTCTTCTTTCTAAAATATTGCTTGTTCCTCTACATATATACTCTCCATCCTGCTCTGGGTCCCATTAAGGTGATCTATTTCACTGCTTCAAAGGGCTGCCCCTCCTTGTTTGGCCAGTAGGAGGTACCAGCAGGGGACTGGAGGTTAGGAGGGGAGGGCAGGAGACAGCAGACCTGTTTCAGGGGAAGATGTTGAGCAGGAGTCTAGCTGAAGAATCCTGGACTAGAATAGTTGATAGATGTATCAATTCTAAGATATCATCAAAGTTATAAGTCATTATTTATACGCCATTAAAGAAAAAAATGCTGGGCCTCCCCGGTGGCGCAGGCGGCGCTGTGAAGCTGTCTGCAGCCTCTGCACACTCCCATCAGGCAGCCCTCTCCATACAGCTGCCCTCTGCTTGCTGATTTCAGGCCTTGAAGTGGCAAAGGCTCCCTATTGTGGCTGGTGCCAAATTTCTGCCTTGTTGGATTCCCTAGCTCTCCCGTCGTTGTAAATAGCCTCTTTATTAAAATTCCCTCAAATTATTCAGTTTGAGTGTGTTTTCTGTTTCTTGTTGGGACCTTGGCTGATAAAGTAATATGACTTGGGAAGTCCTTCTGTATTCTTACGGATTTTCCATGTGCTCTGCTTTTGAGAGCTGGCTTGGATTCCAATGCTGCAGGACCACAGGATATCAGAGCTTAATGAGGCCTTCAAGATCATCCTGTCCAGCGACATGGTTGGCTTCCCTGTTACTTCTCTGATTGCTCCTTCTTGGTCTTTGTGGCAATTGTTCTTCTTCCACTTTAAATACTGGCATACTTCCAGGTTCTGTTTTAGAACTGTTTTTCTCATACTATAATTGTACCTGAGGGAACTCACTGCTTCCAAAGTTTAAATTATAAACCATATCCTGAAGACCCCCACATTCAAATCTTTGTCCTAGATTTTGTTCTGAGTGTTAGATCCATAAATTTCCAACTATTGAAGTGACATCTCTGCTTGGCCGCCTCTGACACCTCAAATGTTAGAAGTGTTCTTATTATCTTTTCCTCCAAAATGCTTCACTCTAGAATTTCTGATTTCAGGAGGTTGACCAAGAAACCAGTGAGTCATCCTTGATACCTTTCTTGTGTCCTCCCATCAATCACCAAATCCTCTCTGAATCTAATCATGTTGATAATATACCTACTTAAACATGCCTGCACTGCCCATAGCCAGCCTTACCCTGTTTGATCCATTCTTTACACAAATGAACAAAGTGTTGGATTTAAACAATGTTGCTATAGCTTTTCAACATTCTACAGTACTTCCCATGGCTTTGAAGATAAGGTTCAAATTCAGTCTAGCCTCTGTCATCTTTGTCAGCCTCATGGTGCACTGTACTTCCCCTATCCCCCTGGCTCCAGCCTCCTGGACCACCTCCAATTTCTGGATCATGCCTTAAGCTGTTCCCTCTGCTCAGAGCACTTTTATCCCCTCCTCTGGCTGACTGCTCTCTTACTCACCTTCTAGCCTCCATGTAAACTTCAACTCCTCAGGGAAGCCTTCTTTGGACACTAGATAATATCTGGATCACTTCCCAGGCCCCTGACACCCCCTTGATTGCAGTTCTTGATTTTACTACAATTTCTTTTTCTATCTCTGTCTTCCTTGCTAATTTCTGGGAGAGTGGAGGCTGTATCTGTCTTTGTCATTGTTGTAATCCTGGCTCATAACACAGGACTTAACCCAGAGTATGCAGCCAACAAATATTGTGCAACAAAGATCACATGTAGGAAATGAGCTCAGAGAAGTGGAGTCCATTTCATTGTATTCATTGCCTCCACTGTGTCATGGAACTTTCTGAGGCCACCTAAGCACAAAGAAGTCACTCCTCTTTCTATTTGGAGTTCATCCCTTGCTCTCCAGTTATCACTTCATGTATGTTACATATAGGTTATCTTTCCAACTACACCACAAACTCCTGAGGACAGGGACAATGTCATCTTTCCTTGTATTCCTGGGTTTCTCAAACTAGGTTATTCATTCAGTAAGTATTTGTTGAAAGCCCACCTTTTCTGGACACTTCTGGGACAACAGCTGTGCACAATACATGATGTCTGGTGACCTAACTGAGCTTACAATTTAGCAGGGAAAGACATTAATTCAATAGCTAAAATTTTATGTTAATACTATGTAACAATACCTGTTAAAACAACATATCAGGGTCAACATATCAGGGCATCTGAAAGCCACAGGAGAACAGCAACAAAAAAGAATGCATCCTCCTGGAGCACAACTTTGACTTGCAGAGTTAGTGGAAGCTGTTATTTTCCAGTAACAAATATACTACACAGATGTCAAGTCTTTTTTTTTAAGATTTATTTTATTTATGCATACAAGAGCTGGGTATTGGCCAGAGGTCCAGGGGTGAGAGGATTCGCCAGAGACAGAGTGGGGAACAGAACAGGTGGCTCTCCTGAAATACACTGCTGAGGGGAGCTGCGGGCCAGACAGGAAAGGTCTGCTGCGCCATGTGAGTAGCTCCCTGGCTGGGGATCAAACTCACTGTAGTAGCTGGTGATAGCTTCACAGTGCTGAGACTTAACCCCTTGCCCCACCAGGGAGGTCCCAAAGTGAAGTCTTTTAAAGTCAAGTCTCACTTATAGCTCATAGCTGGCCTGTTTTACCTTCTTGCCCAAGTTCCTGTGTTCCCCCCTTAACCCCTGTCCTCCCCCCAGGGTTAACATTTGTTCTCTCTTCCTGTTAGTGATGCCACAGTAGAAAGTCTGTAAAGCACTGCTGCAACCTCACCTCTGGCGTTGTGTCTGTCCACAACAAGCATTCAACAGGCAACAAGACACTGCCGCACACACTGGAGTGAAGGTAACACCACGCAAGGCTTCCAGAGCCAGGGTGAGCAAGCACAGCAAGCCAGTTAGGAAAGTGGAAAACAGAAGTGCAGCCTTGAGCTGAAGGAAGGGTGACCTGGGCTTTCAAATAGTCCTTCCTAGAGGCTGGGTGGTAACACAGGTGCGGAGGTGTGAACCTATTCCCTTAAATCCTATGCAGGATTGTAAAGCAACGTTACCTCAATAAAGGAAAAAAATAAATAAGAAGAAAAACCCCACAGATAACCCTTCCTATTATCCAAAGAAATGAGCCCTGCGAAGGAAAACATGAAGTGTGGCTTTCTTTGCTTCTCTTTCCACTTTCTTTTTTGAATAAATGTGGTAGGAAAGAGGAAAATTAGATACAAGACAGAAAGCCCAGCCTTTGGTCCTGTCCACGTGCAAAGATTTAGAGCCAAGGCCAAAACAAGCAGTCCTGTTTATTTATTTATCTATCTATCTATCTATCTATCTATCTATCTATCTATCTATCTATCTATCTATCTATTTATTTATATTTATACAAGCACTGGGTACAGTCAGAAGTGTGGGAGGGTGAGAGAACTCACCAGAGCCAGAACGGGGAACAGAACAGGCAGAAGGACTGAAAACACTGCTGAGGGGAGCAGCGGGTGGCAAGAGAGGTTTGCGCGCCATGTGGGACCCTCACCCGCGGCCGGGAATCAAACTAGCGCTGCAGAGGCTAATGGCAGCTTCACAGCCCAGCGTTCAACTGCTGTGCCACCAGGGGGAGACCCCAGTCCTGTTTATTAAGCCCAATCCAAACACTAAACTTTACAGAAGAGTAAAAAAGTACTCTTAAAAACCCGGTAAGAAGCTTTTAAAATGGGCAAGGCACTGTCATGAATTGCTTTAGAGTAGATACACATCTAGGAAAGCTGCAAAGGACCGTCCAGAAAAGGATAGCTATGGCATTGAGAGAGGAGGGTTTGATAGAAGGGGGATGTAAGTGATGATTTATTCCCAACTGGGGGAATTGGGAAATGAGAAGTCAATCTTTTATTGTAAATCTTCAGTATCTCATACTTTCAAATAGTTAGTAAACGAATTTATGAGTCAAAACTACATTTTAAACTAGTAATTAAAACACAATAAGCATATCAATATATCCTCCAGTTAGACATGAATTGGTCCTATACTTCAAATTTAGTTGCCAGCAAATACAAAGGTGTAACAGCAATGGTCCTTGCTTGGAATCCAGCTATTGATATGGTCCAATCAAGTCTGTTTCTTTCTTTAAAAAAGAAAAAAAAAACACAACACACCAAATGGTCTGGGAAATACTTTAGGAGATTTAGGGCAGAGAATGGGTGGGGCAAGGAGGAATTTCAGGCAAAAATATGGCAAGGCAGCTGGAAGGAAGAAGCTGAAAGAAGAATGAGGGACAGATCTAACCAGGAGGGAGCATTTATAGCTGAGACCATTTGTTCTCAATTTCCCAATCTCATAACACAAAAGTTGCCAGTTCTCAAATTGTGCTTGAAAACAGTCTCCCTTTAAAACAACAGTTTTCATGTAATAGTTCCACTAGTGACCACACCCCTTTGGTTCATAAGAACACACAAGACTCAAAGCACGGCCCTTGGCATCAGCCACTGGGTACAGATCTGTGTGTGAGTGCCGACCTCTCTTAAGTCTCTGTACTTTTCTCTGTACAACAGGCACAGACCAGAACTTATCTCAGAAGGTGGAGGTGACACAACGCAACACAATTATACATGGACTAGACATAGCACCTAGCATATGCAAGCCTTCGGTCAGAGCCAATTTCTTTTTGTACTCGGTCTAAGAATAATCTTTCTCTTCTGGGGGTATTTTCTCCCGTTTCCTTGTCAGGATTGGCTTGGACAAAGAGAGGCAGCATCCTGTAAGAGCCCTGATCAGTACTGCCAGGTGTAGCCAGACGCCACGTGTAAGCTGGCCAACATAGGAGATAGAGTTCCTGGGCAGGAAGCAGCCAAGAAGCTTCCTGGCTGGGGCAGAAGATCTCTGGTGTGGAAGTCTTACCATCTGCCCAGAATGCCCCCTGGTTTCTAATTCTCTTGGCAAGTCCTACTTCCTACTGCTGCCTTATCCCTCTGTCTGGCCTATTCTCTGTTTTCTGGGGCGTTCCTGCTTCTTGACTTCTGTGTCTTTTTAGCTTTTAACTGCCTGTTGGTTCTAGTCACATCCTTGCCTTTGGGAAGTTCAGGGTTCCAACTTCCTGACTGCAGCCATGGGTTCCATGCTCTTTGACTTTTGGTGCACAGGCTCTCCTGGCTTCTGTCTGCTTAAGCAGTCTTTGGCCCACTTGCCTTGTCTCTTTCTCTGACATCTGTATCCATGCTAGGTTTTAATCCATGATTTGTTATGATTTATGGTGCTGTGTGCACCTTGGCTTACCAAAATGAATGCCTTAAATATTTAGCCATGGTATGGTATGATACTGTCCAGTCAGAATACTTGTCATCCATAAAAATGACTATGGCCATCCCTACACATTCTGACTGAAGAAACAGCCCACCATACTAGACTCTAGACACCTCCAATCACTAATGAGGGGCCTCCGAGATCTTTCATAGGGCTGGTGCCCCATATCTTCCCCTTACTCCTAATGTCCAGGCTTGGCACAGTTGGCACTATACTTTATTTCATGAGCTTCTGTTGTTACCCATGGTCTTAGGGCTGACTTCTCATTCCTACTCCACCAGGTGCCCCTGGAGTAACTCAAGGATATTGGTAACACACTTGCAAGAGATGGGGTACCTTGATTTAAAACAGGAAGGCAAAACATAAAAGCAGAAATACATGTATTTTAGGTACAGCAAAAAATGCCCTTGTAGACAGAATCTTTTTTCAAACTTAGGTTAATATAGTCAGCCAATAGATATTTATTGAAAACCACCTCTGAGAAAAGGTTCTATATAAAATTAAGTGTTATATCTTAAGAGTCAATTCTATTTTTTGGTCTAGTTAAACAGGAAGTCTGTTCTGCACATGGCTTCTGTGAATCCCTTTGAGCCACTTAACGGTCTTTAGGAATACATTTGGTTATCGGCAGTTCCTACAAATGTAGGAAGCAGAGGAAACTCCACACCATCTATCAAAGAAAACTAGTTTCTTTAATACTTTCCTAATCCAAAGTAAGAAGAACCCCACCACCTTGAACTTCCTTCTACAGACACAAATCTCAGAAAGTAGAGAGGAAGGTACAACACTTTCAGGATGGTTCTTAGGTGGATCCATTCAATAGAATTTCTAAGATTTGTGAATCACTAATGCTTTGAGGTTGGCATTGGGGATGGGGATCTTAAACATAAATGATTGCTAATAGCCAGAATGAACCAAAAAAGGAAACTTTCCTTGACTCCACTCACATTTCCAATAGAATTTGAATCTTAGGAACGTGAAGCCCCAGATTTACTCTGAATTGCTCACAGATTCACTGCAGCTCTCCAACATTAACTAGAGACCTCAAAACCCTTTCAAATTTACTTACCTCATTAATCTCCATTTTTTTATTTAGAAAGTTCAAATACAAAGAAAAGGTAATAGTACAATAAGCACCCATACCTTCTCTTTACCAACTGTAATCAATCTGCTATATATCTATGCTGGCTCCCCCACCCTAATTCTTCTTTTCCCCTTGAACCAGCTGAAAGATGCAGATGTCATAACACTTCATGTCGAATACCCAATCTCAAAAGAAGGACAGTCCCACATAAGGGAGCACAGTTATTGTACCTAAGAAAAAGAAATAACTCCACATTAGCTACTGTGGAGTCCATATTCAGTCCATATTCAAATGTTCCTGACTGTCTCCAAATCATCTGTTACAGTGATTTTTTTTTTTTTGATCCAGGATTCAGTTAAGGTTCACACATGCAAATGGGTTGTTACATCACTTGAGTATTTTAATATACAATAGTCCCCCACTCCACCTCACCTCACCCCCCCCATCACATGGGAAGCTATGACCATAAACAGGAGATTCATAATAAGTGCTGCTAATCTTGATGGGAGACTCATAATAAGTGCTGCTAATCTTGACAACTCCTCATCTGTACTGTAAGGACATATTTTCTCGGGGGTCCCTGGTGGCACAGGGATTAAAAGTTTCAGCACTATCAAGCTATGGCCAGTCACTGTGGCAAGAGTTCCATCCCCTCCCCTGGCAGGGAGCAAACCCACATGGCTCAGCTGACCTCTCCTATCTCACCGGCTGCTCCCCTCAGCAGTGTATTTCAGTAGATCTGCCTGTTTTGCTCCCCACTCTGTCTCTGGTGAATCCTCTCACCCCCTCCCCACACCTCTGGCCTACACCCCAGTTCCTGGATGCATAAATCAGTAAAATAAATCTTTTTTTTTTTAAATCCACATTTTCTCTATGGTGTCTGCAATGAGATTCCTTGAAATAAGGTGAAAATCCTGTTCTCCAAACACCTTTCATTCAAAGGCTTTGTACCCCTGGATCAGTCCTTGCCGAAATCAGTTGTTAGGGTTTGCATAGTGTTGATTTCCTGGTTCTGTCATTCCTTCCACTGTGTACTTATTGTTCAATGACCCACCAGGATCCACCCTCCCTCTTCTCCTTGTATATACTCTCTGGTTACTTCTTGCTGGGGTTTCCTTCCCACCTTCTTGCTGACCACATCTGACCACTCCACCCTGCCCTGGGGAGCCATTTGCTTTTCCCTTTATCTGCTGATTCCATCACTTCACCTTTAATAAATCAAAAGCAAACGACAACAATAAAAAACACATTACCTACCATGTTACATTAATATACAAAAACTGAAATAGTTGTAGTGCATATCTATTTGGTTTGATCCCAGAAAGCAGATAGAGAAATCTGTTTGCTTTTTCAAAAAAATCATACTGCTCACACCCTGAAAAATCTTTCCTCTTCACTAGGGTAAAGCCACTTGTTCTGTCACCATTAAGCTTTTTGTAATAGTGTTAAAGAAAAGCACCCTTTCAGTTTCCCCATAGGAGAACAGAGGTAGAAGTCATTCAGCCCAAAGGCCCATTTTACAGAGAAAGAGGCTTAGAGGGGTCAGGGGACTTCCCCAGGGTCCCCATGTCTCCCCTTTTGTAATGATGGATCTAGGACAGAATCTGGTTTTAAAACCCTCTCCCGATGTTCTTTTCAAACCCTTCCCAAGTGCCTCCAGATTCAGATGTTTAATGGGCAAGGTGAAGCGGGAGGATTCGCGGCCTCCTTCCTTGCTAATTTGCATGTTTACGGCATCACCTCCCGGATCGGAACACTAAGTAAAATTTCTCATTAGGAGCCTTTTATTATTATTATTATTAAAAAAATAAAATCAGTCTTCATTTCTGCAGGGCAACGAGGGGAAACTGTTCAAGGGCGCAAGGCTAATCTTGGGGGTTGGGGGCAGCAGATCTGAGGACCTGCATCAGGCCTACGAACGCTGCTTTCTCGAAAGCTAAAACGCCCTGCGCGTGACAGCTCCAGGCTCGTCAGAGAAAGACGCTCGCTGCAGCCCACCTTCCCCGTCCGCTGCTCTCCTGATGCATGAGAAAACTCAGCTCCCAGGAGCCTGTCAAACATTTGCTGCACAAGAGAAATTGGGTAACAAAGCCCAGCATGGAAAAATCCAGCCCCGCAGCTCCGGGAGGCCAGACAGGAGACCGCGCCCTCCCTGCAGCGGCCCGGCGGGCTGCAGAGGCTGCGGAGACGCAGTGCGGGGCGCGGGACCCACACCCGGCGGGCGCCTCCCGCCCGCGCCGCCCTCCGCGCCGCTCTGCTCCGCGCCGCCCCCCGCAGCCCGGCCGGCCGGGGAGGCCAGAGGCGTCCCAGCCCCGCGCGCCCGCCCGCCGAGCATCGGCGCAGCGGAGCATCCTCCAGGGCCGCGAGGGCGCGGCCGCCCCGCACTGCGCACTGGGGACCCCACAGCAACCGCTCGGCGCCCGGCGGACCCCACTTACCCGCGGCGCGCCCACCGGTCGGGGCGCCCATCCCGGAGCCGGCGGTCCGGCCGTCCCTCCGTCAGCCCCGAGGTGCACCGGCCGGGGCGCACGGGCGGCGGCGCGGCGGGGCGAGCGCGGCGATCAACAGGCGGCTCCGGGCCGGGCGCGGCGCCGGGCGCGCGGCTGCAGCGGAGCAGGCTGGGAAGCGTAGTCCGCTCGGGGCGGCGCGCGGCGGGCGCGCGGAGGCGGGACCCCTGCCCCCCGGCTGCGGCCCGGGGAGCCCCCACCTCCGGCCCTGCCCTGCAAGTGTCCACTCACTCCCGGAGGTGGGTCCTCAGGGCGTGGCCTGTCTGCAGGCGAGGAGAGTCTCGACCTTGAGAAAAAGCTGCATCGGCGCCTTGGAGAAGCTGGGGGCTGCAGAGGGGTGGGTGGCAAAGGCTCCTGGAGCGTGTGAGGAGCTGTTGGGTGAGTGAGCATCTTTGCTGGGAAGCTTTGTCAAGACGTGCGGTGTGTTGGCATTACGCCCGCCCAGGGCGGGCGCTTGGAGTAGGAGTAACTGGGGTAGGCCTGGGGAGCGAGGTCAACAAGGTGGGCTTTAGAGAGATCTTAAGTTTTGGGCTGAGGGTGTTCGGGAGCCCACGCATACGCAGTGACTTCACTCACCCTCTTCAAGCCTTAGCAGCCTCATCTGTTAAATAGGCTTAAGGCTTGAAGCCACGCTGTTAGGACTAAATACTATTAGGGACCTATGTGAAAGCCCCTGGATCTGGGACTTAACACATGCTATATATGTGTGTGTGTGCTCGAACATTTATATATATATATATATATATATATATATATATATATATATATTCAACTAAAGATAGCTGGACTGGGTAGATAGATGTTAAAACGCACCCCTTTTGTTATTTTGAGCCGTTTAGCTCAAATATATACTGTGATGGTCTCAAATATATATGCCCAGTGAATATACACTGTGATGGTCTCTCAGCCAGGTGCTTGGGAGTTACACGGTCTTGTTTATGAAGCTCGGAAGTGGGGTGGGTGACAGGACAAAGGGCAAAATGTTGAAAATACGTGGCATCACAAAATTACCTTCCGGAAGCTTTACTAATTAGATGTGATCACTCTTCCTTGCTGCCTAATTTCAGTATCACTTTTACTCACAGCGCTTATTTTCAGTTTTAGGTATGCTGAATTTTGAAAGTACTCTGCAGTATTTCACACTCTGGTGGGATTTGTGTATTAGAAAAGTGGTGGAAAGAAAACAAACCAAAGGGATGGATGTGGCAATTTAATCTTTGAAACAGCAAAAGAAACATGACAGAGGGGGTTGTAAAACAGCATCATAATCTGGGATGAATGTGTAGACTCATGTGGCCAAAACTAGAAAAAAAGCCACATAAAGTGCTGCAGAGGAAATTATATATGAGAATAATAACACCACTTTGAATTTGTGAAAATATTTTCCTCTTCATGTTCTCATTTGATTTTTGCAACAACCTTGTGTGTGATGCAGAGTGAGGGTTTCTCCAGTCAGAGTCTTATGAGGCAGACAGAGGTGAAATGAAATGACTTGGTCAAGGTCAACTGGTTGGTTCTTAAGACTATCTTTTTTTTTTTTAATTCCACATTTATTTATTTATTTGTTTGTTTGTTTGTTTGTTTTTAAAGATTTATTTATTTATACAAGCACTGGGTACAGTCAGAAGCATGGGAGGGTGAGAGAATTCACCAGAGCCAGAGCGGGGAGCAGAGCAGGCAGAAGGACCGAAGTACACTGCTGAGGGGAGCAGCGGGCGGCAGGAGAGGTCTGCGCCCATGCGGGACCCTCCTCCGGTGACCGGGGAGCAGCCAGGGATCGAACCAGCGCCGCGGAGGCTTCGGGTAGCTTCGCAACCCAGCGCTCAACCGCAGCGCCACCGGGGAGGCCCTTAAGACTATCTTTTCTCCTAGCACTCTGGGACTTCCCAAAAGAGGCAGTTTTTCTTTGTGTGTGTCAATGTAGGGCTGTCCCTTTCCCAGCAGGAGGACTGAGTCAGAAAATAAAGTTAATTTTCCAACATTCTTGGGGCCAGCATGAACAATGGCACACACTAACAGCTGAGAGTCCAGGGTGGTTTCCACTATTAAGTGTGATAATTCACTGGATCCTGGGCCTCCTCTCCAAAATGACAAATCTGAACTGGAAAGAGTTAAATATAATGGAGATATAACCAAATCAGTTCAATTTACAAGCCCAAGTTGTCCTGTACATTTGTTATTCCAAATGTCCTGTGTAACAGAGACAGTTCTCTTTTTCCTATTGCATGTCTGTCAAAATTATAGCATTCTGTTAAATAAGAATGGGGTGATGGGGGCATCCCTGGTGGGGCAGGGGTTTAAGTCTCAAGGCTATCAAGCTATCACCAGCCACTGCAGCAGTGTGTTTCAGTATATCTGCCTGTTCTGCTCCCAATTCTGTCTCTGGCCAATCCTATCACTCCTCCCTCCACTGCCCCCCCCCCTACACTCACATATGCATAAATAAAAATAAATCTTTAAAAATAAAATAATGGGATGTTTTCCCACAGAGAGCTGATGGTAGGTGTAAACTAAAAGTATTAGAACAATGTCATTGGGATGGGAAAAAAGTAGCAAAGGTTTGCTACTATGGCAAAAGGTTTGCTATGTCTGGGTGTGAGATGAAGGAAGTATTCCTTCAGATGAAGACTGTGAAAGACATAGAAGTGATTTCTTAAGGCAAAGTTATAGTTGGCAGCCAATGCAGAGATACGAGAGCTAGCTGATAGTCCCTAGTGCCAGCAGCTCTGGAGATGTTGTCACCAAACTAAGGAAAGTGAGCTGTGAAAGAACTTTCAGTCTCTGTACTGTGAGGGCTAGAAGTTATAGGTGTTAGTGATTGAATGAAGAAAGTAGAACACTTGACCTTTCTTTTTTTTCTTTAAACTTTCTATTTTTAATATTAAAACTTAATGGAAAGATATTATCAGTTATGGTTTAGTTCTTTATATTTAATGTCTCTGTCTAAAATTATTTGAGGGGGGCCTCACTTGTGGCACAAGGGGTTAAGTCTCAGCACTGTGAAGTTATCTGCTGCAACTGCAGCACTGAGTTTGATCCCCAACCTGGGAGCTAACCCACATGGCACAGCAGACCTCTCCTGTCTCACCCACTGCTCCCCTCAGCAGTGTATTTCAGTCAGTCAGCCTGTTCTGCTCCCTGCTCTGTCTCTAGTGGATCCTCTCACCGCCCCCCCCCACACCTCTGGCCTGTACCCCAGTTCTTGTATATATAAATAAATAAAATAAATCTTTTTAAAAAATAAAATAAAGTAATTTAAGGGAGAAAAGGATGTCAGCCAGTCTTGTGACTTCTCAGACGAAAAGTTCTCATTTCTGGGTTTTATCTTGTAGGCTTAATTTTTCAACTTGCTTTTTTATAAGAGGAAACTAGAAATAGAACTAGAGCTAGAAGGGACTTTATGAAACATTTTGTCTAGTCTTCATGCAAATGAAGAAACTGATATTTTGACAGTAAATATTATTTGGTAGAAAGTAAAAAAATTCAAGGGGTTTTTTGTTTGCTTGTTTAATTTTTTTATTGATGTAACCAGGTACTATAACATTATATAAATTTTAGGTATGCATCTTTATAAATAAATAACTGTGTATACCACATTAACTTTACCAGTAAAAGTCCAGTTCTATTCTTCACCATACAATTGACCCCTTTAACCTGATTTACCACCCTACCTACCTTTTTGGTATCTACTAATTTGTTCTTCTGTAGTAACAAAGTTTATTTTTATTTAGTTCATTTATTTTGTTTTGTTTTGTTTTGTTTCTTATAGCACTTATAAGTGAAATCATACAGTGTTTGTCTTTCTCCATCTGATTCATTTCACTAAGGATAATGCCCTCTAGGTCCATCTGTGTTTTTGCAAACGGCAGGATTTCATCTTTTTTTTTTTTTTTCCACTAGCTAAGTATCATTCCATTGTATATATATATATATATATATATATATATATATATATATATACCACATCTTTATCCCATCTTCTGTCCATGGTCGCTTAGGTGGTTTCTGGCTCTTGACTAATGGGAATAATGATGTAATGAACATGAGGGTCCACAAAATTCTTCATTTTCATGGTTCTGTAATTTTTGGATAAATATCCAGAAGGAGGATGACTGGATCATGGGGAATTTGTATTTTTAATTGTTTTTAAAGATTTATTTATTTATGCATACAAGAGCTGGGGTATAGGCCAGAGATGCGGGGGCTTAGAGGATTCACCAGAGACAGAGCGGGGAACAGAACAGGCAGACTGACTGAAATACACTGCTGAGGGGAGCAGAGGATGAGACAGGAGAGGTCTGCTGCGCCATGTGGGCTGCTCCCTGATCCGCCTGGGATCACACTGATGCTGCAGAGGGTGCAGATTGCTTCATAGTGCGATGCTTAACCCAGGGAGGCTTAACCTCTGTGCCACCAGGGAGGCTCTGTATTTTTAATTTTTGAGGAATCGTCATACTATTTCCATAAGGACTGTGCCAATTTACAATCCTGCCAAAAGTGTACAAGTATTCTCTCCACTCCAACAATTTTTTTTTTAAGATTTATTTATTTATTTATTTAAACAACCACTGGGTACAGTGAGGAGCGCGGGAGGGTGAGAGAATTCACCAGAGCCAGAGTGGGGAACAGAACAGGCAGACTTACGAAATACACTGCTGAGGGGAGCAGCGGGTGCAGCAGGAGAGGTCCTGCGCGCCATGTGGGACCCTCGCCCGGTGGCCTGCGATCCAACCGGCGCTGCAGAGGCTGCGGGCAGCTTCGCAGCCCTGTGCTCAACTGCTGCGCCACCGGGGAGGCCCCAATTGTTGTTTCTATCTTTTGGATAATGGCCATTCTCACTCGTGTGAGGTGATAATCTTATTGATTTGGTTTGCATTTCTCTAATTATAAGAGATGGTGAACATCTATTTATGTGCTAGCTGACCATCTCTACATTGTTTTTGGAGAAGGGTTTATTCAGATCCTCATCCCATCTTTTAATCAGGTTATTTTTTGTTTTTGAGTTTCATGAATTATTCATATTTTTTGGGTATTAACTCCTTGTTGGACATATAATATGAAAAAAATCTTCTCCCACTCAGTAAAATCTCATTTTGTTCTGATGATAGAAAATAAAAAATCCCATGTGGCAGTTAAGGTATTTTATAATTCACAATGTGTTATATCTCACTAGGAACAGGTAGTAGATACTGTAGCTTGTTTATTTAACATCCAGCCCACCCTCGTCTTTCTTACCCATTAGGGAAGGTGACCCTATGATTATTTCAGAGGTACACTTTTTTTTTAAGTTTTTTTTTTTAAAGATTTATTTTTTTATTTATACAAGCACTGGGTACAGTCAGAAGCATGGGAGGGTGAGAGAATTCAGAGCCAGAGCAGGAAACAGAACAGACAGATTGACAAATTACACTGCTGAGGGGAGCAGCGGGCGCAGTGGGAGAGGTCTGCACGCCATGTGAGACCCTTGCCTTGGCCGGGGAACAAACCTGTGCTGCAGAGGCTGCAGGCAGCCTTGCAGCCCAGCACTCAACCGCTGCGCCACCAGGGGAGGCCCTCAGAGGTACACTCTTAAACCTACCCCGAGTAAGGAGAATGGGATCCTCCAGACCACAAGTGAAGTAGGGATGGGCCCCTGACCTGGTTCTGACCAGAGGGACCAGATCACAGGCCCACTGAAGACTTTACAAGAAAGGGTTTCTTGCTCTTAAACCAGGAGACTTGCCACCATCCACACTGGATGTCGTTGCATCTGCCAGTGTTACCTGAAACCGAAATAGCCATTTTAGAAGCATTAGGAGATCCAACCTTAGGACAAAGCCAAAACACTGATGGTGGCAGAAAATGGAGATAGAATGAACCCGGGTCTGTGATGTTGTTGTAGAGCCAGTAAATCAGTCAGGCTGGTGCTACCTTACTTGTGGATTTCTTGTTATATGAGATAATAAATATCCTTATTGTTGAGTCAATTTGACATGGAGTTTTCTGTTACCTGAGGTGGAAAGCATTCTCAGTGTTATAGGTGAAGTGTGAAAGTAAGTTCTTTGCATGGACTGAAGGACTACTTCCCAGAGTTGATAAAGACAAGCACCCACCACAACCCACAGGCAAAGAGAGGGATATGATCATGTAACTTCATACTTTTATCTCACATTTAAGTGTATACTTCATCTGAAATTAAATATTGTATATGGTAGAAAGTAGAGATCCTATCACATAGATTACCAATTGTTTTATCATCAAATAGACCATTCCCTAGTTATCATCAATGCTACCTATGTCATAGATCAAACATTTGTGATCCTATTTCTGAGTGGACTATTTTTTAAAAATTGATTTCCCAGCATAACTATCACCTTGTTTTGGTCATTATAGCTTCATAATAATTATTGATATCTAATGGGAGCAGTTTCCCTTTCTTTATGTTTTTTTTTTTTTTTTTTTTTGTGGGACCCTCGCTGGTGGCCGGGGATAGAACTGGCGCTGCAGAGGCTGCGGGCAGCCTTGCAACCCAGCGCTCAACCGCTGCACCACCAGGGGAGGCCCCTCTTTATGTTTTTGAAGTATCTTGGTTTTCTGTGGGTCTTTGCTTTTCATATTAATTTGAGAATTAGCTCGTGTTTCACAAAAACTGGCAATATGGCAATATTAAATGCTGTTGCATAGAAGCTACAGATCAGTTTGTAGAGTGATGACTTTTCAAAAAAAGTATTTTGTTTATTTATGCATACAACTGCTGGAGTATAGGCCACAGGTGTGGGTAGAGGGAGGGTGATCAGAGGATTCACCAAAGACAGAGTGGAGAGCAGAACAGACGGATCTACTGAAACACACTGCTGAGGGGAGCAGTGGGCAAGACAGGAGAGGTCTGCTATGTCATGTGGGTTAGCTCCCTGGCCAGAGATGGAACTCATGCCACAGTGGTTGGCAATAGCTTGATAGTGCTGAGACTTTAACCCCCGCACCAGCAGGGAAGCCCTAGAGTTCTGGCTTTTTAAAAAAACATAGTAATTGGGCCTCCCTGGTGGTCTGCAGGTTAAGTCTCAGAGCTACCACTGCAATAGCCTGAGTTGGATCCCCAGCCAGCTAGCTAGCCCACATGATACAGCAGACCCTCCTGTCTTGCCCTCTGCTCCCCTTAGCAGCGTATTTCAGTAGATCTGCCTGTTCTGCTCCATACTCTATATCTCTGGTGAATCCTCACACACACACCCTCCTCTGGCCTATACCCCAGTTCTTGTACACAAAAATAAATAAAATCATTTAAAAAAAAAAGGTAGTCTTTTTGTCCATGAATATGGTACAGTTTTTTCAATTTATCTAGGTCTTCCTTAATGTCTTTTAATGAAGTTTAACTTTTTTCCCTGTTAAAAAGGTCTTGTTTATCCTTTTTTTTTTTTAAAGATGTATTGGGCCTCCCTGGTGGTGCAAGGGGGAAAGATGCAACCTATGAAGCAATCCGCAACCTCTGCAGCATGAGTTCAATCCCCAGCTGGCCAGGGAGCAACCCACATGGCACAACAGACCTCTCCTGTCTCGCACTGCTCCCCTCAGCAGTGTGTTTCAGTCAGTCCACCTGGTCTTTTCCCCACTCTGTCTCACCCCCCACACCTCTGGCCTGTACCCCAGCTCTTGTATGCATAAATAAATAAATCTTAAAAAAAATTATTTATGCATACAAGAACTGGGGTACAGGCCAGAGGTACGTTGGGTGAGAGGATTCACCAGAGACAGAGTGGGGAGCAGAACAAGCAGATCTACTGAAATACACTGCTGAGAGGAGCAGCGGGCGAGACAGGAGAGGTCTGCTGTGTCATGTGGGTAGCTCCCTGGCCGGCCGGGGATTGAACTCATGCTGCAGAGGCTGCAGATAGTGCTGTGCTTAACCCCACGCACCACCAGGGAGGCCTTAGTTTATCCTTTCTTAGATTCATTCCTTGGTTCAATATATCATATCATTTAACTTATTAATAATATTAAAGCACCCTTGGGTTTCTGAGATAGTCACTTTGTTCATGATGGAGTATCTTTTATATGCACTATTAGGATTTGACTTAATATTTTAAGATTTTTTTATCCATGTTTACGAGTGAGATTAGTCCATATGTTTCTTTTTACTTTTCTCAATTGTTTTTGGTCACAGTAATATCACGACATGTATGGGATTGCGAGTACGGTTGTATTGTATACTAGGTCAAGGATTGTTTCTGCTACTTCTGTTTGCTAGAGTTTACATTGGATTAATTTAGTCCTGAAAAGTTGATAGAATCTTCCAATAAAATATTCTAACATCAGAATTTTTTGGTACCAAGATTTTTAACTCTAGTACTGATCAACTTCTTTAATGATTATAGAACTGTTTGGACTTTCTATATCTTTATACACTCATCTAGACAAGTTGTTTATGGTTCTAACTTTCAGGTTGCTCTTGTTTTGATACAGAAGGATGTAACTTTTTTCAAAATTCAGTTTAAAAATGGGGCCTCCCTGTGGCGCAGGGGTTAAGGCTCAGCACTATCAAATTATCACCAGTCACTGCAACATGAGTTTGATCCCTGAACAGAGAGCTATTCACATGGCACAGCAGACCTCTCCTGTCTCACCCCTGCTCTCCTCAGCAGTGTGTTTCAGTCAGTCTGCCTGTTCTGCTCCCCACTCTGTCTCTGGTGAATCCTCTCAACCCCCGTACCACTGGGCCTATACCCTAGTTCTTATAAGCATAAATAAATAAAATAAATCGTTTAAAAATTCAGTTTAATTATGAAGTTCATTTAAAAATTAATCTATAATGTAAAACTTATAGTAGGAAGACTTGTGTTAGTTCAGACTTACAGTTTCCCAGGACAGAACTTCAACTCTATTAAATATGGTCATAATAGCGCTTCCAAGTGGTTGCACCAATTTCCGTGTCATCAGTGCTATTTGAGAATTCCTGTTATTTGACACTTTCACAGGTATCTGGACTTTTACTAATGTCATGCCTTTGGAATTATAGTTTTAAATTGAAATTTTCTGCTTACTGGTGTTGTTGAACATCTTTCCCTAGGTTTATTTGGCATATGAGTTTTATTCTCTGTAAATTGCCTGTTCATATCTTTTGACCATTTTCTAGTGTGTGTTTGTCTTTGAATACTTTGTAGGTATTTTAATATATTCTGGAGAGTAATACTTAGCAGTTATATGTTCAAATATATTTTCCCATTTTACTCCTTGTCTGTTCAAAATTTTAATTTGTGCTTTATGAGGCACAGACATTGTTAATGTCGATATTTGAAATTTATCAGTCTTTTTTCTTTGGGGTTTGTATTTTTGGTCTTTTACTTAAAGAAATCCTTTATAACCCCAAGATTATAAAGATGTCATCTAATAGTGTTAAAAGTTTATCTTCCCCAATTGCCTTTTATCAATCTGTAATTGATTTTGTTAGATGGTATAAGGTAGAACTGTAACTTATTTTTTTCTCCACATGCATTGATAACTAATTGTGCCTGCCATATTTACCGAGTGTAATTCCATTTGTCACATATCAGCTTCTCTGGCATGTATGAGACTGTTTCTGGGATTTCTTGATAGTTCCTTTGTTCTGTAAGTCTATCCCAGCTTCAGTGCTGCAATAGTTTAGTTCCTACACCTTTACTATAAGGCCTGATGACCATGAGGGTAAGTTCTCTTCCTAATTCTTCTTCAGGAATATCTTGGCTTCTCTTAGCCTTTTATTTTCTACATGAATTTTAACATAAACCTGTCATGTCCTTTGAAGAATGCTATAGGGATTTTGGTTGAAATTTTAATTTTTATAAGTTTGGGAAGGGAATGATATTTTTTATCATTTTGCATCTTCTCACCCATAAACATGGTGTAGCCCTGTTTTTATTTGCTATCTTTTTTTTATGGCTTCAATAGAGTTTTGTAATATTTTAATAAAAGCAAGCTTCACTTGTATTAAACTTATTCCTAAATATTTTTGGGTATCTTATGCCATCTTTTCCACAATTATACTTTCTATCTGATTAACACAATAGATATTTGCATGTTAACTCATGTTTTATAGCATTAAATTTTTAACAGCCCCAATATTTGAACAGTTCTAAAACAGAAATTATCTATGTTGTCGATAAACACTGTAGTATTGTCTATTATCAGCAAACTAAAATAAATATCACATGCAAGTTAAACGCTCTTCAAGAGGTGCAAGCTGCCTTTGTATTCAATGGAGAAACAACAATTAAGGCAGTTGGGAAGGAGACCCTGGGAAGAATCGGGGAGGAGCTGGTGGAGGATGTATCATTTGAGATGGCCCTTAATTTGTAAAAAATGTAGACAGAGGCCTCCTTGGTGGCACAAGGGGTTAAGTCACAGCATTATGAAGCTATCAGCAATCACTGCAGCAAGAGTTCAATACCCAGCCAGGGAGCTAACCCACGTGGTGCAGCAGACTTTTCCTCTCTCGCCCTCTGCTCCCCTCAGCAGTGTATTTCAGTCAGTCTGCCTGTTCTGTTCCCCACTCTGTCTCTGGTGAAACCTCTCACCCCCGCCCCCAACACACACCTCTGGCCTACACCCCAGCTCTTGTATGCATAAATAAATAAATCTTTAAATAAATAAATAGACAGTATATTGAAAGAGTGTCAGGACAGATGGAGGGCATGACATATGCAAGGTATAAATGTTGAAACAAAGCAGGTTCAAATGACTCTGTTGGGCAGGAGCATATAAAGTATATAGTTGTACATGGGATATGACCAAAACACTGATAATGAAAATGGAAATAATAGCTCAAAATTCAGTGTAAGTGCTATTGTCCATGGAAACCATTTAATTTTCGAGTGAGTCATGAAAGCCACTTGCTCCTCTTCTATCCTTTGTCACGTCTATTGAGTTCTAGTTCCTTTGCCTCTGTCCAGCATGTCCACATATCAAAAGTTCAGCCAATGACAAACTTCCTGTCTCCTGATCTGCCTACTGGAGAGCTGTCCAAAGTACAACAGAAACATGGACCCTAGATTCTAGTAAATGCACCCACTTTGTGTAAATTACCATCAGAGTCCAGAATATTGAGGAGAGGCTATTCAGATGACAAATACAGATAAGAGGCCATTGGTGGACTTCATAACTGTGGGGAGTTGTGATTTCAAGGTATTAAGAGAGAACAACTGTTAAGGAAAAAAATGTTTGCAGATAGTAAATTCGAAGTAGTGAGCCAGGATAATCGACTGTAGTTAGTCAGGCCGCTCAGAACTAAACCTGGCTCTGGTGTGCAGTGCAGGGTGAATCACAACTAAACAGTTTGAGATGATCAGGCCTTAGAAAAGCGATTCCTTCTGGTGTAATGTTTAAAGGACAGGACCTTCAGGTTGTTGAGATGAGCCTGGAAAAGTTGTATGTTTAATGGGACTGATGTTTTCTATTAAGGTCATGGAAGTAATCGGGTGGGGGCAGGGGGAAGACAGTACCCTTGGCAGGACTCTTAAGGTCCGAGGGAGCTGGCGCCCGCTGGGGAATCAGTGATAGGAGGTAGAGCAAAGCTTTGGGGTTTTGCTGGGGCCAGGGCAGAGCAGCACCAGGCTCTATGAGTATGGCACGCGGGTCCACCTCCTAAGGAGGTCGCCTTGGGATCGGCTCCCCTTCCCCTCCAATCCTGCGGACCTCAGTGACCTCCCCCGGGACGGGGGCGCAGGGTGGAGCCCCGGCGGTAGGCCCGGCGGCTGCGGGAGCTGGTTTCGCTCTTCCCTGGCAGGTGCGTGGAGAGAAGGCGGCGCGCGCAGGAAGGAGGCGTCCGCCATGCCCGGCGCGCAGCTCCCCGCCGCGGCTTCCAGCCCGCCGCCCCCGCGGACAGGCCGGCGACAGCCCCAGTGAGGAGTGGAAGAGGCGCGGCGGAGCAGGCGCCGCCCCTTTGGCGAGCTTCCCGACCTGGCGGCCTCCGCGGGACCCATGGCGGACTCGGCTCCCGCGCCCTCCCTGCGGGCGGGCGGCCCCCGCGCGCCCCGGCCCTCCGCGCCCTCGCCGCCCCCCGGCTCGCGCTCGGGCTCCGAGTCCGAAGAGGCCGAGCTGTCGCTGAGCCTGGCCCGCACCAAAACCCGCTCGTACGGCAGCACGGCCAGCGTGCGGGCGCCGCTGGGGGCCGGCGTCCTCGAGCGCCATGTGGAGCACCGGGTCTGCGCCGGCGACACGCTGCAGGGCATCGCGCTCAAGTACGGAGTCTCGGTGAGCAGGGCGCGCCGCGGCCCGGGCTGGCGGCCACGGGGGTGCTCCGAGCGGGGTGCGGCGTGGGGGGAGCCGGGGGACCGTGGAGGCGGCCGTCTGGCCCCCGGCGCTGCGCGCCCCGCGCTCCCCGGGCGCGCGCTGCGGGCGACGGCTGCGGCGCCCAAGCTGGTCCTGGAGCCCGAGGGGCGGGCCTCGGCCGGTCGGGGCAGCAGATCCCGGGGCTCTGCCCACTCTTGGACCAGATCTGCCACGTGAGGCAGGCCCAGGAGGACCACGAGTCACGTTCACACAATTTTCAGTCCCCACCACACTGCTTGCTGTGCTAAGATGAGGATTTAGGCAGGAAATTTTGTTTTCTGTCTAAACAAGCACTGTGATGAGTCAGGCATGGTACAGTTGCGCCTGCTGGATGGTTCTGGTTCTATCGATTATGCTTCTTTATTTAGAAGTGAAATTATACCCCTGGGCTCGCTGGCAACTGTGAATGTGACACCTGTCGCTAGGCAGCAGCCAAGGACTGTGGTCTAGGTGAGCTGGAGAGCTGTGTTTGTTATAAATTTATAAGTGTATATGTCTTAGGCCTATTGCATTACACCTCTGGGAAGAACATGAAAACCTGAGGGAACATACTGTTTCATTGAAATTAGTTACAATTAACTCTAGCCATATGAGGGCCATTTTGCATTTGAGTTCTGTATCAGTTTTCAGCGTTCTTTCCTGAAGCACCTTACACAGCAATGGGAAGAAAGGTGATCTTTATCTTTCTCTTAAAGTGGAACTCTCATCCTCCACCCAATGTCAGAGACTGAGTAATCTATTTTGCCCTTTTGCACTGGTGTATGTTTTCCTAGCAGATCCTTCTATCACTTAAACATTTTGAGATCAAGAATCTTACTGTGCAGGTGTGTACTGACATAATCCTGCCATGGATAGTGCCATCCTGCCCTCTTGGGAGTTTCTAGAGATGAACCAACACAGAAAACATAGAACTACAGTTATTATGTGCATTAATGTTACCTCAGCTAGAGGAAAGCAAATGGGAAATATCAGTAGCTGCTTCTGCTAAATGCTGCTGTGTGGCAGGCATTGCACTTGTCTTGCTCTTTATGCAATTTGATTTTTCTGGTAAGTCTTGGAGATAGGTGTAATTAACCTCCTTTTTTACTGATGGGAGAAAGGATGAGTGGTTAGGATATTTTCCAAGTATGCTTAGTCATTTAAACCAGCTTGAATTAATATAATAAGGCATTGACTTTTCTCTAGATATGACTCCTGATTTCTACCCTATTTTTGTTCTAGTTTTAATAAGAGCTGTCTTAGCATCTTGGTTACTGCTTTGTATCTTATCAGTTAGGCCAGGAGGACTGAATCAAAGAATCCATGGTATTCAGAAAAGTGTTATTTTCCTGGTTCCTACTCTCCAGTTGCTCTGCTCCTCCTCTATGCTCTATAGTTTTACTTGAGTTACTAATGCTCCTAAATCCCTGCTCGCTGTACCCCACCTTTCACCAAATGATTTCTAATCCTCCTTGGGCCTCCCTGGTGGCGCAGGTGATTGAGCACAGCGCTGTGAACCTTTCCGCAGTCTCTGCAGCGCCTGTTCGATCCCGGCAGGCAGGGGAGATACCCACACAGTGCAGCAGACCTCTCCTGTCTCGCCCGCTGCTCCCCTCAGCAGTGTATTTTGTCAGTCTGCCTGTTCTGTTCCCCGCTCTGTCTCTGATGAATCCTCTCACCCTCCCGCGTGTCTGGCCTGTACCCCGGTTCTTGTATAAATAAATCTTTTAAAAAATGATTTCTAATCCTCATTTTCTTTAATATAGATTCTGTTACTCATAACCTTATCACCCATTCCATTAAAGTATAAATGAAATTTTTATAACTTTTATAAAGATAATTTTTTAAGCCACTGAGTTCAAGTATAATAAATTAGGGATTATAACTTTTAGTCAGAAATAATCTATTACAGGGTTTCTCAACCTCAGCACTACTGATATTATAAGCCAGATAATTCTTTGTTGTGGGAGTTGTCCAGTGATTGTGTTACAAGTCAGGGAGAGGTGCACCCCAGATCCCCCCAAAACCTGCCTGCTCTAAATGGGTTCTGCCATCTGCCGCATCAACACAAAACATATGAGACTTTAATGGGAAGGGACTTTAATACAATTAGGCAACAATACAGGAAAGGCAAAGAATCTAGTTTCTAAATCAAGCACCCAAAGTTACCCGTCCCTTCGTGGGTAAAACTCCATTCAAATGGGATTGGCCCAGAGCAAGGCCCCAAAGCCTGCCACAAGTCCAAAGCATCTTCCAGTGGGGAACCACAGAAAAGGGTCAGAAACAACCAGACAAGCCCGGAAGGAAAAGAGCAAAATCAAAATCAAGATAAAAGCTGCCATTGTCACCTCCCCACAGGTCTCACCCACATCTGTATCACCCAGTCCACGACCAAAAGGCAAGCACAGTTTCTTCCCGTGTTTCCAGGCTCCATGTGCCTCCTCCAGGTCTCCTTTTGGCTTGTCCTGCTTCCTTCCTCAGTCTCCTCTGCAGTTTCTTCCCTCCCTGCTCAGCTCCACCCTCCCTTGGGTGGGGCAGGAAACCTGGAACCTCCCCCTTTCCTGGGGACCACCCTGTTACAATTGCAGGATGTTTAGTAACATCTCTCACCTCTGCCCACTAGATGCCAATAGCACCCCCATAGAGTCATTGCCACGTGTTCCCTGGGAAGAGAGACTGTTGAGAACGGCTGGTCTATTATACCTATATCATTTGCTTTGAGCCCTAAACTATAGTTGATGAATTTTTTTTGTTTCATACTCTCCCACTGGTCATATAGAACCAGTGAAAGTGACAATATCATTAGAGTGAAATTATATTCTTACATTAGTTAATATCTGCAGATTTAATTGGATTTACTCATTTTTAATGGAGATTTTAAAGGAAGCTAAAAAGGCAGATTATTTTTTTCTTCCTCATTGAACGGGAATGAGTTAAGTTAAGTCTATAATAGTCACCCTTGATCATCTACAACTTATTTAAATTATTGTTTAAAATAGGTGACGAGGGCCTCCCCAGTGGCACAGCGGTTGAGCACTGGGTTGCGAAGCTGCCCGCAGCCTCTGCAGCGCCGGTTCAATCCCAGGCTGCTCCCCGGCCACCGGAGGAGTGTCCCACATGGCGCGCAGACCTCTCCTGCTGCCCGCTGCTCCCCTCAGCAGTGTATTTCGGTCCTTCTGCCTGCTCTGCTCCCCGCTCTGGCTCTGGTGAATTCTCTCACCCTCCCGTGCTTCTGACTGTACCCAGTGCTTGTATAAATAAATAAATAAATCTTTAAAAAAAAGAATATTAAAAAAAAAATAGGTGACGAAATGTTGGAGATTTGGAGCGCCAAGGCAGTGCACCTGAAAAGTAAGTCAGTCCAGGGGAATTTATAATAGTTATCTTTAACATCCCATATCTGGGGAGAGTAGACCACAGTTCTGCAGTCTTACAGTAACAGGAACTCTCAAAAAAGCCTGTCTGCCCATGTCAGCTCCCCAATCCCCCAGCTGGGAGACCTTGTAGGACTTCAGTCCTTAATGGGGGAGACTGGTAAAATTCAGTAATGTATTAGGTACCATGAGGTTCCAGAACAGAAAGTAAAGATAAAGACCTGGTTGCTAATCTTTGTACCAGAGGAACAAGTTGGAAACTGGTTATCTGAAGCAGTATTCAAGGGCTAGCAGCAGGGTCCATCCAAGCTGTGGGACAAAATGTGTTCTTCAAACTTACCTGGATAGGAGAATGCCCTTGGACACACTAAGATGAAAGATGCTAGCTGGCCTTAACTCTGCTGGACCAGACTCTCCAGAAAAGGCGCCCAGGCATATCTGTTTTGCAGGCATGGAAGAGCCCTGAATTTGGTTTAATGGCTATTGTTGCTGCCTTAAAATTTCAAAAACTTGTGATCCAGGACCCCACATTTTCACTTTTTACTGGGCCCTAAAAATTGTATAGCAGGTATTAGCTGTGTGACTTGCTTCCCTCCCCCTTCTTTGCCTTGTTTTCTCATTTATTGGATTCTTTCTTTCCTTCCTTCCTTCCTTCCTTCCTTCCTTCCTTCCTTCCTTCCTTCCTTCCTTCCTTCCTTCCTTCCTTCCTTCCTTCCTTCCTTCCTTCCTTCCTTCCTTCCTTCCTTCCTTCCTTCCTTCGCTTGCTTGCTTGTCTTTCTGGTGACATGTTAATGTATAAAATCCATACCTTTATGGTGCTTGCATTTTAGTCAGTGGAGGTAGTAAGTAAACAAACAAAATATGTTCTATTTTAAGTATTGTTAAACAAAATGAGGAAAAAATTTGAAGGGAAAGGCGATAGGAAGGGCTGGTGG
The DNA here is from genome assembly GCF_964194135.1 of Talpa europaea. Classification (NCBI taxonomy): domain Eukaryota; kingdom Metazoa; phylum Chordata; class Mammalia; order Eulipotyphla; family Talpidae; genus Talpa; species Talpa europaea. The sequence goes on along the minus strand of NC_140075.1, from coordinate 40,298,907 downwards.
AGGTAGCTGCACTTCCAACCATCCTGGCTATGGAAGACCTCACTGAGAAGAATGTAAAGGAGGGAGCCCTAAGGAGAGGAACAATGAGTGTGCAAAGGTGGGAACTTAATGGACGAGTTCCAGGAATGCGGTAATGTGGCTGGTGCTTTGATTGCACTGGGGCGCATTTGGACCAGATCACTAAGGACCTTGAAGGCCACTTTGAGAACTGCCAATTTTTGTCTAAGTTGGAAAATATTGGAGGGGTTTGAGCGAAGAGTGACATGATATGAATAGCGCATGGAAAGGATCACTCTGGTTGCTGCTTTGAGAATAGGCTGTAGGAGGGCAAGTGCCATGGCAGGGGGATCAAATACGACGGAGGCTTTTGCAATAATGCAGGTGACAAGAGGACAGTAACTTGGACCAAAGTAGTAGTGGTGGAAATGGTGAGATATAGTTGGATTCTGGATGATTTGCTGATATGCAATACATTTTCTGCTTGTTTACTGTTTAGTTTGAGTACCTCTGCCCTAGTGAATCAGGACCCAGGGATCTAGGAATCTAATCTATATGGAAAAGAATATGGAGGTTCAAGAACCTGGCTAGGCCTAACACCTGACAGACCCTAATTCCGCTGGGAGTGACTTAGGAAACATCTTAATGACCCTTACCACCATCCCCTTCAAAATCTTTGGTAGTTGGGCCTTCCTAGTGGAGCAGGGGTTAAAGTCTCAGCACTATCAAGCTACTGCCAGCCACTGGAACATGAGTTCAATCCCTCGTCAGGGTGCTGACCCACATGGTTCAGCAGACCACCTCTTCTGTCTCACCCGCTGCTCCCCTCAGCAGTGTATTTCAGCAGATCTGCCTGTTCTGCGCTTTACGCCGTCTCTGGTGAATCCTCTCACCCCTGCCCCACTCTGCACCTTTGGCCTACACTCCAGTTCTTGTATGCATAAATAAATAAAAAAAAATCTTTAAATTAAAAAGAACTCTTTAGTAGTTATTTGCAACTGGCATTCATTGTTTTTTGTTTTGTTTTGTTTTTAACCTACTTTTTTTTTTTTTTTAAGAATTTTTTTTTAATTGACTTATTTATTTACATAAGCACTGGGTACAGTCAGAAGCGTGGGAGGTGAGAGAATTCACCAGAGCCAGAGCGGGGAGCAGAACAGGCAGAAGGTCCAAAGTACACTGCTCAGGGGAGCAGTGGGCAGCAGGAGAGGTCTGCGTGCCACGTGGGACCCTCGCCTGGCAGCCAGGGATCGAACCGGCACTGCAGATGCTGTGCGCAGCTTTTTTAACCTAATTTTAAGCCTGGTTTGTTTGAGGCCCAGTGTTAAATAGATGCTGGGGCTTCAAACTAATACATGTTGTCCTCTCTTTATTCATGGTGAGTTTTTCGGTGACTACTTTCCACTAGCCTGCAGCTACTTAAGAAGACAGGAGTGTCTCTGATTCATTTTTGTATAATCTGTGCTAGCCTGAGTCTGGCAGAATGTAGACCCTCTACACACACAGGGTTTTCATCCACTGGACAGCCTGACTGCTACGAAATCTTCAGGACCTGAGCTGAGCAAACCCTGAAAGGTGAGGCCCAGGGAAGGACTGAGCAAAGGGAGTGCAGGCTGCTTAACTGTAGTTGCAAAGATTGATTTGTGTCTAGTTTGCAAATCTATAAAAAGAAGACTGCTGCAGTTACTGGTACCCTGTGTTTGTTTCTCCCCCTTCCACCTGACATTAAATACATGTTCAGATGTGAGCATCTCCCTGTGGTAAGGCACATTTAAGGAAGTGGGTGTCGGAAACTGAAACTCTTTGGGTTGAGTTGAAAATATAGTTCAGATCTCAGACATGAACTTTGCTTGAACTGGAATTTTCTGGGCTGTGCTTATCTCCGCCGAGACACGAAGGCCCCATCCCTGACCCAGTATTCTAGATTTGGCTATTGCTTTTGTGGTTACCCTAGCTCCTCTCAGTTGTAGTCAGGTCTCTGGAAGGAACTGACTAAGCTCTAGGCAGTCACTTTGAACTTTTTGTTTGGAAACTTTGGGAAAACACAGTAAAGAAACTGAAAGTAAGGAGTCTGCAAGGAGACATGGGGAGACCTATCATTATTTGCATCAAGCTTTTTGTCTGTGCTTCCCTTTGGCAACTTGCCTGGCTGTACCCCCTACAGAGACCGTATTGTCCCCAGTCCCCTCAGTCACTTCCTGTCCAATTTTGTCCCCAGAGTCTTCTTTTCCTTTTCCAAGGAGCAGTTAAGCCAGGAACTTTCTTAACACTTTCTCTAAGAGAAGTGACCTTGCTGAGAAAAGGTGAAATGAATATCATTTTAGGGGAAGTAAGCACTGGGAGTTAGAAATGCAAGTATATATAAATCATTTGTGATTATAACTTTAGCTCCTGCTGCTGGTAGAAATTGCTGATCCTTTCTGGTCACAGGGAAGAGAACCATAAATAAGTAGTTTTGCCTGTAGTGAGAGACATGGTCAAGTTAGTAAAAAAAATAAAAGTCTTTAGTGAGTAAACACATAGGTTATTATGTATTTTCTATTGAAAAACAGCTTTATTGAGGTATAATGTACATACTACAAAAATCAGCCATTTTAAATGTACAATTCAAGAACTTTTAGCACTTTTATATGGCTGTGCAATCATTACCAAAATCCAATTTTAGAACAGTTCCATCACTTTGAAAACATCCCTGTGCACATTGTCCTTACTCCCTATGCCCTTCTCCAGTTGCAGAAGTTACTTCCTAATCTATAGATTTGCCTTTTTTCTCAACATTTCAGGTAAATGGAGTGTCATATTCTTCTGAGATGACATAGAAAAGAAATGTTTTTTTCCCCATTAGACATGACAATGGAGGAGTCTGTTTCCCTCTAACACCTAGAACTTAACAGGAGACTGTTGGGGGGCGGAGTGTGTGTGTCAATTTAGTACTTCTAGTGAATGATCTTGAAGGAATCCTGTCTGTTTTCTGTGAAATGATGGTAATAAAATGAGATGTGTGTGTGTGTGTGTGTGTGTGTAAATAGTCTGTAAGCCACATAGTGCTGTGTAAATGTTACTGTGTATCCTGAAATGTTTTGGAAAGGAAGTTTTTCTTCTTTTTTGTTTTTAAGGACTGGAAAGGAAGAAAAAGAAATGTTAAACGTTGCATTCATAGTTAGGTAGGGGGCCTGCTAAAGCTGACCCAATTAACCTTAAGGGAGAGTTGTTGGCCATGCCTAGTAGCTTGTGTTGATATACCTTTTGGGGGGAAAGTTTTGTGAGTTTCCTCCAGTGTGAACTCACCTTTATAAAATGTATTTACAGGAGCATCACTAAATAAGTTGTTTTTAAATTTCTGAAGGTACTATTCTACATAATTTCAGCCTGACTGACCTGTGGCCTTCCTGTTAGCTCTTAAGTATTCCGTAATCTGTTTCTTAGTGAACAGATAGTAAATTTTCGAGTCATGCTATTCAGTCCTCCTTAGGAGAGACTTCTGAAATGACAGCATTTAACTGCTTATACCTCCCCTCTACTCAGCCACCTTCAAGAACAGGACAGCTCTGTGTCACTTTTGAAAAGGTCATACTTTCTATTCTCAGCATTAATTGGGTATTTGGGAAAAGTAGAACAGAGCACCAGTGGGAAAGCTGAGTTTTCTAGTGCTTCCTTGGTTTGGATCATGACTTTTGATATGTGAGATGCAATTCTCAGAACATTAGATCCGTTTCAGTTCAACTAAAGGTATAAAACTTTCCAAAGCAAAACAAAACATCATTTCATTGCTCAGGATTATCTACAGTCTGGTCTGTGCCACTGCAGTTTCCTCCACAACTGGACTTCCTGTTTCCACTGATGCCTCTTTCTTGCCAACCCATTTTCCACAAAACAGCCGAGTGATCTTTTAACTGTAATCAGGTCATGTCCTTCCCTTCCTTCATCCTCCAAGATTTTCTTACATTTAAAATAAAACCTAAATTCTTACCTTGGCATCCAAGGCTGTGTGCGGCCTCAGCTTGCTCATTACTCCCTGTGCTTCAGCCACACCACTTTTTCCTGCTCTGGGGCACTGCAGCTGCTCTTTCTGGCTGGAACCCTTTCTGCCCCCACCCCAGCACCCCTGCTCCCTTCCCACCCTTGTCTTTTTGCATGACTGGTTTCATTTATAGGTAAGAGTTTGGAGCCTGTATAGTTGGTTCAAGCCGTTGCTTGTCAAAGAGAACAAGTTAAGATCAAAGTCAATACCTTTTGAAAATATAAAATTAAAACTCAGGGTACTGACAACATAAAATGTTATTCACTTAGCCTTGTTTAGATGACATTTATATAGTCTTAGCAAAGAAATGTTTTTAAAATGTGCACTCCTCACTTCTCATTTGCTGAATACATGTCAGGATCTGTTCTTACCTGTTCTTTTCTCACTTTTGATTGTGTTTTTTCTTTTAAGATTTATTTATTTATGCATACAAGAGCTGGAGTGTAGGCCAGAGGGGGCGGGTGGGGGTGGCTTGAGAGGATTCACCAGAGACAGAGTGGGGAACAGAACAGGCAGATCTACTGAAATACACTGCTGAGGGGAGCAGTGGGCGAGTCAGGAGAGGTCTGCCTTTCCATGTGGGTTACTCTCCGGCCAGCCGGCAATCAAACTCGTGCTGCAGAGGCTGTGGATTGCTTCATAGTGCAGTGCTTAACCACTTGTGCCACAGGGAGACCCTCACTTTTGATTGTATTTAATAGTCTTAGCTGCTAACGTTATTGAGATGCTTCCTGGGTGTTCCATTGTTCTGAATGCTTGACAAGAGTTAATTCCTGGGCCTCCCTGGTGGTGCAAGGGGTTAAGATGCAATCTATGAAGCCATCTGCAGCCACTGTAGCACAAGTTTGATCCCTGGACAGGGAGCTACCCACATGGTGCAGCAGATCTCTCCTGCCTTGCCCACTGCTCCCCTCAGCAGTGTATTTCAGTCAGTCTGCCTGTTCTGTTCCCCACTTTCTCTGGTGAATCCTCTCACCCTCCATATCTCTGGCCTGTACCCCAGCTCTTGTATGCATAAATAAATAAATCTTTAAAAAAAAAGAGTTAATTCCATAAGTCATCAGAGCAATCGTGGAAAGATAGTACAGTTGAACACCACTAACAGTGTTTCAGTCAACACAAACCACTTATGTACTGGTGGTCTCTGTGTGTGACCAAGGCATGTTGTAGGCTGTACCACCTAGGTTTGTGTAAGTACACTCTGTTTCTATAGGAATGACAAAATTGGTGACAAAATCACCTAATGACGCTTTTCTCAGAATGTATCCCTGTTAGTGAGCATGATTGTAATGTTTTCCTTACTTTACAGAAAAGAAAACAGATTTATAGAGAATGGTTAGAAAGTGGCAAAACCAGAATTTGAAACCAGAAAGTATTTCTAAATACATATTTCTAACTTCAGTCTTATACTGAACTCATGTACCTGTTTCATTTTCAAACTCAAATTTGCCCATCCTGGGCCTCCCCAGTGGTGCAGCGGGTTGAGCACAGTGCTTAAAGCTGTCCACAGGGTCTGCATCCAGGGTTCGATTCCCGGCCGGCCAGGAAGATTCCCACTTGGTGCGCAGACCTCCCCTGTCTCACCTGCTGCTCCCCTCAGCAGTGTTTTTGGTCCGTCTACCTGTTCTGCTACCTGCTCTGTCTCTGGTGAATTCGCTCGCTCTCCCGCACCTCTGGCCTATACCCCAGTTCTTGTATAAATAAATAAATCTTTAAAAAAAAAATCTGCCCATCCTTATCTTGGTTCCCATCTTGAAGGTAACTATATCTGAATACCCATGATGTCTTTGACGCTAGCTTCCAATGGTCATCTTAGACTATTAAGGTCAGCATGCAACTTAAGTGCTTACTGCTGCTACTGAATGGAGTCCCTGACTTCAGGACACTCAGTGATAGATGTATCAGTCAGGGTCCTGGCAGGATACACATAGTGGGCCCAGTGGGCCCGGGGTGTGGCCAAAGAAAGTTTAATGAAGGTGTTATAAGCCCCAGCTCCAAAGATTGGGTCTTTGTCTTCTAGGGAAAGAATTCTCCAGAGAGTTCTAGGTGTTGGACAAGGCTTTATTAGAGACTCATGCATGAAGGAACCAGTGTCAGAATGGGGAATTAGGGTTGGTTCGTGAGGCAAGGTAGGGAGGAGGAGAACAGCATTGTGCTTGTTTGGTGGGGGGCTATGCCTGGGCATTTGCAGTATGGGTTACATTCCAATGCACACGTGGGTGCTTGGCCTTCTCCCTCCAGGAAATTGTGAGATAATCATTAGTCAAAATCTAATGCTTTTTTTTTTTTTTGAAAGATTTATTTATTTATGCATACAAGAACTGGGGTACAGGCCAGAGGTGTGGGGGGTGAGAGGATTCACCAGAGACAGAGTGGGAAACAGACAGGCAGACTGACTGAAATACACTGCTGAGGGGAGCAGCAGGTGAGGCAGGAGAGGTCTGCTGCGCCATGTGGGTCACCTCCCTGGCAGGCCGGGGAATCAAAGTCATACTGCAGTGGCTTTGCACAACAGCTTCATAGGTTGTGTCTTATCCCCTTGTGCCACCAGGGAGGCCCCAAGATCTAATGCTTTTTGTCTAGCATAGCACCTCATGGTCAGTGTAGCGGGCCTAATTGTTTGGACAGGGCGCTCCAATCCATGATTTAGTCCACCCAACAAATAGGACTTGTGGCAACTCACCCTTCCAGCTTGCAATTTCTTTTACCTAAGCTATCTCAAAGGGACATTTACATAAATGTGAGCAGGATTAGGGAAATGAACCAGGGATGGCAAAGCACCAGAGACTAGCAACAGCAGGGAGACATTATCCCTAGGTCTGTAGGACCCGGGAAGCAGTGGTGTACCAGATACCAGTGAGAGTTGGGGCCTAGCATGAGGGACTGCCTGGTGGGAACTCTGCCATAGAGGACTGTAGCCCTTGGGGCTATGATGTGGTGGTTCTTCTGCTGGTTCCTTCCTTTGGACTATCAATTGAAATTCCAAGGATAAGGGAGCTTAGAAATGCAGTTCCTAAGAAGTTAACCTCTTGAGGTTCAGGTCAGAATAGAGAATAGATTACGAAGTGAGGATGGGTTTAGAGGAAGAATAACCAACACAACAGACAATTTACAGCCCCTTTCTGGTTCTATGGGTTCATCTTTTATACCTATTCCTCTGACCTGTGTTATTTCATTGACCAATCCATCCTAAGCACTTAGTGTGTATAAGATCTTTGTTGGATCCAGGGTAACTATAGAAATAATAGTTTATGTCCTGAAGCAATTTTAGTTTATTCTTGATGCTTCCAGCCCTCCAATCAGCAATCATGTCTTAGTGTTTTTTATTTTTTTAAGATTAATTTTATTTCTTTATACATACAAAAACTGGGGTGTAGGCCAGAGATGGGGAAGGTGAGAGGCTTCATCGGCGACAGAGTGGGGAGCAGAACAGGTGGATCTACCAAAATATACTGCTGAGGGGAGCAGTGGATGAGACAGGAGAGGCCTGCTGCGCCCTATGGGCTAGCTCCCTGGTTGGGAATTGAACTTAGGCCGCAGTGGCTGGCGATAGCTTGATAGCACTGAGACTTTAACCCCTTCACCACCAGGGAGGCCAGGTCCAAGTGTTCTTGTCTGCTTCATCATTCCCAGAAAGCAATGACTAGTAGCATTTGTAGACCCCTGCCAATAAGTATTTCAAAGGGCTCTTTAAGTTTAGGTTACAGAAAACTTAAGTCAAATTCACCTAAACAAAAGACCAAAAGTGAAGTTTAATTGTTTTATAGAACTGAAAGATCCAAGGTTGTTTTGGCTTCAGGCTTTGGTTTAGAGGTCAAATTGCTCTCCTCCAAGGTTCCCTTCTTGTCAGATTCCATGTGATGGCAGGAGAGCTGCCAGCAGTTCCAGGCCCATCTCCTAACAGAAAAAAATAGAGGCCCTTTCCCTTCCCGACCCAGTGAAAGTCTTCTTGCACCCCTAAATTGTTCTGAGATAGGACTGAGACCTGTCAAGAAAGCCAGGGGACTGTGATGCTCCAAACTGCAGGAAATGAGTCTTATGCTTACCCTGGAGCCAGAGGGGAGCTCAGGGCGATTGGAAGCCCCTGTACTAGGAGAGACTGAGGAGGTGGGCGCTAGGTGGTAAAACCAAGGGGCACTGAGGCACAATAGACTATAGCCAAGCCCATTATGGATAAAGTATCCAGGTTATTTATCTCTTTAAAATCTAAGCCTAAAGTAGGCCACAGATAGCTAGGGTTTTTAGATTTAAAATTTGTCTCTTTAATGCATCTGTCCATTAACATTCTCTCTTTTTTACCCTTGTCTTCACTCTAATTAGAAACTAGAATTCAAAAGACCACCTCACCCTGCTTCTGGACTAGTCTTGGTAACCCTGCAGACAAGGGGGGGATTTCTGGTCCTTCATCCAAACCTCTGGCAACATGAGTGAGTTATACCCAGTGAGCTCTTTGAAAACCAAATGTGGGCCTCCCTGGTGGCACAAGGGGTTAAGGCTCAGCACTATGAAGCTGTGGTCAGTCACTGTAGCACGAGTTTGATCCCTGGCCAGGGAGCTAACCCACATGGCGCAGCAGACCTCTCCTGTCTCACCCACTGCTCCCCTCAGCAGTGTATTTCAGTCAGTCTGCCTGTTCTGTTCCCCACTCTGTCTCTGGTGAGTCCTCTCACCACCTGCACCTCTGGCCTGTACCCCAGTTCTTGTATGCATAGATAAATAAAATAAATCTTTTTTTAAAAAAAAAGGAAGGAAAGTTATGTGGTAAGGTGTATATCATCAGATACCAGACCAGCCTGTGGGCTCTTGAGAACCCCAATCAGGAATGAAATGAGGACTCCAGATACCGACTGGAGATATGGGGTGGAGGGCAAAAGAGCCCTCCAGGGAGACCTTTCTGGGCATCAGAGTCTCTCAATTTGGCTCCAAAAGAACAGAATATGTTGAGTTGTGCTTAGAATGGGCGGGGAAGTGGTGGTGGTAGTAACCACATAGTTCCTCCCTCTGATGTGTTCTAGGCATTTCTTTGTTGGCATCTGCTCAGTCAGTGATCATGCTTCACCACACATCACATGTGCAGAAAGGGCAGCTAAATCCCATCCATCTCATTAAATTTTAACATTACAATGACATGTCAGCAACTTTTGGTCACTTTTCACTTCCCCATATATGCTTTTTAATCTGGTCTTTTTGGGGTAAGATTTATATATCTATGCATACAAGAACTGGGGTACAGACCAGAGGTGCGGGGTAGAGGTGAGAGGGTTCACCAGAGACAGAGAGGGGAGCAAAACAGGCAGATCTCCTGAAATACACTGCAGAGGGGAACAGCAAGTGAGACAGGTAGGTGAGGTCTGCTGCGCCATGTGGGTTAGCTCCCTGACTAAGGGTTAAACTCAGGCCACAGTGGTGATAGCTTGATAGTGCTAAGACTTTTTTTTTCTATTTTTTTTATTCTTTTTTTTAATAATAAATTTTATTTTTATATTCCCCATACAATTGCAACCCCCTTATTTTGACCCCAATCCCTCCCCCCCACCCCCGCCAAAGTGTGTGTCTCTGGTTCATAGTTGTTTGTTGATTTTGATTTTTTTCTTTCTTATAGTTATTCTTTTTCCTGGTCCCTTATTTAGGTTTTCTAGATTCCTGCTATGAGTGAGACCATCCGGTATTTTTCTTTTTCTTGCTGGCTTATTTCGCTGAGCATGATCCCTTCCAGCTCCATCCATGTTGCCGCAAATTGCATGTGTTTATCTTTTTTGATTGCTGAGTAATATTCCATTGTGTATATGTACATGTACCACATCTTCTTGATCCAGTCATCTGTTTTGGGGCATTTGGATTGTTCCCAAAGCTTAGCTATTGTAAATAGTGCTGCTATAAACATAGGGGTGCAGGTGCCCTTTTGAATTAATGTTTCTGTGTCTTTTGGGTAAATACCTAGGAGTGGAATTGCTGGATCATATGGAAGCTCTATCTTAGCAGGCTGAGGAATCTCCACACAGCTTTCCATACTGGCTGGACCAGTTTGCACTCCCACCAGCAGTGCAGGAGAGTTCCTTTTTCTCCACATCCTCGTCAACATTTGTTGTTGCTAGTTTTTTTAATACTGATGCTTCCTCTTTTGGTGATGGCAGAGTTCAGATGTTCTGCAAAGATAGCTTGAAAACATAATGTTGCAACAGTTTTGTAGCATAAGCAAACAGTTTAACAATATAGGGGGCTCCTGGAACCTCCCTGTTAATGACGCTAGGGAGCCTTGAAACCCTGGGCTTGCAGTATGGATTAGCTTGGGATTCCATAAATAAAATGCCTGTATCACAACCTCTCGCTTTCAACCCTACACAAAAAATAATGGAGAACAAAAAAAAAATAATAATAATGGAGAACAGTCATGTGCCTATTAATGGCAGGTATGTGCTCTGAAAAATGTGTCATTAGGCAATGTCATTGTGTGAACATCATAGAATTATTGATAATTGTACAGACCTAGACAGGATAGCCTATAACACATCTAGGCTACATATAGGGACCACTGTCATGTACTCAGTCTTTTGTTGATCAAAATGTTGTTATGTGGTACATGACTGTATCTTTAAAAGAAAAAAAATAGCTTTAAGTGTACTGTTTCATGGATTCAGCTTATAATAGGAAAATAGGAGAAACTGGGTCCATTTATTTGATTACTGTTTTTTCAAACTCTCTGCAGAAAACTTTTTCACTCAATCAATTTGGCATTAAAGAACTCCCATAATTTGGTCCCATTAGTTGTGCACTTAAATCACAGTGTTTAATGGATTTTAGAGTTAGACAGATATTTTGCTGATAGATTTTAAGAGCCATGTGTGTACTTGGTCAAGCCAGTCATCCTGGGCCTCCCTGGTGGTGCAGCGGCTGAGTGCTGGGTTGCGAAGCAGCCCGCGGCTTCTGCAGTGCTGGTTCGATCCCCAGCCATCAGGAGAGGGTCCCACATGGTGCGCAGACCTCTCCTGCCATGCCCTGCTACACCCTCTGCTCTCCTCAGCAGTGTACTTGTCAGTCTTCCTGCTCTGCTCTCCCCTGTGCCTCTGGTGAATTCTCTCACCCTCCCGTGCTTCTGACTGTACCCAGTGCTTGTATAAATAAATAAAATAAAATCTTTAAAAAAAACCCAAAAAACAAAAACCAGTCATCCTTTGTGTGTTTAGTTTCTTCACTGGAAAAGGGTGAGTAATAAGTACCATCTACTGCCCACTTGCTCTGCTAAATGGTCTCTTTTTCTCTTTCTTTCTTATGTACATGGATATCCCCCCTGTACTAGTATGTGTGTGTGTATATATATATATATATATATACTGTGTGTATATATATATATATGTATAAACACTCATTTAATTTTCTGTGGGAAATAGACAATACCTGTTTTACACAAGTTTTGTTTTAGTGAGATGAGTAAGAAGTTCATGTTCAGATCTTTCACTTTGGTTGAACTGAGATTTGAAACCAGGGCTGTCAGATTCACAAGCCAGAATGGCTTAGCTTTTGTACCAGACTATCTTGATTACACGTCACAAGAGTTGTGATGAAAATAAGATGGTATAGTGCATATAAAGAGCTTAGCATGGTTTGAGTTTCCAGGGTAGTTGTGTGGAGAAACCTGCAGACACACTATAATACAGTGTGATGAACATAAGCGTAGGCATTTCTCCAGCATGCTTGGAACCAAATAACTTGAGTCCTCTCTGTACTTTCCAGCATTGTGGCCTCAGGCATGCCACTTAACTCTTGAGTCTGTTTCTTCACTTTAAAAACAGAGAGGATACTATCTAGATTATAGAACTATTATGAAAGTTAAATGGTGTAGCAAGTGTGAATTGCAGTCTGTCTTTGACCCCTACCTCCTCCTCCGTTTCTATGGTTTTGTGGGGAGCATCCACAGGCAGTGAAAGAGTTTGAGGTTGCAGAAACCATAATAAATTCTAGCTTCTTCATCTGCCATTTGTATGATGATGCCATGATATATAATCTCTATGAACTTTGTTTCTTTTGTTTGTAAAGTGGGTCTTTCAATACTTTCTCCACAGGGCAGGATAAAATGAGCCACCGTATGTAAAGTGCTCTCTCCTTCCAAATTTCCTTTCTTGGCCCGATTTCACCCATTCTTCAAGACCCACCTAAATGCAAAATAATCAAAATCAGAGCCCTCCCTCTTCTGTGAGGACTTTCTTAATGACTGCAACCCAGTCTACACTATTTTTCCAAATTCTCATTTATCCCTGTACCAGCCCCTATATCCATTAGGTTTACCAAACACAATTCCAGAAACACAGAAAGCATTTCATAAGTGAAATAACAGTCCTAATGTATTTTTAAAATATCAGATAATAAAAATATTAAAATAAGAATGGAATTTATTTAAAAAATCAACTTTTTTAAATTGAGGTAACATTGGTTTACAACTATGTGTAATTCAGAGACACAGGATCACACCATCTTAGATGCATGTCCTCACACCACACCCACCACCAAGGCCCCCACAGACTGTACCACGTCCATTGTGCTCCCTGCTCACTTTGTTTTCCTTCCTCCCTTTCCCCAGTTTGTAGCCTCAATTTCATAGTCAGGTTTTCAGAGTTTGTTATTAAGGCTGCTGATATTGGCAAAAACTGCCTTGTAAAGGAAATAATGTACTGGGGGAAATTAGTCTTCCTTTTTGAAAACTGAGAAATACAATTTCCTGACATCTCTTGAAATATCTGGGGGCTATTAGGGGATGTGACTTAATCTGGATTAAGAATCTCAAGTCCAGGGTCTCCCTGGTGGTGCAAGGGGTTAAGTCTCAGCACTATCAAGCTATCCATAGCCACTGAAGCATGAGTTCAATCCCTGACCAGGGAGCTAACCCACATGGCGCAGCAGACCCCTCCTGTCTCACCCCCTGCTCCCTTCAGCAGTGCCTTTTCTGCTCCTCACTCTGTCTTTGGTGAACCTCTCACCCCCCTGCACCTCTGGCCTACACCCCAGCTTTTGTATGCATAAATAAATAAATCTTAAAAAGAAAAATAATCTCAAGTCCAAAGAAAGCATTGCACACATTTTACTCTTGAATATCTTTAGTTCTGTGTTGTGTGATAAGCCGCATCCTGGATTTATTTATACGTAACACTGTTTTCTTTTTTTTATATTTTAGATGGAGCAAATTAAAAGGGCAAACAAACTGTTCACCAATGATTGTATATTTCTGAAGAAAACTTTGAACATCCCAATTATATCAGAGAGGCCTTTGCTGTTCAATGGACTTAACTCAATAGATTCTCCAGAAAATGAAACTGTTGATAGCAGTTTTTCTCATGAAGAAGAGCAAGTGGCGACTGGGGAAGACCTCTCTCCTGCCAGTCCTCAAGAGTCTGATACTCAGCCTGTGCAGCCTGAGGAAGTATCAGCCAGAGATTTCCTACAGAGACTAGACTTGCAGATTAAGTTATCAACACAGGCAGCTAAGAAACTGAAAGAAGAGAGCAGGTACAAAAGCTCTGGTAAAATGTCCAGGGCTGAGTAAATCACTGTGACTGCCCTTGTTTGGCCAAGTTCTTTTCTTTAAAAACTGTATTTTGATTCTAGAGAGGTATTTTTAAACACACAAAGTCTAAACAGTATTGCTTTGCATAAGGTTTTATCTGTTGTGACGCTTTTGTCTCTGTTAGTTATTATTAAAAAAATTGCTCCTTTGCTCTGATAGTATAACCGTCCAGCCAGCAATTCTGGCTAGTAGCCAAATAGAAACATCTAATTGCCACCTTCAAAGAAAGCGGTGTCCTAGAAAACACTGATCCTTCTAAAATTTGTCATTATGTGTTACCGGGTGTTTCTACATAAAATCTCATGTGAATTTTTTGGTATTTAATTTGGTACTAGTGCAAGCCTTTATCTCTCCCATAGAATTGGTTTTCATTTTCCTTTAAAACTCTAAGAATGGTACAACTTACCGTGTTTCCCTTTTTGCCCTGGCTACCAGGAAGCTTACAACTAAAACTGATCCTCAGTTCAACTACTATAATATTTGTTGTGGTTAATATAGTTATATATTTTGCCTTTCCTTAGTCCTGATTTTTTATTTTTATTTTATTCATCATTTATATGTATGTGCTTTGTTATGGGTACCTCAAATTCTTTTGAGAAAGGTAGAATACCAAAACCCAAGCAAATATACATATGAATATAATTAACTTATAATTTAACATGCCTCGTTTAAGTGTAATATAAACAAATATAAGTTTATAATGAATACCATTATTTATCTCATAAATGAAATGCCAATAAAATGGAAACAATAAAGTACACCTTAATGAGTATTTACATTTCATATAACTTTCAAGGCCTGCAAGCTTTTATTAAATTCATACATTCTTGCCTTACTGCAAATGGATATTAAGTTGTATAATAAATATATATGTTAGTTTTCTGAATACAGTTTTTAAACACTGACTTAATGCTGTTTGTTTTTTTTTCTCCCAGAGATGAAGAAAGTCCCTATGCAACTTCCCTCTATCACAGTTAGGTAGTGATCAGGGGGCATAATCAAGCCTGGATTAAGAGATCGTTGAATCATAAAGAAACCAACAACTGAAGATTCAAAAGCATCCCTTTTGGATTCTCACAGAGTACATTTTTAAATCACAGTTAAGAAGTTCTACCTATTGCGATTGCACTGAAGTGATTAGTCCCTGCTGGCTTTCTATAATTTGAAGTCTTTATTATGGCATGATAGCAAAATTGTATCCAAAAGCTCACCACTTTTGTAGGTGGTGGTAGTTTTTAGACTAGCTTTTGTAAATACTAGTTGATATAAAGCATCAAAGACTATTTACATATGCAAGCTAAAAACAATGTTTATCTTCTGAGAAGTCCTAATTATGTAAAAAACTGGTTGCTGGTTGCTGGTTGTGTGATGCTGATTTTGCTATGTGTTTATAACTTAAGTGCTATATATATATATTTCGGTATGTATTACTTTTTCTGTATTAATATGAAGAACCAAATTTTGTTTGCTATTTTATAAAAATAAACTACAAGAGTCTGAATGAGAAAATAAACTATGTTTTCATATTTGAGTCTTCAATTATTTTCTGCAATAGGAAAATAAATTGATTTTTCAGTTATATACTTGAAATAGTAATTGTTCTTTGCTTAATGGTATTTATTATAACTGACATTTTGAAAAAAAAGGTTTATCTTTGCATGTTCATAATATTTCACCTAAAATGTGTCAGATGTTAACCATTGTAAAAATTTCTGGGGTCCCTTTCCTCCCAATCTAGCAGGCAAGAGATCAAAGTGGTCTTTAGTAATTCTATACTAAATATAGAAATCTGATACCTGAAGGTGAAATCAGTTTTTTCAGATTAAGTTTTAACACATAAAAAAGATTGAATAATGGGTACCCAGCTTTTACATTTCTGCAGTGCATTCTTTAAAAATGGAAGAGATTAAATCCTCTGTTGCCTTTACTATCTGTATATCTTTAGATCAGGACTAGAAGTCCCTTCTATCAAAAATAATTGCATTCTTAATGTCAATAACTCAGTATTCCTACCTATATAAACTAAATTCAAACATGTTTATTAGAACAACTCTCACAGAGTAAATCTAGTGCACTATTTCCAGGATTCAGATCTTACTATCTGTGAGGCTTTATTTTCAGTCAACACAAATATAGTGGAAACATGGAATATGATCCAAAGAAAAAATAAGTAATATTGTGATCTGACTCTCTAGATTGCATTGATAAGTCACTTTATATAGAGAGTTTTGTTATCACTGTACTCATTTGAATTGAGTTAGGTTTTTATTTATAAAATTTGTCTTTTGTGTGTATAGGTTGCATCAGTAAACTTTCAGCAGCATATTATTTAACATTAAATTTGGTGGGGATCTGGATTTCTTAAGTACCAGTTTAAATACATCTTTAAACTTCCATAAAATTTCATATATTTACCCCACCCTCTCTACCATCCCCAAAGGAGTCTGGGTCAAAAAGGACCTTTGTTTCCAGTCTTTTCTCCTTCTTTTTTCTTTCCTCATTTTCCCCTCTCAGTGACTCCTCCAGTCTTCCACTAAGCAGGGAAACAAGTGCCCATAGTTTAATGCAGCAGAGCTCACAGAACTGGAACAGCACAGATCCAGCCTTTGGACTGATCATCAGGTATGTGAATGGATAATAGTAGCTGTCCACCCTTTCTTGAATTTCTTGCTTGTTCAGAACATACATAATCCCTTATTTTTTTTGCTTGTTTGTTTATTTTTGTCATGATAATAACTCAGGCTATTATTGTTTTCTTCTGATGTTATTTTGCTCTTGTATCCACTTTTCTTGTGGAGAGTTAGCTGGAGGAGAAAACTTTAAAAAAAAAATAGGAAAGGAAGTAGTTGTATATGTACGAAAAGACTCAGATCTTGGTGGATGCTTGGGAACTTTAAAAAATGTAGCATTATCATGCTGTTTAACCTAATTAGAAATTTGAGAGTAATCCAGAAGACTTAAGCCCCCAAAACACTACCAAATGACATAACTTAAGCTCAAATTTGTGATTGAGACTGTTGGAGGCTTAGAGTAGAAAATTTGAGATGGAGGCATCACAAGACCAGAAACTGGAGGTGGGGTTAGAAATGATTAACATCGTCATTAAACAGCTATAGAAATGAAAAATCCGTTCTCCCTGGCAGTCTAGGGGTTATGTCTCAGCACTATCAATGCTATCACTGCTTTCCTTTGTGTATTTCAGTAAGTTCACCTGCTCTGCTCCCCACTCTGTCTGGTGAATCCTCTCACACTTGCAGCCTACACCTCAGTTCTACAAAAAAATATTTTAAAAAAGTGAAATTCTTAAGTTCAGCTGGCCTGGAGATACAGATATGGGAGTGTCAGCCATTATAAAGGACTGCTATAGAAAATAAGTGGGTACCAGAGGTGGGGATGTGGAGGACTGATCTATTAGTGGTTAATTTAACAATGGATAAAAATTTCACAAAGAAATGAACCCCTCCCCACAAAAAGGAACACTATATAGCAACAACTCCTGCCCTAGCGAAATGCAGCTCTGTCCCAAGACTGCCCACCAGGTGTCTCTTTTCTGTCCCTTTAAAAAGCTACAGCACTCTCTGCCCCCCATATCTGTGCAAGCCTTCCTTTTTCCCCTAACAAACTTACCCTTTTTGGATATTTTATCTGCCTATGTCTGTGCAAACATCTTTGACTCCTGGGTAAAATTGCTGTGTGCTACTAACGGGAACTCTGCCAGCGCTTTTCTCAGAGGCAAACCAAAGACCCCACTCACTGAACCCCAACATCTCATCAGAACCCCATCAAGACTGCAATCTCAAAAACATATTTCTCAGTGTTTTATTTTTGCCTAAGGTCTCTTAGCAATTTCTAGCCAAAATATCTCTCCCTTCACCTTCATGTTATGACTGTCGTGGCCATAGTTGAACTGAGTTGTGCTTGAGCACTTTTGGCTTCCGTGCACCTGGAATCTCTGTGGAAGGGCTGATGAAACAGGAAGCCTGGGTTCTCTCCAGCTCTACCACTCTGTTTTCCTTTTATGAGCCAGTTTCTTCATTTATAAATAATGACCTTTTGTTGATAGGAGAGCGTGAATGTCAATGTACTCTGAAAGCTACCATAAGCTCCCTAAATACATTTCTAATTTTAAAAGATACTACATAGATATTTAGATAAATTATAGAAAAGTGAATGGATAAGGCTTTAGTTACAGCCAGTTTTTTCTCCTGATGTAGAACCAACCTTTTCGAAACCCTGAGTATGGAGTAGTTGGCCTTGTTATCAAGGATGACGCATTAAAACGGTGAATCATTTGACTTTGACAAGTGCATAGAGTGGGCACGGGTGGTTTTTGTTCCCTCTTGGTATCCCTAATGGGTCCTGATTTTTTATGAATGAGTTAATTTCTCTGTGCTGCCAGCTTTGGTTTTGGTATATTTTTGCAATTTTCTAGAGAAGATGAGGAAGAGGAACAACGGTAGTCTCCTACCCTTGAGAAAAAGCTTAGTCTTACCAAAAAGTGAATATGAGACATTCAAGAAGGCATTTTGAAGTGGCAACACTTAATACACAAAGCATCATATTTTTATGATTTTTCAACTGAAGTACATTTCAAAATTTTTGTAATTAATTTATATTGGATGATACATTTTTAAAGCATACTGTGACCATTACCATTTCTAGAGGTCCCCGGGCCACTGTGTGCTCATCACAATCCAAAAGGGGCTGTGTTTGTGGTGGTTGCTGAGGAAGGGAGTGGCAGGCTTCCAGAGTTCACTAGATGTTTTCTACAGGAGAAGCTCAGCTATCAACTTTGGTTCACCAAGAAAGGAATAATTTTTATGTCGATTTCTACTCTACTGAGAAGCCTTGGCTTGAATCAAAGCCAATTTAGATAACTTGGATCTGAAATAAATTTTTACCTTGCTTTATGTACTTGGGATCTCATTTTCTTCTTAGAGAATATGTGGTTGTCGCTCTAACAAGTTCAATGACTGAAAACTCATTAACAGAAAATTTAAGAGTGGGGAGGTTTTAGTAAATCCAGCAAATCCTATGCCCATTTTTTAGGTCCATTTTTATGTCATTGGGCCTGATAAAGGGTTAACTAAAAGCACAGTCACAAAAGCAGGTAACTCTCCTTTATGCTATGGCGATTATGAGGAACTTAAATTCATTTCAACTGCCAAAGGGAACTGGTGGTGGAAAAAACATCTTGTAATACACACATTCTACCAGGTGCTGTCATATATAGCATGCCTTCAAACAAAGCTCCCTTAATGCTTCAGGGGCTGCTTATGTGTGGAAAGAAGTTTCAGATTTAAATTCAGTCCATTAAAAACTTTCCAAAAACATACCTCTGATTATAAAATGTAAATATACGAAGAAATAAGGATTCTATGTACAAAATTTCAACTTACATACAACTTTACTTTTCAGATAATTTTTATAGCAAGAAAGCTATGTTTTAACCATTTCTAAAAGGTTAGCTACTATAAATCCAGTACTTTCTAATAATCCTTGGGTCAAAACGACTTTAATCACAGAATTAGGAGTGTTTGAAGCTATATTACGGTTTCCAAAAAGGTGGAAAGACTCCTGGGTCTTTTGCTATTTTTACAGGCTGCTGTAAATGCGCTTGATAGCATCGGCCTCTTCTTTATCAAGGATGCCTTTCTCCACATAAACATCAGCTTGTTGATTGATAAAGTCTCTCATCTTTGAAAGGTCATAATCTGGAAAATAACATTAAAGTATCATGAGCAAGGATCAGGAAAAACCAATCCCATTACAGTGATTAACATTAGCTAAGAAGCATTTTGGTCAACACCACAATTACCATCCCCAGTTTTCACATTGGAAGACATTATGAGTTCTTGGCATTTGTGCAGTGCTTTGCAGCTTCAAATCAGGTTACATGTATTATATTATCTCATCTGGTCTTCCTCATACTGCAGTGATTGGTCCAGAGATGGGGAGTACCGTTGTCATTTGACCGCAGGGCTTGTTGAACAAGGCTTTTGCAAACTGTGTAGACCAATGACATGGGGACAGATTTACATTCAGTATGTCTGGGACTGAGAGTCTGCATTTTAAATAAATTCCCAGGAATCACACTTGGGGTAAAACAGGATCCTAAGCGTCAGTGTCTTGTTCAAGTTCACAAAGGTGGTAATAAGTGTGAGAACTTCCTGAATTTATTACACTGTTTAAATCCATGTTGCTATGGCAACCCACTTCCTTTTTTACAAATTAAAAATTGGCTTGATTTTTCAGCTTGAGTTATATGCATGGAGCAAAAAGCCAAACACAACCTCTTTATAGCTCCTGTCCTACTTAAACCAAAAAATCTATATAAATCAAAACATCCAACAAAAACAAAGACATCCCCCCAATATAGGCGCAGTCTGTGGCATCTGTCTGAAGGCTCTCAAGGACAAGAACCCCAAAACCATATCATCCCTTGATTCTTTTTTTTAATCTTTTTTTTTAATTAAAGATTTATTTATTTATTTATTTATTTATTTATTTATACATACATACAAGCACTGGGTATAGTCAGAAGCGCGGGAGGGTGAGAGAATTCACCAGAGCCAGAGTGGGGAGCAGAGCAGGCAGAAGGACCGAAGTACACTGCTGAGGGGAGCAGCGGGCAGCCGGAGAGGTCTGCGCGCCATGTGGGATCCTCCTCCGATGGCCGGGGAGCAGCCGGGGATCGAACCGGCGCTGCAGAGGCTGCCGGGCAGCTTCGCAACCCAGCGCTCAACCGCTGCGCCACCGGGGAGGCCCTAGATTCTTTAATTATTATATGGTCATTGTTTTAAAACAAGGAAAATACAGAAACATAAAATTTATATCACCTAAAATCTATTATTCAGAGATAATAACAGGCAGTACTTTGTTCCCTTTTCTTGTAGGGTGTTTTTGTGGTGGTGGTTTTCAAATATATGTATTTCATCCCACAACTGAGATCAATATACACGCAACTTGAGTACCTGCGCCTTTCACTTTACGCATGCGCGGTAGCAATCTGAGCGCACCACTTTGAATGGCTACATAGAACATAGTCCACAGGGATGCTGAAAGGTAAGACACATATCCCCCCATGGTTGGACATGTAGAGCTTCCACACGAGAAACGCTACTTGGGGAGCCCTCTTTAGACTGTGAGTTGCCTGAGGCTAAATTCCTTAAGGACAGTGTAGTAAATTCCTTAAGGACAGTGTAGTTCTCTTGGCTACTGACAGGCCCTGGAATGGCGCCCCTCCCCCACCACTGCCTTCTGTCTTTCTGTAAAGGGACGAGAAAAGACAGAGTGGGGTGACAATCACAGAGCCACCGTTAGCTGGACTGAATGTGATCTGAATCAGGTCGCTTGGGCATCTTTCAGCTCCTGCATAAAGGAGAACTCAGCACAAGGGACTACAGACACCAGGTGGTGATCCTATCCAGGGCAGCTGAGGTGTAGAGAGAGCTTCTGTCCTTGCCACCAAGGAGAGAGCATTTGCTCCCATCAGGGCATGGCCGCAAGGATTAAAGAGAGAACTATTACCACGGAACGCTTTACAACCATCACCTTGTCTGCTTCTCATGACGCCCCAGGAGGTAAGCATTAATGTCCTCCCCAGGGATGAAGAAACAGGAAAGATGAGGTAAGTCACTTGCTGGGGTTGTGGCAGAGTTAGGTTTTCAAGACACATCCCTCTGTAGCCACTGCCCTGACCCCTCCACAACCTGGAGGGCGTGATGGGAAGCATCTATCAGGTGCAAAACAAATGCTCACTAAGTGCTTGGGTGTTTCTGTGGTGGTGGTGGTGGTTGTTTTAATCTTTCCCTTTCTCTTCCGCACAAAATAGAGAATCAACTCAAAGCACATTTTGTGTGCATGCCATGAGCTGATTCCTGACTGACTCATAGGGCACAGAGTCGCCTCTTGATCATCACTGGCTCAAATTATACTGGCTCTTCATAATCAGTTGCGGGATCAACATCTCTAGTGGAATACAGGCACACTTCTCAGAACAGAGGTGAAGAGGTCAAGGTGATTTGAATGAACAAAGAGGAAAATATTTTGCTATCTTTTGAAACAGGAAACTTGTTTCTTTCTACACAGCTATCTCTGTGTTGGACAGAGTGCAGAGGATGGGCTGTCCGAGTGTAGCCCAGTTCTACCCTAGCTGGTTGCCACTGTATATACAGGGCCTGTGAGAAAACAGTTTCTCAGATGTTTTTTTGCCATGACCTTCCAGCACAGGAGGCCTAGTAGAGAACACATAGCCTTAGATGCAGTCTGAACATGCTTGATGTGTAGTTTGCATGAGTTAACTTATGTAACCTTGCAAGGTATAAACTTGGCCTAGGCCAGCTTTGTCTATAAATCATATAAAAACTAATTGGGTTCCTGGTGGTGGAGTGGGGGTGACTGGGTACTGGGTACTGTGACTAACTGGTTGCCAACTGCCTCGGGAGCCTAGGGGGGCTGCAGCCACTGACTATTGCCACTGCCATTGCCGTGGCTATTGCTGCTGTTGCTGCCAGGGCCAGGGGGCCCCGAGGCTGCCCAAGGTGGGTTGAGGGGCCACCCAGGGACCACAGATGCTGTAAATGTGCCTGCTGCCTGCATCTTGTCTCCTGTTGTCTGGTTGATGCCTGTTCCTGTCTCCTGTTGTCAGGGACTTCTCTCTGAACCTGGGCAAGCTTCAAGCTGATGCCCAATGGTATACAAGTCAGTAGCCACCTTCCTAACCTTAAAAGAGACAAATGCAAACATTAAAAATGGCTTTAAAAATGGCCAGAACTTCTTAAACGAGATTGTAAGCTTGCATGGTTCAAAAGGGTAAGATAAAGGCTGTGATTCACTTTTTTAAAAAAAAGAACAGACTTTTAAAAAAAGGCTGCTTGAGATTTTTATCATTATCCTCATTATGACATCACATGGACCTCTCTTTCCTGGACCTGGGAAGGAGACTGGTCACCCAGATCTCTGCCAAACAAGGAGCATCAGCAGCGGTGAAGGAAGGCCAGAACTAATAGGCAATCTTTTGGCTCACACAGCTGCAGCCACTGCTAGCCTCTGGGACCTAGATCTCCAGCTTTGGGAGATGACCCACACCAAGTACAGCCCTTAGGAAGACTGTAGAGAATGAGTGTTCTGCTTCTGCCTTCAGGAGGGGGTACTGTATGTCACCCTCGCTTCCTGTAGGCAGAAGGGAGCACCAAACCCAATACTGACATTCCTAATTTTACTCTTGGAGACTTTGACATGTAAGCACAAGAGTTCTGTGCACCATCAGTTGCCTGTCTCTGAAACTGGAAGACTGACTTATAGGATGTTGCTGGTGATGCTCAGGACTCATAGGTTAATCAGTGGTAGAAATAACAAATATTTCAAATTGTTGGGCCATACAGTCTACATTGGTTTTGGAATGAATTTTGGTAATACTGTATTATATTGATTCTAAGATTAAAAAAAATTTGGGGGGGTTTAAAGTCTGTCATTAATGACATCTTATAATACATCATCCCTAGTGGTACATAAAGCAGTGGTGCATTTTCCAATCGTGACATATTTGATGATATACAGTTTGTGTGAACTTTAATGGAACTGACAGCCTGGAAATTCACATCATTTTGATGTGAATTTGAATTGGTGAATTTGGTTTCAATTTGAAGCCAAATAAAAAATGCGTGAAGATCTGATAATTGTTTCCATCTTGCTCCATCACAGGTTAATGAGGTGCTGAAAACATGTCTCCCTTTGTGCACTATCTCAGCAACTCTCAAACCTGGCTGGGCTTGAGATGTGTCCTTCTTTTATCTCTTTTGCATGACCACGCCCATCTATGACAGCACTGCCACTTGTAGCTTCACTGATGTTGAGAGTGACTGGGCAGAACATGGGGGACAGAATGGGGGGGGCATATCTTACTGTCCTTCACTTCTCAGGCACTCAAACTTATAGTGGGTTTTAAAAATATTGATGCCTGGTCTTGCCCCGCAAGCTTCTGATTTAGTGGTCTTGGGGTGCAAGCTCGATGTAAGGAAGTGTAGAAACTCCACAGGTTACTTGAATGCACTGTAAGTTGGAGAAACATTGCTCTTATCTTAAACCATCACTTTGCAATTGCTCTGGCCAGACATGTGGGAACCATGCTAATCCCTCCTCTCCATGGACTACTTATATTTCTCCCATCCCCCCTTTTTTTCCCTCTGTCTGAGAGGAAATCCCATTCTTTCTGCTCTAGAGCCTTTTTTTTAAAAAAAGATATTTATTTATTTATTTATACAAGAACAAGGGTATAGGCCAGATTCGCGGGAGGGTGAGAGGATTCACCAGAGACAGAGTGGGGAACAGAACAGGCAGACTGACTGAAATACACTGCTGAGGGGAGCAGCGGGTAAGACAGGAGAGGTCTGTCTTGCCATGTGGGACCCTGGCTGGCTGGCCGGCCAGGATCGAACCGGCGCTGCAGAGGCTGCAGACGGCTTCACAGCACTGTGCTCAACTGCCTGCGCCACCAGGGGAGGCCCTGCTCTAGATCCTTGCCTCTTATCTCTCTCTAGCCTTCTGGGGTCCTTTTTTTCTCTTTCCCTCAAATCTGTAACCACACTCTGCCCAATGGATTTCTGAAATCTTAACCTAATTTCATATCTTCTGGCTAAAACCAGCCTCCTTTGCAGAGTGCAAAAGCCTCTTCCTGACCTGGGGCTACACACTTTCCCAGCCCTGTTGGCAGATCTCTCCATAGACACCCAACCCTCGTGGGAAGCTGAATGACTCCAGGTTCCTGGAATGATCACTTTCTCTGTCCCTTCATGTCTCAGCACCCATGATCCTCTGCCTCGCTTGCTCCTCATTTACTCTTCCAGCAAAGGCTTTCCTTGCAATCCTTTCTCCTAGTGGTCTATGACCCAGTAAGGTGTGCCCTTTGCTCAGGTCTGCATTACCACACATATCTATGACAGCACTGGCCACTCGTAGTGTTGTTGATGATGTTGAAAGTGACTGGGCAGGATGTGGGAGACAGGGTGGAGGGCATATCTTACATGCATTTCTCTGGGACTCAAAACAGAGTGTGGTTCTGTGTTAGTGACTGCAGGGACTATGTAGTATGTGCTCAGAAAATACCCTTGTTTAAAATACTCCAAGAACAGGGCAGTGAGTAGAGAAAACAAGATTGGCAAAATGTTAATAGTGGGAGTGGATGATGGAACCATGGGGATTCAATATACTATTCTCTCTACCTTTGACATTTTCCATAATAAAATGTAAGTCTTATTTCATAATGAAATAAAACCTTTTACTTAAAAGGCTGATTTGAAAAAGAAGAGAATTAGAGCTTCCGCTTCCTTGTGCGTCTGAGAGGTGCTCTCAGTCTCTTTGGGCTCTCAGAGGAGACTTTAGTACAATTTGTGGTGATCAATAAGAGTTCCTGACAAATGAGTGAAACTTACAATTTATAACCACACTAATTTCCTTACCTTCTTTATTTCCTTTTTTATTGTGTTTCTTCAACCATTCAATGTTTTTTCTGATGGCTTCCAAATAGGCTTCTGTTTTTCCTAGAAAAGACAAGAGAACCTCTATCAAATGCTCATAAAGTTTGCTTTGGCAGCACATATACTAAAATGCTCATAAAATATTATTGTTTTTCTTTAAAGATCACTCTTGTTTAAGGGCCTCCCTGGTGGCGCAGCGGTTGAGCGCTGGGTTGCAAAGCTGCCTGCAGCCTCTGCAGCGCCGGTTCAATCCCCGGCCGTTCCCCGGCTACCACCGGAGGAGGGTCCCACATGGTGCGCAGACCCTCCTGCCGCCCGCTGCTTCCCTCAGCAGTGTACTTTGGTCCTTCTGCCTGCTCTGCTCCCCGCTCTGGCTCTAGTGAATTCTCTCACCCTCCTGCGCTTCTGACGATACCCAGTGCTTGTATAAATAAATAAATAAACAAACAAATAAATAAATAAATAAATCTTAAAAAAAAAAAATCACTCTTGTTTAAAGCCATAAACTAACACTGGACTGACAGAGCACTTGTGAGGTGATGTCCCTACGGAGGTGGTGTATGTATTTGCAGGGGGGAGAGAGTGTGGGAGGAAAGTTAAGGAGAATGGGTGAGGATAAGACTCCAGGAGACAGAAGCTGGCAGGAAAGTGTCCAGAGGCCAATATCCCCACCCATAAACCACTAGTCTTAGGTCCTAGCAGAGAAAGAGTCTTTTTTCAGCTTACTGGATAGATGTGTCCCTACAATTCTTAGACTGGATCATTTCTGACTAGGGATTTTTCTTCTATACCAAGGAGCATTATCAGATCAAGAACTGAATCAAAGTGACAGATACAGTCACATTTCAGAAATATTGCTGGTCTGGTTTCAGACAGCTTCAATTAAGCAAATGTTGCAAGAAAACTGTATCCTACATTACTTTTTGTTTCCCAGTACACAAAAAAGTTATGTTTATGTTAAACTGTAGTCTATTAAGTGTGCAATAACATTATGTCTGAAAAAACAATGCATATACCTTAACTTAAAAATAATTTATTGGGTCTCCTTGGTGGCACAAGGGGTTAAGTCTCAGCACTATGAAGCTATTGCCAGCCACTGCAGCATGAGTTAGATCCCCGGCCAGGGAGCTACCCAGATGGCACAGCAGACCTGTCCTGTCTCACCCGCTGTACCCCTCAGCAGTGTATTTCAGTCAGTCCACCTGTTCTGCTCCCCACTCTGTCTCTGGTGAATCCTCTCACCTCCTGCACCTCTGGCCTATACCCCAGCTCTTGTATGCATAAATAAATAAAATAAATTTTTAATAATAATAATAATAATAATAAATGCTAGCCAGCATCTGAATCTTTAGCAACTTGTAGTCTTTCCACTGGTGGAGTCTTATTTTATTTTTAACTGTGGGCATATATTAGATTAATAAAAATATTAAAAGTAAAGATCGTGGATTTTTAAGTCCTTAAAACATCTTTTTCATTTTGTATATTTTCACACATCATACAAGTGTGGTTTTTTTTTTAAATTTATTTATTTATACAAGAACTAGGGTACAGGCCGGAGGCACGGGAGGGTGAGAGAATTCACCAGAGACAGAGCGGGGAGCAGAACAGGCAGATCTACTGAAATACACTGCTGAGGGGAGCAGCGGGTGAAACAGGAGAGGTCTAACGTGCCATGTGGGTATCTCCCTGGCTGGCCAGAATCAAACCCGCACTGCAGAAGCTGCGGATGGCTTCATAGCACTGTGCTTCAACCCAATGCACCAGCGGGAAGGCCCACAAGTGTTTTTTTAATCAGAAAGAAATATCCATTTTATTACTTTAAATTTTTCCTCATGAGATGCCATTACTTTATCAGTGTCTTTTTTAAAAATTATTTTTTAAAGATTGATTTATTTATTCATACAAGAACTGGGATACAGGCCAGAGGTGGGGGGCGGTGAGAGGATTCACCAGAGACAGAATGGGGAGCAGAACAGGTGGAATGACTGAAATACTCTGCTGAGGGGAATAGTGGGAGAGGCAGGAGAGGTCTGCTGTGCCATGTGGGTCAGCTCTGTGGCCACAGATCAAACTTAGGCCATTGTGGTGGGCTGGTGGCTGGTGATAGCTTGATAGTGCTGAGACTTAACCCCTGTGCCACCAGGGAGGCTCTGTATGTCTTTTTGGAGAAGTATCTATTTAGCTCAAAGAGTCTTATTTAAAGATTAAATAAATAAATTAAATAAATAAATAAAAATAAAAATTCAGTAAAGTACAGTAAAATGATGTATGTCTGTACTTTAATGATAATACATCACATAAGTCATGTTAAGTAGGTCCAAATTAGTGGCATTGCTTAAGCCACTAAATAAATCTTCAGCTCAGTTTGGGAAGGAGTGTGTAAAAATTCAGAAAAGATAACCAGGCCTCATTTCACAGTTTGGATGGTGAAGTTTAGAACTCATCCTAGTAAAGCTCCCTGGAAAGTTAACATTCCCTGATGGGCCTCAAGTGTGGCCAGGGAATACCTATTCTGTGATGCCCTTTTGGCAAATTGTTGTCTGCAAATGGGAATTACCATCAACATAGAGATCAGGAAATTAACCTTCAAGAGCTCAGTGACTTGGCTGACGACACTCAGGAAATAATGAAGTTGTAATTTTAATTCCGATCTTTCCAAGTTTTTGCTAACCTGTACTATCTGAAAGATAAGCTCTGTTTGTAGACAAGTCACTGATAAGACAGCAACCTTGTACTGTTTCAAGGAAATCAACCCTTTCTTTAACTAGGTGAGTTCCCTACTACTGCTCAAGGTGTCTGGACCAAGAACCAGGTGGTTTGGAATGTACTGGATGGCCTAAGAGAGGAGGTCTTCAAACACAGGGCCTCTGCAGAATCAAAAGGTGCCAAAGCTCAGTTGAAGACCACCCACCCACTCTGGCCCTCCTTTGAGCCCTGCTACCTACAGTCACCTTTCTAGACCTCTTGTTAAGTTATCTGCACAGTGGACTTAGTATGTGCTACTACAGGCTATGCTTTGTACTTCAAATTGCATTATCTCTTTTACTTTTCAAAACAACCTTTTGAGGCAGTCTTTTCTCATTCTCATTTTATCTATCTATCTATCTATCTATCTATCTATCTATCTATCTATCTATCTATCTATTTTTTTAATACAAGCACTGGGTACAGTCAGAAGCACGGGAGGGTGAGAGAATTCACCAGAGTCAGAGTGGGGAGCAGAGCAGGCAGAAAGACCGAAGTACACTGCTGAGGGGAGCAGCGGGCAACAGGAGAGGTCTGCGCGCCCTGTGGGACCCTCCTCCGGTGGCCTGGGAGCAGCTGGGGATCGAACTGGCGCTGCAGAGGCTGTGGGCAGGCAGCTTTGTAACCCAGCGCTCAACCGCTGTGCCACCAGGGAGAACCGTCATTTTATTTTTTATTTTACTTTTTTTTGCTTTGTGGACTACAGTATATGTTCCACCACCCTCTTTTTGATCCCTGTCCCTCCCTCTCTCCTCATTCTCATTTTATAGATGAAGAAACTGAATCATAGGAGATATAATAACATGCCCCAAGATGACATGGCTAGTAAGTAGTAGAACGCAACTTGAACTTGGGCACCTCTGATTACAGTCCATGGACAACAACCTTGCCCTAAGATTGGTCAATGTTCTAATTTCTACCACTGCATTACCTAAGTGACTTCTAGGGCATCTTTCTTTTCAATTGTATGCCCATTCTTGCCTCACCACTGGGGTGCTGTGTTATTTGAGAAGCACAGAGAAGTTTTTGTGCAAAAAGGGGTAAGTGGAAAAGAAGAGATTCACAAATTTTAGCCCCTATTAACTTTAATAGCCTGTATAGAAAAGGCTTATATTTCAGTGCTTTGTTTTTAAGAATGTTAGTATGTGCAAAACCAATGTTCCCATTGGCTGATATTATAACATTATAGCACAGTGATTATAGATTTTCATTTTCATTGTTGCTCACTGAGTTTTGTAACAGAGTGTTCTTTGTTTTAAATTAATTCAATGAGGAAAGACATTTTGAACGAGAAAAGAAATCTTAGTGTAGACTATTTCTTTTTTTTTCATTTATTATATTTTATTTTTGCATTCAACAACTAGGGTATAGGCCACAGGTACGGGGGTGGGGGTGAGAGGATTCACCAGAGAGAGTGGGGAGCATAACAGGTGGATCTACTGAAATACACTGCTGAGGGGAGCAGTTGAGTGAGACAGGAGAGGTTTGCTGTGCCATGTGGGTTGCTCCCTTGCCAGGGATTGAATTCATGCCTTAGTGGCTGGTGATAGCTTGATAGCACTGTGACTTTAACCCCTGCACCACTAGGGAGGCCCACGAAGCAATTTTTTTAAAAGTGTAAATGGTATAGTTTTCTATCTTTTTAAAATAAAAATGAATTATTTTTTAAAGATTTGAGCTTCAATGGATTATGAATTGAATGAGTTATATCAGAAACAATTTCAAACATAAACGTGCTAAATATGCTATAGGTATATATTTGTCAGTCTTCACAGAGCTGTTTGAAATAAACATTGCTACTCCCATTTTACTCATGAAGAAACAAGGGCTCAGAGAAGTTGTTTGACATGCCCAAGGGGACACAACTGAGCAAGGGTCAGATCCTGGTCTTGAACTAAAATGTATCTGGAGCCTCTAATGAGCAGACTGGCCAAAAAAATAAAACAGTGGCTCTTAAACTTGCCTCACATTAGAATCAGGGGAGGTTTAAAAAAATCCTGATACCCAGTATCTGGGGCCTCCCTGGTGGCGCAAGGGGTTGAGAAGTAGCACTGTGAAGCTGCCCATAGCCCCAACAGCATGAGTTCAATCCCCAGTCAGCCAGGGAGCTACCCACATGGCGCAGCAGACCTCTCCTGGCTTGCCCGCTGCTCCCCTCAGCAATGTATTTCAGTCAGTCTGCCTGTTCTGTTCCCCACTCTGTCTCTGGTGAGTCCTCTCACCCCCCACACCTCTGGCCTGTACCCCAGTTCTTGTATGCATAAAAAATAAATCTTTAAAAAAAAACCCAGAATATATGGAGGTAGGAATCAAGCATCATGTTTATTTAATGATCCTGAGCTGATTCCCATGTTTGGAAAAGTTTAGGAATCACACCCATTGGTATTGGTGCCTCCAGAATTTACTGGAATACTGGTAATGAGGGGAGCAAAATCAGGTGTTCCTCTGTCATCGGAGAGAAACAGCTTGTCTCTATTGACATTTTCTCTTCTCAGGAGCTGTAAAACAAATCTTTTTTATTTACACAGTTTGCACTGAACACCCAGGAGAGTCCTCTGTGGAAAACTGGGCTATTTTTTTCAGATTTGTTTCAGCTTCCTGTGGAAAAAAATAGCTCATGGTTGAGGTAATATGGCACAAGCCTTAAAACATATGCTTCAGCAGATGGGAAAAGGGCCAGAATCAAGATGCAGCCCTACTTTTTTGGCTGTTCTGCTTTTTAGCCTGGTAAAAGAAATGTCTTTTTTTATACATGAGTTTGTCCTGATCCTAATACGCTATCCTGATCCACCACCCTTAAAAACAACTGTAGCATGCAGTATAGTTAGTCAAATAAATACTGGCTATACTAAAAATATTTGCCTTTAAAAAGAGTGTTTATAAAAATAAAGTATGATATTATACTTAATATTCTGTTCAGTAAAGATTACATGATAACAGTGTTGAACTGCAGAAAGCAGAACAACTGATAAGGTATTGTGGGAGCCAACACGGGCCCCAGAGCCATTCTATTCAAGAATTTCTGCACAATCATGGCATTTTACAAGCCTATAAGTAATGCAGCATGGGACACTGGGACCACCATTACATGGGAGTCAAGGTCCAGCTCTGCCACTCTGGCTGTGAGATCTTGGGTGTGTCACTTTATCTTCTGAGTTGGTTACTTATTGTAAATTAAGGGGTAAACTCTAAAAGGAAGATTTGTGGGCTGGCCTTGGAAAAACTGTGTTGATGATATGTCTCTGATGCCTGCACTTAGTTCCTGGCATGCTTCCTGATTCACAGGTTGAAAAATGGACTTACTAATTTTGGACATTTTGAACAGAATGCAGTGGAGCTTGAAAAAAGGCATGAATTTTATCCTGTTATGCTGTTTTAAGAATAAAAGCATCCACATGAATTAGTCCACTTATTGTCAATTAATTAACTAAATAAGCTAGCTTCTCCTTTTTGGCTTCTGTAAAAATGTGAAAATAATAGGATGTTTAGGTGATAAGATCACCTCTTAACTGAGTTCAATTATCTGGCCCTAAACTTGACAAATGACAGCAATGGAATGAGTTTATGGATATTATAATGTTTTTCCCATCTCTTGGATGAGTTTTAAAAAAGATTTTCAATGACTCATCAAGCAGAAGTGAATGAGTAAACATCTAACTGGCAAAAAGAGCCACTCTTAGATAATGGAATAAAGTTTTAAAGTACATTGGTTTCCGGCGAGCAATTTACTTAAAAAATTAAGCAATTTTATGGATCTGGTTGAAACTAGAATAAATTCAAGTTCATTGGCATATCCATAAATGTAGGAATAATTATCAAATCATTCAAATAACTGTACCAGTTGGAAATTAATCTTTTAAAATATTATTCTTTTTAAAAAAGATTTATTTTATTTATTTATGCATACAAAAACTGGGGTACAGGCTAGAGGTGTGGGAGGTGAGAGGATTTACCAGAGACAGAGTAGGGAGCAGAACAGGCTGATGTACAGAAATACACTGCCATGTGGGTTAGCTCCCTGGCTGGGGATCGAACTCATGCTGCAGTAGCTGACAATAGCTTCATACTGCTGAGACTTAGCCCTTTGTGCCACCAGGGAGGCCCTTAAAATATTATTCTTAATGTGAGTCCCTGTAGAAGCAAGAGTGTCTAACTAAAATACATTCAAATGTGAATATGTCATTTTCATCATTTATAATTAAATTAAATTCTTTTACAATAACCCTGAAATGCGATGCATTTAAACCTGCTTTGTAAGTTGAAGAGTGATATAAATGAAGGGTATTTATTATAATAATTATTATTGTTATTATTAGTATTCCTATTTATGTTCCTCACAGGATGTAGGGTATGCTTGGCTTGGTTAATATATATTTACTGTGGTTATCATATTATCTCACATTGCAAGGCCAAAACAGGCTCCCTACAGATATTCCTGCCAATGTGCCCTGTTTATAATTATTTCCTTAAGTTGGAAATAGTTGGACCATTACCTCATTCCCTTGCTCTGCTTGTACAGTACTCCAACTTTCCCTCCCAAAGGGAGAATGTTCTACATACTCCTGACACATCAGTAAGAGAGATAAGCATGCACGTTTGTGGCTTGTGTGTTTGCCTGCGTGTGGGTTAAGAACTATTCTCAGGTCACTTTTAAGTCTGATGGATCTTCAAAGGCAGGCACTGGCTCTTAAATTCCTTCTGTCTCTACTTCCTGAGTACAGTGACAGACATGACATTGGAATAAATATTTATTTGTGAATAAATGTCTCAGGAAACCCAGTTAACCCTGCTTTTACCTACATGATGTTTTTATTTTTCTGCCCTATGCAATATTTATTTTCTCCCTGAATTTTGTAACAGAGAAACAAAATAACTTCTGAAAAAATGCAAACAAAGCAGTTGCGATTACAAGAAATGTTGGCTCTTGGCTTAAGTTCAATTTGGTGTTTTCTAAACTGTATTTGAGTCAGTTTTCTTTATCTCATATAATGTGGTCAGTGGCTTCATGAGTAAGTTAAATATGTAAATAAGGGAGGTCAGGGCTAACTTTAGCCCCAAATCTGATCTTTTCCTGATGTTTCAGGAGTGACATTAAATGGATGGAGTTTTACTCTCCTTTCTCCCCACTATTATCTTAAGACAAATCCTTATGAGAAAAAAAATCTAACCTCATCATTAGTCTCCAGATACATCCTATATAGGCAGTAGTGTTGACCAAGATCAGCTCTATCATACTCCTTTTTTATATAATGTTCTAAAAAAAAAGCTAAAAGGTCTGTGAGCACCTGTTTGTAGGGATATTTGCACAGTGATAGAAGGTATTATCTTAAGCACTGGGGCATGATGACTCTCTAGAAGATGGCCTGCTGTGTTCTGGGAAAACGCTATCATTACGTACACTGGGTTGCATCCAGAAGAGACAATTGATATACTGGATTTCTGTTGGCGTGAGCTGTAGGGCTATGACTGCTCAGTTCCTGGCTATGACTGCTCAGTTCCTTAAGCCATGGGACCACTCTTTTCCTGATTGGTTTTATTTTAAGTTTACTTTTCATTATCTACCTCACATCCATTAGGATTGCTATTATAATAAAAAAAATAATGAAATGAATGTATTGGAGAGGATGTGGAGAAATTGGAACCCTTCCACACTCTTGGTGGGAATGTGAATGGGTAAAGATGCTACTGAAAATAGCATGGTGGTTCCTTGAAAAATAAAAAATGAATTACTACATGATCCAGAAATCCCATTTTAAGTATTACCACCTCCCCACAATTGAATTCAGAATCTCAAGGAGTTATTTGTACACTCATGTTCATAGCACCATTATTCAGAGTACAAAAATGGAAGCAACCCCAATGTCCAAACAAATGAATAGATCAACAAAAATGTGGCAGATACATATAATGGAATATTATTCAGTCTTAAAAAGGAAAGAAATCCTGTCACAGGCTACAACATAGATGGACTTAATAGGCTAGAGTAAAAATTGAACCCCAATAATGTGTAAAAATAAAGATGAAAGCACACATTTTATAATTATTAGGCTAGTTTAAATGAGTGCTCTTTTGTTTTTTAAGGCATTTAGGTTATTTACGGAAATTTGATATATTGGATTTATGATTTTTAATCAAGTCTTGAAACTATTTGTCGGGTTGCAATTACCATAAATGATTATGAAAATTTGCTTTGTTAAATCTATAAAATTTGATGACCTTTTTGAGTAAATAGTATGACTAGGGGATTGTCAATTATTTTAAAGAAATACTGTTTAATAAATTCGTAAGGTCATAAATGGAGCATTAAACAATGCATGAATGGTTGTAAGCATTTCTCCCCAACCATAAAAACCCACTGGACACTAAAGATCAACAAAAGATGAAACCATTTGTTAGTCCACGGGACTTAAGGTCATTAGACACAATTGCTATTTGAATAATGGTACCATGTGCTAAATCTTGTCTATATAGATGGTGTTAATGTCTCAGCTTCGGAGGACTGGCTATTTGGATCACCCTTCTAGGTTTGGTAAAAGTCTTTGCTTCTCCAGTTTCATTGCCAACCTCCAGCTATCTGTTCCATACCTTTTGGCTCATCTGTCTTTGCTCTTGGATTGGAACTATCAACTTTTGTGGAATCCTTCAAGGTTCCATATTCCTTTTCCATCTTTGCTGCTTCTTCCTTGGTACTGTCTGTTTCTTCATGGCTCTTCTCTGAAGGTGCTGTAATCAGATGGAGCACTGTTATAGCTCTATTTCACTTAATTAATTCCAAACATATGTTAAATTTTATTGAGAAGCTACAGTTTGAGGTCAGATCTTTTTTTTTAACTGAAAAGGGTATTAGTGATTATATAATCCAACTCCTCCATTTCACAGAAGAGGAAACCAAGCCCCAGAAAGGGGATGGATGTCCTCTAGATCTCTCATCTAATTAGCGGAAGAGTCGGACCAGCCCTCTAACTTTCCAGATCTGTTTTAGTATTCTTTCCTTTCCACCATAAAATGTCATTACAGCATAGATTATTTTCCTTACTTCAATCAAAATAAGCAAACAAGTGGGATATGTAGGTCCCAAAGTAAATTTGAATCTTGATTCTGAATAAAAATAACTCTGCAGTTGTCTAATCTCTCCTCAATGTTGTGTTTTTGAAGAACAGTCTATTAATCAGAGTAGCACCTAAGAATTTTGGGTTTATGGCAGACACTTCTCTCCTCTGCCTTTTCATGCTCCCTTTACCCCGGTGACTCCAATGGTCCCTTACCCCTAGCTCCCCCAATGCAAAGAAGAGAACTGGACCCTTGTTGCCAAGAATGAATGGATAATGCTTACTTCTGGTTTTAAAATAGCTGTATTTCCTCCTAGCAACCCTATACTGAATTAGAATATTTCAAATCTTGAAGCAGGCAACCCCTTAAACATAATTATAGTACATCTCTGTGGTCAATAAAGTAAGAAACTTCAATCTAAAAAGCTTTCCCCCCCTCAATAAAAGGCTTATTACTATAAAAATAGGAAAGAAAAAAGAAATCAGTTGTTTCATTATGCAAAATACCCACTATAGTATTATTATATATATGCCGAATTTTATTTCATAGTTGCAGTACAGTTCTGTTCCTGATTTTAGTGATTAACATCATTATGGAAGAGTGTTTCCAAGTTATTAAAAGCTGATTGAAAACATCATTTAAAAAGTATATATATTATGCTGTCAAATATATGAACATAATTTCTGCAATGGAATCTATGATCTTTTCGTTTTGCTCTTCCTTCCCCACTGAAAGGAGGCTCCTTGGCACAGCTCAGGGCTGTGGTACTTGCTGTGCTGGGTAGGGAATGGGTGGAGGTGCAAAAGCAGAGACTGAGAGAAGTGATAGAGCCTGTATCATACTACATCAGGGCATAGACCATCATCCCAGGGAGAGAGGATCTAGGAGGAGAGAACAAGTTAGGGGACAGTAGAGAGTGGACAGATGACTAGTACAGGAGTCTGGAAAAGCAGTGACGTGGGGAGAGAAAAAGATACCTGAAGGAGAACTGAAGGAAGCATTACTCAGTGTTGTGATGTAGCGCTTTGTGCCCCAAGAAACTTCAGTAAACACCTACATTTCTTTCCAGTGCTTCTTGGGATCAAATTTTCTGTGCTACAAAATTAGCCAAGGTTATAGTTACTTATTCTATGGTTAGATTTCAGACTCTAACTTTTTGAAATCTGCAGTTCTGTATCAGTGTATATTGAACTATTTACCATTCAAAGGGTTATTGTGCTAAGAGGTAGGGGGAAAAAATACCTGGGAAAAGCTTGCTTTTATTGTCAGTAACATTTTTTTCTAGCTTATTCTTGGTCTGAAGAGCAATCGTTTCATCCAAGTTTTCTGGAAGGAAGAGAGGAAGAAATAGAACTTTGTTTCCTGAAAGATGATTATCAAACTTGCACTAAAAATGTTTAAATCTCACCAGAAAATATCCCAATCATAATTCCACTTTATTAACTGTTAGCAAGAATTGTGACATGAATTTTATTTCTATAAATCATAAGCACTCAGGGTGATAGGCATTCTATTTGAGATTGTCAAATTCAGCATCCTACTCAGTTAATTGCTAATTCCTTATGCATTTCTGTAGCTACTGCTAGAACACATGCAGGGTTGGGGCCTGTGATGTGGTCTGATATAATCAACCAGATTATAACTAACTACACCCTGATTTTCCTTTGGAGATCCTGACCCAGCCCATCCTCAGCACACTTGACCCCCTTGGTAGCTGAAAAACCCAGGCCTGGCACCCAAAGGCTATCATTACTGGTTAAGGAAGGAGCATATTCTCCAGCCAGGCCAATGAGATTCACTACTGGGAACCCTGGGGCAAAGAGGCTCTCTTACTGCTAGGATTGCTATATAGTGAGAATGTAGGATTGGGCCATCCCAATCATCTTGTTCCAAGGCCTGTCTGGAATGAATCAACTTAAGAAAATCAGAGCTGTGAGATGGGAAGAGAAAGATTCCTCACACTATTGGATTAGACAAACCTGAAGCCAGAATACTCCCATCCCTGGTCTTTTGAGTTATAGGAGCTAATACTTTTCACTTAAGCCAAACAGCTAGATTTCTGTCAACAAGAGCTCTCATTAATTCATGTGTAACAGTACTATTGTTAGTCTTTTAAAAACATTTTTTATTGAGATAAAACACTGTATAAGTTCAAGGTGTGCAGTGTACCAACACAGCATTAGTTAACACCTCCATTATGTTAGGTACTTTTAAGGGTGATATTTTCCCCTACTCATATCATCCTGAAATCTGTTTCCATGTCTTTGTTTTAATTTTGCTTCTTGGAGTTACATCATGTAGTTGTTACTAGACAGGAGTTTAGACTGTGACCACTTCAACGTAGACAATGAATTAGCATCCCCACTGTTTTTATTCCATTAGTCAACTAGCCACATATTCATCTCAATAAAAGGGCAGGGACTTCTTTGCTATTTGCAAACAAGCATTTCCTTGTAATTAGCCTAAAAAGATTCCATTATTGTTTTGTGTTATTTCCCCCCCAAATAAACTTCCCTTTCACTGTATCCCATTCCTTGTTTGCAAAGAATATCAGTATATTCTATCATGAGAAGCATGCTGTTTTCTTCTTTGAAATAATACCCATGGCAGCAAACTTTGTAGTCACCGCACATAGTTGGGAGAAGAACAGAAAGGTGGGGGGACTGGTTACTTCTTGTCACTCTCTGAGAAGGAAGGAGAGGAGGTCAGTCAATCCTCTCTCACCTACGCATGCTGCCCCTGACTCACACAGTCTGAGTGTGATTGTCCATGGCAGTAGAAGTCAAAAACCAATTGCTTAAACAGAAAAATTCTTTAAGAAATAATTTTCTTATTGTTTTCTCATTTACACACATATGAGAAAATAAAGAGAAAATAAAGTATACAGAAAAAAATAACAGATGTCCAGATGATGTTTCAGTATATTCCCTCCCTATTTTCTTTTTATAGATATACCCATTTTTAACACCAAAATTGAGCTCATCTTCTATAACAGCTCTAAGCACTCAACAGTATATCATTAATATTCCTCCCATCACTACTCTTTATAAACAATTACATGTATATATGCATACATTTAATTATTAAAAACACAAACATTTAAAAATAACCTTTAAATAATCCATCATAATAAATAGGTAATTTACTTTAGATAGATTCCTCTTGTGGAGTATATAGGTTATATCCATTGTTTTTTCTTGAATGCATGAACAAATTTTTTTTAATAAGTAAATCTTTAAAAAAAGATTAAAAAATGCTCTTTTATAATAAGAAAAAAAGTATAATTCTTTTCATGTAGGAAAAATAGAATTTATACAGAATAATTCTGGATTATTCTGCCCTATGAGATATTCTCTTCTGTTTAATTCTCCCTCCACCACCAAAGATCAGAGTAAGGGTCTGTGAGGTCATCTTGCCCAAAGATTATCAGGGATGAATGGCATTTGTTGATTAATTAAACCAAGCAGGAAAACAAGACTTCTTCTTTTTCAAAAACAACCTACATCTAGAATCAAAGAATGTCTAAACATATATAAAATTCAAGGAATCAGGGTTTGGCAAATATATTCTGGTAAATACCCGATGGTAAATATTTTTGACTTTGTAGGCCAGATGGTCTCTGTAGCAAATACTACTAAACTCTGCTGTTGTAACACAAAAGCAACTCTAGACAACACTAAATCAAATGAGCATGGCTGTGTGCCAGTGAGACTTCATTTATGGACACTGAAACTTGCATTTTATGCAAAAAATTTTTTCTCATGTTACAAAATATTAGTCTTGGGGGCCTCACTGGTGGGTTGGGAGTTAACTCTCAGCGCTGTCACCTTCATTGCATGAATTCCATCTTCTGTCAGGAATCTAACACACATATGGGGCAGCAGACCTCTCCTGTCTTGCCTGCTGCTCCTCTCAACAGTGCATTTCAATAGATCTGCCTGTTCTGCTCCCCCCTCTGTCTCTGGTAAATCCTCTCACCCCCCCCCAACCTCTGGCCTACACCCCAGCACTTATATGCGTAAATAAATAAATAAAAGAATTAAAACAAAACAAAACTCTAGCTTTCTAAAAATATTTTTAACCATTTATAAACATAAAAGCCATTCTTAGTTTGTGTGCTTTACAAAAATAGGCTGTAATAAATTTATCATAGATAACAAGATCCCTTATCATAGATAACAAGATCCTTCAGTATTTACTGAGTAGGGATTCCTTCAGCATGACAGAGCTGGGACCAGGAAGCAGAACTTCTGAGGCCTAAACCCATGCTCTGTCCTTCTGACCATGTAGACCTCTCCAGTTAAAATCAAAACTCATTTAGTTTTGACCATCCAGACGTAATTAAAAATAAAAATTTAATTTTAATTAAATCATGGAGATGATTAGAGAAAGTACTAAGACAAGACAAAACATAATAAATGTGAAATATCTGTGCTTGAGCTATATTCATAAAGATAAAGACTTGAAAACTTCAGGTTAATTTTATTTGTTCATTATCAAGCTGGGAATTCTAATTACTCAGATGATTCAGGCTATTTTGGCATAAATTGTCATTATTAGTGAGGTAATTATTTTCAATCCCTAATTCACATTGGACAATGAAAATGACCACAATGAAAACAAAACAGAATTCTCACCAAGGTAGGAAACACCTTCTTCTGGAGATATTGTGCCATACTTGACCATCATCTTCACAAAGTCAATCAATGTTTTCATGATAGTAATCAGTGTTTCTTTCTCTTTTGCCTCTTTTTCTATATAAAAGGACAAAATATTTTTAAAAACAAGTTAAGCATAGCTTCATCTTTCAGTGTGAACTTAGCAAGTATGGCGTCTTACTGAACTTTTTCTTACAACACTTATAGCCAAAAGCACATATATTCAATTTACAAAGAGCCTAAAACTTAATTGGGAATACAGAACAGTATACAGATATACTGAATTTTTTTAGAAATGGGCAATTATAACTTCTCCAACAAGATTTAATTGAATCTAATATATTTTATTAATAGGATAAATGATAAAGATACAGTTTGCAACCTGAGATAATATGAAGTGAAAAGGAAAGTTAGAAGATTGGTAATCCAAATACTTCTCTACTGTACATTTTTGAAGGTAGAAGAGCTGTTCTCATTAATCAAACTTGATATTTGGAAACAAGAACACACATCTATATTTTTTAATATAAGGTTTTTTTAAACAGTAGTATATATTGATTTGTAAACTCTAATTCATTTGGAAAAAAACATGCATATAGTAAAAAGATTCCAATGA
The DNA here is from genome assembly GCF_964194135.1 of Talpa europaea. Taxonomy (NCBI): domain Eukaryota; kingdom Metazoa; phylum Chordata; class Mammalia; order Eulipotyphla; family Talpidae; genus Talpa; species Talpa europaea. The sequence goes on along the minus strand of NC_140075.1, from coordinate 40,258,787 downwards.
TACAGAATAGTAAAGACAATATTCTCTTCTTTCCTCAACTCCTATTCCCTCTAGGTAATAGTTTTTTGGGAATTCGTCATTCTTGGTGGAACAAGGCTGATGATGCCATAATAATTCACTAGATGCAAAAACTCTAAAATCAGAAAAAATCTATTTCCATTTTTGAGGAAAAGAAAAACTATGATGATAGAGAAGAATCCATTTTTCCCTATTCTTTTAGCTGCCATGAAGATATTCTTTAAGTACTTCTAGCCTTTTCATCCTCCCCACAGAGTTGGTAGGCAATAACAATCAGTCTACATTTCTTACTGATGGGGATTTGGAATCTTTCTTCTTCTGCTGCCTGGGAACAGTGGAAGGCAAGAATCTGAGCCAAATGCCTGTTCAGATCCAAGACTCAAGCAGACTCAGACAATCCCTGGGTTTGACTGTTATAAAAGCAAGGCTGAGGAATAGGGAGTGAGCAAGCTTATTGTTGGAGTTCACACTCACTGGCATTCTACAACTCAGTCTTCATCAGTATCAGAGCTATTTTGTTTTAGTACTTGCTTCATTATTTCTCAGTTGTTTCAGATTTGGGTAAGAAAGATGGAAACTATCAGAAACTTCTCTGTAAGTAATCAAATTAAAAATTTGTAAAAATATAGGCAATAAAGAATCAGATGAAAGAAACTGAAAGACAAACTAACAATATTCTATATAGTGAAATTTTTTTAAGATTTTATTTATTTATTTATACATACAAGGACTGGGGTGTAGGCCAAATGTGCAGGGGTGAGTGAGACGATTCACTAGAGACAGAGTTGGGGAGCAGAACAGGCAGATGTACTGAAATACATGGCTGAAGGGAGCAGCGGGTAAGACAGTAGAGGTCTGCTACGCCGTATGTGTATCAGTTCCCTGGCCGGGTATCAAACTCAGGCTGTCACAGTGGGCAGTCTTGGTGGTAGCTCTGAGAATTAACCCCTAGGCCACCAGGGAGGCCCTATATTAAGTGGAATCTTAAAAATACCACACAAGGGCCTCCCTGGTGGCGCAAAGGGTTAAGTTGCAGCACTATGAAGCTATCTGCAGCCACTGCAACAAGTGTTTGGTACCCAGCCTGGGAGCTAACCCACATGCCACAGCAGACCTCTCCTGTCTTGTCTGCTGCTCCCCTCAGCAGTGTATTTCTGTATATCCACCTGTTCTATTTCTCACTCTGTGGTGAATCTTCTTGCCCCCTGCACCTCTGGCCTGCACCTCAGCTCTTATATACATAAAATAAATAAATCTTTAAAAAAATACCATATAACTCACAAGATTGGCAGAGAGAAGTAGACGAGATATAGGGGAGATCTTAGAAAAGGACTGGAAAATAATAACTTTAGCTGTCAAATTATTTGCTCAACTTCATGTCCATTTAGGTGTTTGGTATCGTGTTGATACGGTTCACTGATGAGTGAGTCACGAGGATGACAGAGGTTCTGAGCTGGGCATTAGCCAACCAAAAGGGAAAGTTGGCTCTGAATCCTCAGATGAACAAGCTCTACAACCACCAACACAGAGGCCGGTGTCATATGGGCAGTGCCTGGAATTAAAGGACAAAGGATCTTCTCTAGAAATGAAAGCTCTTGCTAGAGTCAGGTCTTGGGGAAACAATTTACACTGACAGAAATATCTGGGACTTAATCTTTGAATAAGGAGAGGAAGTCACAAAAGTAGTACAGGACATCTATCTAAACAATAACACAGGGCCTCCCTGGTAGCTCAGGGGTTAAAGACAGCCACTGCAGCCGGAGCTCGATGCCCGCCTGGCCAAGGAGCAACCCACATGGCACAGCAGACCTCTCCTTCCTCTCTTGCTGCTTCCCTCAGCAGTGTATTTCACTGTCTGTTATGCTCCCCACTCTTTCTGGTGAATCTTCTCACCCCTGCCCCCCAGTCCCGCACCTCTGGCTTCCACCCCAGTTCTTGTATGCATAAATAAATGAATCTTTAAAAGAAAAAAAATTACCACCACAACAGAAAATTTTCCCATGATTATCATCTTGGAAAGTTAGCCAAAAATAAGCATGAGCTGCAATCCTGAGTTAACTTATTTTGGTTATATAATAGAAAAAGTGCACGGCACGATTAAAGACTTTATTTTTTGATAGCAAATCACTGCCTAAATGTGTTTTTGGCTTCCATCTTCTTCTAGTTCGTTTAATTCACTTTAACTCAGTTGAAGACTGAAGTTGAAAATGTCTAAAAATTCAGAATTGTTTGAAAAATGATAAATTATGTTCCACAAAAATGATAACTATATTCCACACTGTTCCTAGTTACAGAGGAAGATGAATAAATCTTTAGGTATTTGCAATAAGAGTTGAGGGTGAACTGGATCAGGTCAGGGACACTGTCTGATTCATTTCCACATCTGTGCAAGGTTTGCTCCAATACCCCGAGCACAGTACATGTTCAATAACTTTGTTGAACAAATACATAAACCCACTGTTAGCAAGAAAATTAAATTATTCAGAAACTCCATCCCTCATCATTATCCCTTCCTAAATATTCCATGGCTAGTCCATTTCTTTTGAACAAATCAATGTGAACTGTTTTCCCCGAGGTCAGGATACATGTCATTGAGGATTGCATTTGAAAACTGAAAACAGGAAGAAAAAAAACCCGCCCACACATTTCCTGGAATTACTGTTTCTGTTTCACATGGTCAGAAAGCAGAGTGTTTACCTGAATCAATACTTTTCAGCAGTGCATAAAAATTTGGGAAATATTGGAGTTCCTCAAAATTGTCTTCATTGTAGGTATTAGTTCTCCTTTCTAAACCATTCGTCAAGGTCACTGTGTTAGATACTGTTTCATCATTTTCTCCATTGGTAAAACCATCTTGAATTGCTGCCATTGGAGTCTGGGGAGGGGGGCAGGAAATCAATAAAAAAGTAAACATTTTGCCAGCTTGATTCTGGCATCTGTGGTGCTCTAGAATGAGAAGTTCAAGAATACCTCTTCCTTCACAAGCTCCTCCCAGATCAAACACTTTTTAGGCATATGGGCTTGTAGTCACATGGGAAGATCTGAACAGCCATACTTCGGGGATTTCTGGGTAATATTTTAGGGACTGTTTGGAGGATGCACACACACACACACACCCCCCACAAAAAAACCACCCTCTCAGCTCTAATCTGTGTCCAGTGCTCCTCATCTTCATTAATGATGCATTATCCATTTATTGGGCTAAACAGAAATCTACAAGCTTTTCTTGCCTCTGTCTCTTCATTTCCGCCCATCCAATCCATCAGCAGCCTTTTTGGCCCTTACTTTCCAAATTTATTCCATATTTGTACATTGCTCTCTTTTTTTAAGATTTATTTTTTATTTTGTTTATGCATACAAGAGTTGGGGTATAGGCCCAGAGGGGTATAGGTGCGGGGGGTGGGGGGTAGGTTAGAGGATTCACCAGAGTCAGAGTGGGGAGCAGAACAGGCAGACATACTGAAATACACTACTGGGGGGAGTAGCGGGGGAGACAGGAGAGGTCTGCTGTGCCCTGTGCTCCTTGGAAGGGGATGTAATTCCTGCAGCAGTGGTTGGCGATAGCTAGATAGCACTGAGACTTAACCCCTTGCGCCACCAGGGAGGCCGTTTCTTTCTTCTTCTTTTCTTTTTTTCAAGATTTATTTATTTATTTGTAGAAGAACCAGAGGTGTGGGGGTGGGGGAGAGGATTCACTAGAGACGGAGTGGGAAGCAGCACGGGTGAATATACTGAAATACACTGCTAAGGGGAGCAGCAGGTGAGACAGGGGAGGCCTGCATTTCTCTCTTTACTATACCACTCTAGTCCAAGTGGCCTTCATCTTTCACCTTCAAACCAGTACACCACTTACCCCCAGTCTATTCCCAGAATTGCATTTTCCACTGTAATCAGCTACCTTATTAAAGCTGATCATGTAACTTCTTTGTTTAAAATCTTTTTCTTCAGTGTTTTTCCATTGCTCTAAAATAAAGATCAGACTCCACATATGGCTTATAAGCTCCTGTGTGGTCTGCCCTGGGTTCAACTCCCCAGCCTCATTTCTCATTGCTGTATGTGCCAGCCCCACTGTGCTTATTTCATTTGCTTGCATAATCCACACCTCCTTCTCTACATGCTGCCTCTCATGCTCACGAGATAATTCCTGTTCAGTCTTCCGTTTTTGGCTCAAATCACTTCCTCAGAAAATCCTACCCTGAATCTAAGCCCAGGAGGGTTTCCTTATTTGTGAGCTTTCAAAGCACCACATTTCTTTCTTCAGAACACTTAGTGTAATTGTAATTAAAATACATGACTATTTGAAGGCCATCTACCTCTTCCATTAGACCTTAAGCTTTATGAGAGCGAGGATTATGTCTTTTAAAATGAGTATTGTATCCCCAGCTCTTGGTGCATAGTTGATACCTCAATAAATATTTATTGAAAGAATTTTAATTTGCATTTCATTCACACTGTGTGTTTAGATAACATAAATGAATAGGTCAAGCATATGGACATTTTAGAGATAGATTATTAAAAAGTGCATAATGGAAATGATCATGAAAATAGTTATGTCCATTTCTAGTCAGACTAATGAACTTGAATGAAAGTCAATAAGAGTCTGATAAATTTAAAAGTTTTTTTTTTAATAATGGGTGTATCATCAAAGGTTATTTAAAAAAATAGAAGCTGGTAGAGATTGAAAGCAGGGAGAACAAAGAAGAGTTTTTGGCTATTTATTAAAAAAAAAATCCATGGGGCCTCTCTGGTGGTATAGGGGTTAACTCTCAGCACTGTCAAGCTATGGCCAGCTACTGTAGCATGAATTCCATCCATGGCCAGGGAGCTAACCCACATGGTGCAGCAGACCTCTCCTGTCATGCTGCTCCCCTCAGCAGTGTATCTTAGTAGATCCACCTGTTCTGCTCGCCACTCCCACCCCCAACACCTCTGGCCTATACCCCAATTCTTGTATGCATAAATAAATGAAATAAATCTTTTTTAAAAATCCAAACCCAATTTCTGTTTTCTAGCTTCCTATAAAATAGCTTCCTATGTATGGGACAGGACGTTGGAAGGGATGAGGAGTCATGGGGTCTGGGTGTTCTGGGGAAGGTAATCAACGGAGTGGTGAGGAGTTTAATATCTCCCTATGATCAGCTCCATCTAGAGTTTTATGTATTTATTTTTTAAAGATGTATTTATTTGTGCATACAAAGAACTGGGGTACAGGCCAGAGGTACAGGGGATGAGAGGATTCATCAGAGACAGAGTGGGGAAGAGAACAGGCCGATTGACTGAAATACACTACTGAGGGGAGCAGTGGATGAGACGGGAGAGGTCTGCTGCACCATGTGGGCAGCTCCCTGGCCAGCTGGGGATCGAACTGATACCATGGAGGCTGTGGATAGCTTCACGGTGCTGTGCTCAACCCCTTGCGCCACCAGGGAGGCCCTCCATCTAGAGTTTTTTAAAAGGAATTCAAGAAGGAAAGAAAGATCTCGGTAGCTTGGTTGATGCCAAAGAAAAGATGAAGAGAGACAGGCTCCAGCAAAGGGAAGGAAGGATGAATGACTAGCCAAGTAAAAAATGAACCTCTGAACCACTGAAAAGAGGAAGAAGCAAATGGAAGAGCATAGGGGAGAACAGACAGCAGCACCAGGCAACTGGGATGGGGGAATATAAAAGCTGGTGTGGCCCAGTATCAAATCAAACCCATGTTTCTTTTTTTTAGGACTCTGGGGCAGATGATGATAGCCACTGTGAGTAGCAGCTGGACAGGACACCAAGATGGCTGTGAAATATCTGGTTCTAGATCACTGGGATTATACAAATATTTGTTATACAAAATAACCATCTGACATAATTTTATGTAATATTTTACTTTGGGGTATGAGATGTAACCTTTACTATATGTATCTTTAAATATTTTTCAAAGAATAGTTCATTTATAATTTTTTAACTTACCAATATTTCAAAAATACATGTTTTAAGTGGGCTAAAAATGTCTTATACCGCTAATATTCTTTGGCACCTAACACAGTATTAATTATAGACAAGTCCACATACACTCGTGCACATGTACATACATGCATATAATTCATAAATACATACCACTTTCTCTGATATTTTTCCAACCTGACTTTCAGTTCTGCTTGTAGGTTTATTGGGTTCTTCCTCATAATTGTTGGCTTCCTTTGAGATCAATTTTTGTAAGACCTCTGCTACTTCATCTTCCAGTGTGTGTGCTTGGCTTTCTGTGATCTATTAGAAAGAGTCAAAGCATATATGACTTTTTTCAATTTTGGGGGGTGGTAAAAATCCTAGACTAACTTCTGTAATTGAACACATACTTCTAGAAGATGAGAGAATCTTCTAATCCCTCCCCCTGGACAATGCTTTTTTATGCCTTCTAGTATATGCTGACTATAAGAGTGACTTCCAGCACTTTGGGTTCACCATCCACATCAGGCTAGTGGTTGGAACCCCTGGCACATTCAGTTTGAGAAACACCTTAAGAACTGTTTATCCCTCACCTCTAGGTCATGGACAAGTTATCTTTGAAATCCCACAAAATTAGCCCCCTGCTAAAATCTGCTAGGATTGAATTAAGTCTGAGGAATCAAACTGAGGCAGGGCCAAATTGGGTTGCTTAGAATTTCCCAAATATTACACACCTTTGCTCATGTAATATCCTTCTCTTTGCACATGTGTCTTTTACTTGTGCTGATAAATCCTAGCCATCTTTTTAAACTCACTTCAGATACCTTCTCTTCTGAAGCTTTTCCTTACTGCCCCAATGAATATAACCCACTATCTAAACTGCTCTTATGGCATCTGAACTGCTTTTATGGTTCTTAGGCAGCTTGTATTATAGGCATGCATGTATGCATCCAGTTACTCTGATAGACTCTAAGTTTTTAGGGGAAAAGAATAGTGTCTTGTCCAAAGTAGATGCATTATAAACATTTGACTATTTGAATCAAATGTGGCTAGGGTTCTTAGCATATTCCAAACTGTACTAAGAATTTGGTTTATTCTTATGCTACAACTTACTAGGCCAAGATTCAGTAGTTTAGAAACAATCTTGTCAAACACTCCTCTGTCATTTTCCTCGTAAATCCTGGTAGCAATTTTCTGGACAATGTCTTCAGCAGTTAGTGGGGTCCCATCCAGTTGATGAAGGCCATCTGGATCATCTAGACAGAGCAATCATACTTTCACATCATGGTGATCATAGACTTATTTCATGGATCACATTTATAATCTGTCCTTATTTTTTGTAGAGTCAGATATTTATTCATGGTGGTGCTTGGTCCACATAACTCTTGATTTGAAATAAAAATTCAACTTCCAGTTAATAATAATAAAGGAAATCCTGAAAGTTTCTTATGTGACTATAAGAGTAGGAACTGAAGACAACACAAAAGGTCCATTCTGTATATACATAATATATACAAATACATACAAATGTATACACTATAATACAAACAATATTATGCCTTTTCTTTCTATAGTATGCTATATAATCATATAACCTTCTGTGCATTATATGATTTGATTTCCATTTCTACATAAGGCGTAGATTGTTAATAACCTTTCAAGTACTCTCTTTGCCAGTAAACCACGGGACGAAGGATGGGGGTACCTATCTTTTATCTCACACCCAGCATGAGAATGAATACTGAATATTTTATGATTTACCTGTAATAAATATTTATCTCTAACTGACCATGTGTCAGAGGGCCTTTATATAAGGCAGTTTAATGTGACAAGTCCCTTTCTCCAGAGAATAGTAAATTCATTCTATATGCCTGCAATTTAAAATTTTAAATGTGACAACAGATTTTCACAAAGTAATATGTAAATCTTTGCAGAGAAGCTTGCAAATATGTCTCCTTGGCTTTCCTAGGAATATATTTGGCAGGACTACTTGAGACTAAAGCAAGGGCTTATCCTGAGGGAAAGAGAGGAGGCAATAGGATTGGGGGCAAGGAAGTACACTGTATCTGAGGAGAACTCCAGGTATCAACTGGTCTTTTTGAATGTATACCACATTGAGCAGTTACTAATATGTGCAAGTTTGCAAGGCGCTTAGCTTTCCCTGTCATCTCTAGGGAGATTGGAAAGATCAAAATTTTAGCCCTATGCAGCAGACCTCTCCTGTCTCTCCCGCTGCTCCCCCAGCAGTGTATTTCAGTCAGTCTGTTCTATTCCCCACTCTGTCTCTGGTGAATCCTCTCACCCCCTGCACCTCTGGCCTGCACTCCAGTTCTTGTATGCATAAAAAAATAATAATAAACCATTATTATTATGGAGCATGGGCTTATAACTAAAATAAAGGAACTGTAATTATCTTTTAGAGGAAATAGACACTGAATCCCTGAACAAGTTCCATCTTGATAATTCTGGTCATATTCACTCAAAGAAAAGAGAACCTAGTATTTCTATTCTGATTCTGTCCCTTTCATCCATGGTTTCTAGGTTTCCAAACAAAGAATTTCTTCCTGTTTCTCTCCATGGCTTTTCTTCCAGACTCTAGGAAGATGGAAATAAATACAGCCTCAAGGAGAATATTTTCCTTTTGTTTAGAAAGAAGCTTAGGAAAATGAGTAGGGTGATTATATGGAGAACTGTTAAATTCTCTGACAGTATATTTTTGCTGAGGTTTTGGCCAACCTGTGATTCCTTTGAGCTCTTCCAGTTCTATGTTACCAGAGTGACTAATGAGCACAAAAGCCCTTGACAAGACCCCCGCAAAATCAGTTTCCCTTCCGACTGAAAATCTGGTTCATTGTCCTTTCACTTTTTTTTTTTTTTCTTTAGGAGCAAAGACTATCATTTAGTTCTGAATTTTCCATTTCTGGCTGTAAGTTGGACTCTTGGGAATATATGAAGCAAAAACTGCCTGGGTCTATGCAGAGGTGGAAGAATTTATTTCCCTTCCCACTTATCCCTCAGGCTCTGAAAAAGGAAGAATATTGTTTGCTTGCTAGAGCTGGAAAATAACTGAGATGACCGTTTTCAGTTCATTTACTTCACAACAGGGAGAACATTAGCAGCACTGAAAAAAAAAAAAAAAACAGCCTCTCTCCTCTGCTGCACTGCTGTATTTTTTTTCTATTATTTTTAATTTTTTTCCACAACCATTCTATGTGTCCCCTTGTTCCCTTTCCCTCCTTTCTCCTTCCAATGCTCAAAGCCCTCAGGATATTTATTGATGCCCACTAGATTTTGAAAGTATTTTACATTATTGAATTTTCTGCTGTGTAACTGTTCAGCACATTTTCTTTATCATTCTGACTCTAATTCCCTCCATTTTGTTGAAAATTGCTGTGCTATATTGAGCTAGAAACCTGGGCCTCCCCTACTAGAGTTTTGTTAGATGGGCTTAATGGTTGAATGGTAGGTTATTGTTCCTGACCTCCTATTAGTTGCCCCTGCTCCTCTAAAATGGACAGAATGACTCTGAATGACGACTTTACTCTCATTGGAGTATTTCACCCTCCTAAACAGACCTTCAGAGGGAAGCCAAACCTGGCTTCAACATTTAAAACTTTAAAAAAGCAGCTACAACATTTGAAATGGATGTGAAAGAGCCATACCCCAAGTCATCATCTGCCCATTATGTTTTGGATTATCAACATCTAATGCCAAATCTGACATTCATTTGTTCAACACAACACATTTTTATTAATATGAGCCAAAATAATAAGAATTAATAAGTCTTAATATGGGCCAGAACTGGAAATTGAATGATAAATAGTTTAGGCAAAGTCCATAACTACACAAAGCTTATTGTCTAGTTTGTAGATTGATGCACAGTAACTGCTTAATGGATATTCATTGGTGAATGCACACAGGAGCCCTATAGTTATTACTTCATGAAAGAAACTTGGAGAAATTCTGAACCACACAAATTAGAAACACTGTGCCCTATAGCACATACCCCTTTGGAGGGTTCCAAAAGGCGTGACTATGTCTGGGGTAGCACGCCGAAGTCAGGTTTCGTTACTCTCCTTTCTGGGATTTAAGTCTGCATACCTTTGAGGTTTTACTCACTTTGGTGGTCCCAGGATTTCAAGGGTAAGAGATGAACCAGTAATTCACTTATAAATCATTCTCTCCCAGAACTTTCTCTAACTTCAAGTGAACTTAAAATGACTCCTAGAGCCTAGGACTAAAGCCAGAGCCATCAGGATTAGCATTCAGTACTTTTCAACTCATTTGGGATGGTAATAAAATATTGACTAATTTGAATACAAGTTGCTCAAGTTAGTGGTTGGATAAGAAATAGGGCTATGCCTCTGCCTGCATGTACAACCAGATTGACCAAAAAAACTCAGTCTAACGAACATTAGACTTTTAAAAATTTATTAAATTAAGTAGTCAGTTCACTGAAAGTGGTTTAATCTATTTTGCATGTAAGTTATGCCTAATTTGGAGTCTATTTCTAGTCTAAATATTTTAAGTTAAAAGATAAAATTCAGGGCCTCCCCGGTGGCGCAGCGGTTGAGCGCTGGGTTGCGAAGCTGCCAGCAGCCTCTGCAGCGCCTGTTCAATCCCTGGCTGCTCCCTGGCCACCAGAGGAGGTCCCACATGGCGTGCAGACCTCTCCTGCAGTCTGCTGCTCCCCTCAGCAGTGTACTTCGGTCCTTCTGCCTGCTCTGCTCCACGCTCTGGCTCTGGTGAGTTCTCTCACCCTCCCGCACTTCTGACTGTACCCAGTGCTTGTATAAATAAATAAGTAAATCTTAAAAAAAAAATTAAATAAATAAAAATAAATAAAAGATAAAATTCAAGGAACCCCCCCCCCAAATTTCGTTAGTATACAATATGAAATGTGTCAAAATATAAACCATCTCCCCAGTCCTATGCATGTCAAACACATCTCCTTAGGCTAGTAGAGCCCATGAAAATTAATTGGTCGTTTTTTTCCTGGCAGAGATAAATGGCATAATTTTCTTGGGGTAATGGAACAACATAAAGGCATGTAAGAAAATGTGTAGTCCCTCTTAAGCACTGGTCCTCAGAATGGAAGACACTTTCTTTTCCTTCATGCCTAGGGACATCAGTTTATTTAAGCCTTTATGTACTCTTTGTTCATTCATTTATCAATTCATGCAATGAATTCATGAGCATCCAGATTTTGGGGCTACAATGTCTCTGTTCTTGTGGCATTCTCAGTTTTGTTTATGTGAAAGACATAAATCATAAGTTGTCATACTTAGGTATATAAATTTACAAATCGCATAAAGGATTGGGGAAGGATTTGGCTTTTATCCCAAGAGTAAAGCGAATCCATTTCTGGGTATTGTGCAAAAAAAAAAAAAACATGTTATATTTGTGTGTTGAAAAGATCCCTTTGGATACCACATGAAAAATAAGCTGTAGAAAAGCAAAGCTGGAAGACTCATTACAAGATTTTGCTATAGTTCAAGTGAGACATGATTGGAGCTTGGAAAAGGATGGTGGTGCCATACACAAAAATCAACTCAAAATGGATTAAAGAACTAGACATAAGACCTGAAACCATAAAATATATAGAAGGAAATATAGGCGAAACACTACGTGATTTGCACATCAAAGACATCTTTACAGACACATCACCCAAAGCAGTGATAGTGAAGGCAAAGATAAACAGCTGGGACTACATCAAATTAAAGAGCTTCTGCACAGCAAAAGAGACAATAACAAAAACAAAGAGAAACCCCACCAACTGGGAGAACATTTTTGCACACAACACTAATGATAAAAGACTGATCACAAAAATCTGCAAAGAGCTGATGAGACTCAACAACAACAAAGAAAATTATCCAGTCAAAAAATGGGCAGAAGAGCTAAAAAGAAACTTCTCTGAAGAGGAAATGCAAATGGCCAACAGGCATATGAAAAAATGTTCAACATCACTTGTCATCAGGGAAATGCAAATCAAAACTACCATGAGATACCATCTTACACCAGTGAGAATGGCACATATTAAAAAAACTAGCAACAACAAATGTTGGCGAGGTTGTGGAGAAAAAGGAACTCTTCTGCACTGTTGGTAGGAGTGCAAACTGGTCCAACCACTGTGGAGAGCTGTGTGGAGATTTCTGGACCTACTAAACATAGAGCTTCCATATGATCCAGCAATTCCACTCCTAGGTATTTACCCAAAGGACACAGAAACATCCATTCCAAAGAACACCTGCACCCCTATGTTTATAGCAGCACTGTTTACAATAGCTAAGCTTTGGAAACAGCCCAAATGCCCAAAAATAGATGACTGGATCAAGAAGATGTGGTACATATATACCATGGAATATTACTCAGCATTCAAAAAAGATAAACACATGCAATTTGCAGCAACATGGATGGCGCTGGAAGGGATCATGCTCAGCGAAATAAGCCAGAAAGAAAAAGAAAAATACCGGATGGTCTCACTCATAGCAGGAATCTAGAAAACTTAAATAAGGGACCAGGAAAATGAATAACTATAAGAAAGTGAAAATCAAAATCAACAAAAAACTATGAACCAGAGACACTTTTAGGGGGGCGGGGGCGGGAGGGGATGAATGGGGTCAGAATGGTGGGGGGGCTGCAATTGTATGGGGAATATAAAAATAAAATTTATTATTTAAAAAAAAAAAAGAGAAGGGAACCCATTAAATAATCTCTAAGTTCACATAAAAAAAAAAAAGGATGGTGGTGATTGAGAATAGAGAAAAAATTAAAATAAATATAGGAGTAACATTGATAAGAATTTGAGAGATAAATAGAAAGAGAGAGAGTTTGATTCTCAGATATTTGGCTTGAAAAACGGAATGAGAAAGAGCACTGTAAGAGGGCTGGCTTATAAAATGAACAGAGATCAAATGTTTTTTGTTTTTTGTTTTTTTTGAGATCAAGTGTTTAATCTTGGATGTGTGAAGTTAAAATTGGTTTTGAGACTTCCAAGAGAAGATGTTCAGTAGGTAGACAGGTATTATCTAGGGCTGTAGCTCAGAGAGTCTGAGGTAGTGATATCTGACATCAGCATATGGAGGGTAACTGAAGCCATGGAAAGGTTAGAATGATCTAGGGGGAAAGTATGTAGGTAGGAAGAGAATACTGAAAAGGAAGTAATGATATTTTACCTTTTGGGGGGAATTTTATTGATTTAATTATTTGAGAATTAGGATACTTTGTTTGCAATAATAGTGAAAATATGAAAAGTTAAGATGAATTCAATAATATAAAATATAGGTAATTGATATATTTTTTCAAATATCAGCAAAGAAGCCTTTAAAGAGAAAATAAAATCTGGGAGTCTGTGGCGCTGGGACTTCACACATTTTAAATTATTTACTGATTTGAACTTTATCTCAGCTTTGAACCTAATTAATAACAGATTATGAGTGTATAAGAGGTATATTCAAAATACAGGGCTTTCTTTTAACCCATAGTCAGAAACTCCAAATTAGAATACAATTGTTAGCAAGATTTTTCCCTCCTGTTTCCTTACCTTGAAATTTATGATCCAGGCCACTCTTAGTAGAATCATAGTCATCAATCAGTCTTCGATTCTTGGTTGAATCAACATCTTCCACATTCAATTTATTGTCATATGAGGAGCTTCTTATAGATTGTCTTTCTTTCTCAATCTGCTCCTTTTCTGTTATTGCTTTTAATAGGTTCAGGTTATCAACAAAGGAATAATTGCTTTCACCTGGCTTGTTTTCTGGAAGAAAAGTCCCCAAGTCCAACATATACATTTAGTTATGATTCTCATAGCCTACCTTATTTAAATTAACACCAGTATAATTTCTTTTTACCTGGAGTGTATGTTTTTTTAATCTTGTCTACTTCTGCTTCAGCAATCTGTGAAACAAACAGGATAGAGACCTGATTAAATCATTGTCCCACTACTTACCAAATATGACAGTTTAATGATTTCAATCTCCAGATTTAGTTTTCTGGTTTGTTAAATGTAGACTATTTCTACCTTTAAGCATTATTGTAAGGATTAAATAAGATAAAGTATAGAGGCTTTATAATATTAATTCCTTTCTATAATATTGGTGAAAGAGAAATCTCTGGCAAATGAAGCAATCTTATAATAGGTTGGATATGATGTTGAGCTTACTGAGTTATTATACAGTCACCTCTATATATTATACAAAACTCTTTATAACTGTAAGGACATAGAAATTAGCAAAATTATATTTCCTATTCTAATTTGACAACTTACTATTAAAGTCCTGTAGGTTGTGAATTCAAAATGGTAAAAATGTCACAGCACAATTACCTTTAATAAGAGTAACAAAGGTAAAATGAAATAGCATTTATAATTTTACTTTTGACCTACCTGTTCATTCAAAGGTCTTTCTGCACTTAATTCTCTATTATGTAAAGGTTTGTCTAGAATAAATGCACACAAACATAAATTTAATTGTGCATTGGAAAGACATAACATCTTTTATTAAATAAAATCTTCAAAAAAAAGAAAAAATATAAAGAGAAATAATTTTGGTGACTATGAAACAAAAAAATATTAACAAAGATTATAATGATTATACAATAAAAAGGATTATCAACATTGCTTTGCTTATTATTCTGGTACATTTCCTGAATTAATAGAATTACACTTTTTTTTCCTGACCAGAAATCTAACATATAGTTCTAATACTTGTCTTAGCAGTTCCCCACTACACAGAGCATAGTTTGGCTTGGCATTATTACATTAAAATCTCTTTTATCATACAGTTCATGTTATGAATAAAATATTCATATACTAAGAAAGGTTGTAAGACAACTAGAAGAAAGAAAAAAACCCAACTACTTATTAGCAGGAAAAGCCATCTTTTTAAGATAAGCTCTTTCAAAACAACCCGTATTATTGCTCTATCATTTAAACAGTGAGGGATAATCTGTCGTTCGTCTCCAAATTCAAACTGATTTGTCAATATGATTCGATCAGAAAATGACTCAAGGTGATTTACAGTTCACCAGGCGTTTACCTTTTTGTGGCGAAATAAAAGGTAAATGGGAAGAAAAGTGTCTGCGTACCTTGGCTGCCTCCAGGTTTGGGAAAAGCTTGAAGTGGGCTGCTGTGAAGCACCAGCACCAGAATCCAAGCACCGGTCCAAAGGAACCGCATTATTTCTCTCTTGGCTCAGAAACAGCCTGGCGCCGGGCTCCCGGAGCTGCAGCTTTTGTTATGAATGAAAAGGAGGAGTAAAAAACAGGAAGAGCTGAGAGGGCGGGTGCGGTGGAGGAGAGTGGCAGAGAATTTGCCTTCGGAGCTTCGCGCGCTCGGGAGCCGAGGGGATGAGAAAAGGCTCCGGGCACCCGCGACTCAGGTCTTCAGGTGGGGGAGAGCGCTGTCCGCTCCGTGGGTGCTGAAGTTCCTGTGACGCGGAGCCGGCCGGGTCTGCTAGGGCGTAGCCTTACTCTAGCGCCCTCCTTAAGAGGAAGTGAGGAAGGAGACGCATGCTCCCTGTTAGCCAAAGGAGGGAAAGGATGGCGTCAGCGACTCCAAAGCTACTCCAATCCCCCGGGAATGGAAGGGGGAGGGGCAGCAGACCGAGCAGCTTATTTTCTGTGCCGCAGTCCTGCGCTCAGGGTCACCTGGATTGTTGTAAACTTTGACGTCATTGTTGTAACCTCCCAAGTAAACGTTATCTCAAGGACCTAATGCCTTCTCTGCTCGTGCACCTGTCAAGGAGAAATAGATAATCTTGTGGGAAGAGTTCTGCTTTGGGATTGTTCTTCTATGTCTGCTCCAGACTCCCTTCTTTTCATTCCACCTTCTGTGTCCAAAAGGTAGATAAAATTCCTATATCCTTAGAAAAGTCCCACCCTTTGTAATTTATGTAGACATACCAAGTATTTCTTAATGCTTTTATTTGTGTCTCAGCTCCATAGAGATTTCTTTGTGGGGCATTTCTTTTTTCTTTATTGGCTGCTTTGTAGCTATCACGTAGGTCTAAAAGTTACGCTGTTAAATAATTATTTTAAACAATTGACCAGGACTTGGGCACTGGTCCAGAGCTCCAAACCAGAAGCAGAGAGGAATGGGGGCGATGGGCTGGATGGTATGCCTTCAACATCACCAAAACCCAGAAATTAGGATCTTAAGCTTCTTCACTGGTCAAACCCAGGGCTTGACAAACTCTCAGGTGTCTTCTATAGAGTTTTTTGAAGTGGGAAATTCAAGGAACATTCTTTCAGATAGCTGCAACACACTTCTCCAGAGGCTGAAACAGAACTGAAAGAAATCATTGCTTCTTGATGAATGTCATTATCAGTAAGCAGAAAGGGCCAGTTTTATTCTAAAATTTCACCTTCTCCACAAGAAGCAAATGCACCCTCTTCACCACAAAAAAAAAAAAAAAAAAAAAAAAAAAGGCCTCCCTGGTGGCGCAGAAGTTTGGGATGCAGCTTATGGGGCTGTCCACAGTCTCTGCCGCATGAGTTTGATCCCTGGCTGGCCAGGGAGCAACCAACCCAAATGGCACAGCAGACCTCTCCTGACTCGCCCGCTGCTCCCCTCAGCAGTGTGCTTTGGTCAGTCTCCCTGTTCTTTTCCCCACTGTGTCTCTGGTGAATCCTCTTACCCCCCACACCTCTGGCCTCTGCCCTAGCTCTTGCATGCATGCATAAATAAATCTTTTTTTTTTAAAAAAGGGAGAAAAGAAAAACTGTATTTTTGTAAATTTTTTCCCCAGGATACAATTAGGATTAAGGGCCTTGACTATCCCAAAGATCTTTCCAGAGGGGCATAGCATTTTTCATCATAAATAGATCAGGGAAGTGCTTTCTATGCTCTGAGAAAATTCTCAGAAGCCTAAGATTATTGAAAAAAAGAAGCTACCAAAAGACTTTAAATGTTGAATAAACCAGCACTAATGTGAGCAGGGTGCTGAGTAAGTGCTTTAGTCTCTGAATTTTAAACAGAACTTGGATCCTTTCCTTTGGATTGTGGCATGCTGGGAACTAGTCTAAATAATGACTGAAAGGAGGATTCAGTATAATCAGGCCTTTGATGTCTGCACCCTGCTTTTTCAAGGAGCAAGTTAGTTATTCAAGTACCTCAAAACAAACAAACAAACAAAACCTTCCAAACAAATCTCTCTGGGGTTTTTGAGTTTGGAAGTCACTCAAATACCCACTTTAAGAATCCAAGGAGTGCTTTTATTCCAACAGCTCCTTCAAAACAAGTAGTTATCTTTTGGCAGTAACGAAATAACATTATTATCCCAATATACTGCATTAAAAAATTGTCACACTTTAAAAATTCGATCTCTGTAAAGGATACATCTTCTTTGTGTCATCTTTTTTGAAACAGAGAGAGCAGGCTCTGTTTACCTCACACTTACTGTGGAGATCAAATGGGTACATGTTTCAATCAAGTCTTCTTTTTTTTTTTTTTTTTTGTGGGACCCTCGCCTGCGGCTGGGGAACAAACCAGTGCTGCAGAGGCTGCGAGGCTTCACGTAACCTCACCGCCCAGCACTCAACCGCTGCGCCACCAGGGGAGGTCCTCGATCCAGTCATTTTGATGCCAGAAATATTTTGACACTGTGGTAAAATAAATCATGAAATGTCTTCAGCATTTAAGAAACTTTACCCGGGGGCCTCCCTGATGGCGCAAGGGGTTAAGATGTAGCATATGAAGCTACCTGCAGCCTCTGCAGCATGAGTTCGGTTCCCAGCCAGGGAGGTGACCCACATGGAGCAGCCGACCTCTCCTGTCTTGCCCGCTGCTCCCCTCAGCAGTGTATTTTAGTCAATCTGCCTGTTCGGCTCCCCACTCTGTCTCTGGTGAATCCTCTCACCCCCCCACACCTCTGGCCTGTACCCCAGTTCTTGTATGCATAAATAAATAAATCTTTAAAAAAAAAAAGAAACATGACCCAATATTATGTGAGATAGCCATTCACAAATTCAGACACAATTGCTGACCTAATTCTTCAGCCTCACTCTGTTCTTTGTTCTCTTCCTTACTCATCTCTTCTCTCATATATCTTTGCAGCTGGGAGGGGCTCAAGATGGAATGGAAGTAAGGGATGGTTACTGAACACATAGTATCATTTGCCTAAAATAAAACAGCATTTGACTTTTCTCTGCCATTTAGGCTCAAAGTGACTATATAGTAAGTGGACACTAAATCTAGGAATGTTATGTTTGTTATGTTTGAGATCAAATTATCTGTGGAGCACTGAGTAAACTGGCAGGCAGGAACTAGATTACATTTCTCAGTCTTATGGATATTTCTGCTGGACAGTATATGTCTAGAAAAAAGTATTCCTAAGTTTCATTTATTCTTTCATTTAATAGATGTTTATTAAGTGCTTGACATTTACTAGATATTGAGATACCTTCTGTATACAAAGATAAAGAAGATATTATCTCTGTTAGTATTGGAACCTAACCGATAGAAAGTACTGTGATTATAACAATAACTACAACTACTTACTGAAAAAAGTATATGTACTGCACATTAATATCATTTACATATAAGTGTACAAAGAAGCACAGTATATTATGGGTCGCTTATTGTACGTGTAGTGCTCAGGTGGGGTGTAAAAAATAGATTGTTGGGGGAACAGTATGTCCTGAATGAACTCTACCAGCTGATGAGCTGATGTTTTATGAACTCTGCCCCTACTTACATGCTAAAGAGATCCCAGGGGCTGAGATACAGCTCATATCATGCCATGACACTTGACTTTATGAAGGGGAGAGTGCTGGAAACTTAGGGTGGAGTTAAGTAGTCATGCTTGTTATAAAACTGGACACTTGGACCTGGAGAGGAACTTGCTTTTGCCTGCCTTCAGCATGCACCTGGGGTCCCAGGTCAGGTAGCTTTACCAGCAAGACATATTTACCAATTAATCTCTATCTCTCTGTCACTCTCTGTGCTCCCCTTATTTTTCATTTCCATTGCAAATAAACATTTTACTAATCTTTCTGTTTGCCTGCCTTTTGGTCTTGTTCTGTATTTTTTAAAATGTCATATTCACATTATAGCTTTTTAAAAAAGATATTTAAAATTTATTTATGCATACAAGAACTGATGTGTGGCCAGAGGTACAGGGGGTGAGAGGATTCACCAGAGACAGAGTGGGGAGCAGAATAGGCAGACTAACTGAAATACGCTGCTGAAGGGGGAGCAGTGGGCGAGACAGGAGAGGTCTGCTGTGCCATGTGGGTTAGCTCCCTGGCCAGGGATCTGGCTGGCAATAGCTTGATAGGGCCTAGACTTAACCCCTTGTGCCACCAGGGAGGGCCTTGTTCTTTTTTGAGAGCATGGGTGAGGACTCAACCCAGGCCATTCCATTTGCTTTTGTGATTGTCCTGTAACAGAATGGTCAGGACATTTTTCAAAGAGAATGTGTCTCTTTTCTTAAAAATAAACATATTAAAATATTTGATTATTGTAAGACTACTATAAACATCAAATGATATAAAAATATATTTGCAAGAAAAGTGTTGTTGACACCAATCAGTTGCTCATGAGCTGAGATACATACAATTAACAGTTAACATGTCAGTGCTTGTGTATGTGACAACCTATACATGGATTGATGGTTGTGTGCTCATTCACTGATAGGGTAAATGCCGATCAAACTAAGCCTTTAGATAGTATATTTAAAATATGTTTTAGATATTGTAGAAAAATGTATGTTTACTATTGTGTATTTTTTAAGAAAATTTCAAACAAAGTAAAGAAAATATTAGCATGAACTCCCATGAATTCATTATTCAATCTCAGTAATCATTAATTCATAACCACTCTTTTTAGTTTATTTTCCCAACCACTTTGCACCACCAACAGTTTATTTACTCACAAAACTTCCAGACTTCATATCACCATGTCAGTATGTTTACCTAAAAGATAAGGATTCCTTTTTCCCCAACATAATTGTAATACCTTTATTATGCTTCACAATAATAATATTACCTTAATACCATCAAATATCCAGTCAGAGTTCAAATTTCCCCCTTTGCCTCATAAATATTTTTTCAGTTGGTTTGATTGGCTAGGATTCAAATAAGCCCATGAATTCCATTTTGTCGGCATGTGAGAAATACGTAAAAGTTTAAGACTGGAAGTGGAAATTTACAAGGTTTTCTCTGAAGGGAGAAAGTGTTAGGGGGAAAGAATGTCATCTGTGACAATATCCCAGCATCCATATATTTGATATTCATCACCATGGAAATGGTGGCAAAAAGTGAAAGGGGGGAATTGTTAGGGGGAAAGGATGTCCTGAGCTAATTCCATGCAGGCTTTGTGGACTCCACCCCCACTCCAGACCAAAGCCATCAAGACATTGGCAAAGACAAATCCTGTCACCACCAAAGGGAAGGTTGCTTGGACCTGAGGGTGGGGTTAAGCAGCCAGGTTTGGTATGAAACTGTAACTTTCTTGGTGGTCCCCAAGAAAGGGGGAGGTTCCAGGTTCCCTGCCCCACCCAAGGGAGGGTGGAGCTGAGCAGGGAGAGGAGAAGCTGCAGAGGAGACTGGGGAAAGAAGCAAGATGGAGCCAGGAGACCTGGAGGAGGCGCGTGGAGCCTAGAGACATGTGAAGAAACTGCGCTTGTCTTTTGGTCGTGGACTGGGTGACACAGATGTGGGTGAGACCCGTGGGGAGGAGACAGTGGCAGCTTTTATCTTGATTTTGATTTTGCTCATTTCCTTCCAGGCTTTTCTGGTTGTTTTGTTAGGGGGAAAGGATGTTCTGAGCTAAACCCATACAGGCTTTGTGGACCCCACCCCCACTCCAGACCAAAGTCATCAAGACATTGGAAAAGACAAATCCTGTCACCACCAAAGGGAAGGTGGCTGGGACCTGAGGGTGGAGTTAAACAGCCAGGTTGGGTATAAAAACCAAACACATGGGCCTTGGGGCTCTCGCTCTGTCGCTCGCCTCCTGGCTTCATGGCTCCTGGCTTGCGGCCAGCTCTCAGAGTGCCATTAGGAATTCCTGATTGGCGGATTGGATAGGATGCATTTAAAACTTTGTCTCCCACTTTTCTCCCTGAGTTGTACATTTCCTCATTTCCCCTTTCCTTGTGAATAAACCTTTTATTAACCTTTCACGCGTGCCTGCAGTAGAGCATTGATAAGTCCTTTTAAGCACGCAGGTGAGGACCCACAGTCAGGCACCCGTTTTGTATCGGGGCTGCCCTATAACAGTTTCTGACCCTTTTTTGTGGGTCCCCACTGGAAGATGCTTTAGACTTATGGCAGGCTTTGGGGCCTTGCTTTGGGCCAATCCCATTTGGATGGCGTTTTACCCACGAGGGGCCAGGTAACTTTGGGTGCTTGATTTAGAAACTAGATTCTTTGCCTTTCCTGTATTGTTTCCTAATTATATTAAAGTTCCTTCCCATTAAAGTCTCATGTTTTGTGTTAATGCGGCGGATGGCAGAACCCTATATAAAATAGGCAGGTTTGCGGGGTTTGGGCTGCCCCTCTCCCTGCCCTGTAACAGATTTGGCACCCAACGTGATTTAGAACAGAGCCATCCGTGGTTAGTCAGCCCCATGGGGAAACTGGGCTTCCCTATGGCACTGGCTACCATAAGTGCAAATGTGATTTTTGGTTTCTCTGGTATGTTTTTTTTCATATGTAGATTTGCTGTTGAAAAACTGGCTTAGGCTTTGTGAAGATCTGTGTGTCTGTATGTAATTTCTTTGTAGTGACTTGCTAAGACATTTGATTTTGTGGAAATTGTTCTGTGCAACAGTTTTACTCAAAAGATTAGGCAGTACATTGGACCATGTGGCCAGATCAAAGATGGCGTCTGAGGCCACTTGGCGGGGCTCTTGTAAAATTCAGAGGTTCTTGTTGCTAGGACTTTGGAACTTTTTTTTCTTTCTTTTTGTAATCTCTGCTGTCTCATTAGCATTTCTAAAGGCAATAATGGTTCTTCAGTGATATGTTGCTTTGTCTTTGTCTACTTCCTGACTTCTGCTGATGGATTTTGCAAGCCAATTGTGGAGCAGTGGTGTTTAAATTAGCAAATGTATGCCTGGGTGTTAAGGAAAGAGTAGCCTTAAGCAGTAACTGGTGGTTGCTGGTAGCCTTGATGGATTCTTGAAGAGAACTTGAATTTTTGCAAAGTCTGGATCAGAAAAATTAAAAACATTTTGTCTGAGTATGAAAGGATTTGCTGCTGTGAATTTTGTCTACACAATTTGTTTTGGGCATGTTTGCCATTTTGAATGCCATTTTCAATTGCTGGTGTAAGACAAGATTCTAAGTTTCTGCTTCCTACTGAGGAAGGTCTGTTGTGGAAAGCACTCTTTAGGGTGCATCATGTAACTGTATACCAGGTTTTCATACCTGTGTTGTTGCTGTCCCTCCCTAGTGTGGGGGAGGTGTAATCTGTGCTTAGATGTTGAATCTGCTCTTTTTCAGCTTCTGTCCCAGAGGAGTGGCTAACAGAAGTAAGGAGATGACTCCTTTTAATTGAAAGTTAATTACTGATATTTTGATTTTGCTTTTTCAGGTTCTATTCCAGGAAACCCAAGGAGTGCCTGCTTGGTGGCTAACAAGAGATGACTCTTTTTACTTAAAAGTTAACTGTTACTATTGCTCTTTCAGTTGCTGTACAGAATACCCCAGGATTAACGTCTAATAAAAAGTCTTCAACACTGAAAACCCTAACGTGATAAACAAGGTCATGTAACTCTTGTGATTAATAAAACTTTTCCCTCCTATTTCCAAAGTCTTAGGTTTGTAGGATGACAACTGGAAACTGTTTTCTGCCAGCAACACTCCACATTTTTTTGGACTTTGACCTTTTTTTCTGAGCCAATGGAGTAAAACTGCAGTTACATACGATATTCCACATGGCATAACTAAAAAAACTGTCTTTGTCTATATGTTGTATGTCTGTATGTCCTTCTGTCTGTTTTGGCCTCGAGAGGTTGAAAAATTGGTATACATGGTGCCCATAGATGTTGAAAAAAAAAAATCCCCAGTTATGAGAAAAACACAAAGGTTATGGTTTCATTGTCAACATTGTACTACTGAACTAAGCCGGTGCCTTCATAGAGATTGAACATTGTTGTTTCTGTTATTTTTCTGATATTTATGGCAAAGCTTCTCAGAAATCTAAATTCATGCACAAATTTGGTAGCCTGTCATTTGGCTGATGCAAGGAAATTTTGTGGAACCTCAGCAGAGCTCCTGAGACACTCCACAAAGTTTCTCCCTTTCCTCCTGGGAAAGGCATTACGTGAATCTGTTCTATTTGTGGCTTACCCAATGAAGTAAAAATGGAAGGGAAGCATTGTCACTTGGGAAAATGGTAAAACTTTGGTATGTACAGAAATATTAACACTGGTTTTCAAAAATGTGTATAAAACCTCTCAGTACCTAATGATATGTATGTAAATTGTCAATGGTGTTTGTCGCCTTGTAATATTGTATACTTCGATTGTTTAATATCTACAGAAATTGTTTCTGGAAATATAGGGAGAAAAGGTCTCAACAGATTCCTATTGATGGAACTGTTGGGAGTAAAACTTTCCTACTAAGGACTGAATAGACCTGGAAATACACCTGATATTTACTAAGTTTTTTTTAACATAATACTGGTAATTTTTTTTGCATTTTGTTCTGAATCCACAAAGTTTTCTTGTTTTGGTGACCAGGATTTACAGCAAGGTTGCAATTTTTTTTTCCAGCAAAGCTAACCTGTGTTTGCATTTTCTCTCCCCTTGATACCAACACAGCATAAAAATAGTGGTAGTAATTTTTTTTTTTGCTACTTATCTCAGTCTGTTTTTGCATAACTTTCATAGGGATTTTGTTTGCTTAAACTAAAAAATTGGATATGAGTTTGATTGTGTGGCTTTGAATGGAGTTCTTCCAGAAAGTTGACGCAGAGCTGAACCAAGAAGAGGAGAACCTGTTTGCTTTGTTCGTAGGGTTCCAGAGACCTCCAAAGAAGGTGAGGAAGCTTGCCTCCATTGGCAGGACTGGACAACCAGGCCAACAAAAAAGCCCTGGTACCCTCGAGAAGAGGAAAGCCCAAGTGGAGTCTGATGAGACCAACTTTGTTCCTGATGCCTACATGGACCGGATGCCAACTGTTCGCTCTGATCCTATATGGAGTATTTCAACAAAGCGAGATAAAATTGCTGTTTAGTTATTCTGCCCTGTGATTTTATGCAAAAATAGGTAAAATGGTTTAAAAGTAGATTTAGTTTGCGAACTTTTGCTATGCTGTTGAAACAATTTGGGATCAAATTTGAGAGAACTTTTTTTTTTACATAAGTTCAACCAATTTTAAGATTTTTTTCCCCTGTGATTTTGATATATTTGCTGTCTTGTTTAGCTAATGCTTCAGATTTTTTTTTTCGTTTGGCTAGGATAATGGACTATTTTCCAGTAATGGAAAACTGTCATACAGGACATTCATGGACAATGATGCTGACTAATTGTTCCTTCTCTTACACACATTGTAACCCTGAAAAAGGACTTCTCCTAAGACTACACCCTGAGATCTGTGCCACCATAGATATGCGGAATAAAAATTAAAAGGGGGGATTGTAACCGGGTGGTCCCCAGGAGAGGGGGAGGTTCCAGGTTCCCTGCCCCACCCAAGGGAGGGTGGAGCTGAGCAGGGAGAGAAGAGGCCGCAGAGGAGACTGAGGAAGGAAGCAGGATGGAGCCAGAAGGAGACCTGGAGGAGGCGCGTGGAGCCTAGAGACACGTGAAGAAACTGTGCTTGCCTTTTGGTCGTGGACTGGGTGACACAGATGTGGGTGAGATGCATGGGGAGGTGACAATGGCAGCTTTTATCTTGATGTTGATTTTGCTCTTTTCCTTCCGGGCTTGTCTGGTTGTTTCTGACCCTTTTCTGTGGGTCCCCACTGGAAGATGCTTTGGACTTAGGGCAGGCTTTGGGGCCTTGCTCTGGGCCGATCCCATTTGGATGGAGTTTTACCCACGGGGGACGGGTAACTTTGGGTGCTTGATTTAGAAACTAGATTCTTTGTCTTTCCTGTATTGTTTCCTAATTATATTAAAGTTCCTTCCCATTGAAGTCTCATGTTTTGTGTTAATGTGGCGGATGGCAGAACCCTATAGAAAATAGGCAGGTTTGCGGAGTTTGGGCTGCCCCTCTCCCTGCCCTATAACAAAACCAGACACATGGGCCTTGGGGGGCTCATCCTCTCGCTCGCCTCCTGGCTTCATGGCTCCTGGCTTGTGGCCAGCTCTCAGAGTGCCATTTGGGATTCCAGATTGGCGGATTGGGTGGGACGCATTTAAAACTTTGTCTCCCACTTTTCTCCCTGAGTTGTACATTTCCTCGTTTCCCCTTCCCTTGTAAATAAACCTTTTATTAACCTTTTGCGTGTGCCTGCAGTAGAGTATTGATAAGTCCTTTTAAGTGCTTGGGTGAGGACCAGTCAGGCAACCGGTTTTGTAGGGGGGGGGGGCTGCCCTATAACAAAAGAAGGGAAGAGAGCAGTCACTCTTTTACCTTAGGACCTTTATTCTTGTTCTGTGTTCCCAGAACGCATTTCCTCCAGATATTCCCAGGGCCAAATCCCTTATATACATTGTATTTTTGCAAACAAGTTCGCTTCTTAGGCACTGCTGCTGTCTTGGTTTGGATTCCCTGGGAAGCGGACTCTGAAATGGAGACTTGCGTGCAGGAAGTTTATAAGGGTGTGCTCTAGAATCAATACCTATGGAAAAGTAGTCATGGGGAGGAGTAGGAGTTGAAGTAACATTACAGAAGTTGAACTAAATGCTGTCTCAATGGAAACTTTAGCCATCCCACAGGTGTTTTAAAAATGAATTAGGGGGCCTCCCTGGCAGCCTAGGAGTTAAGTCTCAGTGCTCTCAACACTATGGCCTGAGGGGTGGTGCCTGGTGATTCTTTTACAATGACCATCACTCTCCATATCCCCATCTCCAGGCAGTGCCTCAGGATTTTTTACTTTTCTATGTAGCTTGTTTAACAACTATGTTAATTATTTTTACCCCTATCTCCAGCTCCTGGCCTCTGGTGAGCCAACTTCTGATCTTGTGATACCTCCTTTTCAACTTTTCTATTTTTAGCCTCCATCACCAATATTCACCACACATACCCTAACCTCCTTATTTCAAGTTGCAAACTTTCACCCAAACTTTCCCTCCCCTGCTCTTATCATTTAACATACCATAAAATTATTGATTTTATTTATTATCTCTCTCTCCCAATTAGACTGATTTTTGTGGACAGGGATTTTTGTCTATCTATATGATGGAGGTTAAGAGTAATGAGACACAGGGCAAGCTAGGGTTATTAGGCAGTTTCAGGGACAGTGCAGGAGGGGACCTCTGAAGAATTTAGGGAGGCTTCAGAGATAAGGACAACCAAGGGAATGTAACCAATTCCACTGGGAAAAACAAACATCCTAGGACCAGACAATATTGTTATCGATGGTCCTGGTTTTCTTCAGGTGATAAAGATAAAGTGTAGAGATGCTCACCCCGAAGACTAGGCCATAAAGATAAAGTGTAGAGATGCCCATCCAGAAGACTGGGCCATAAAGATAAAGATGTAACAAAAGGGGAAAGACAAACCTGTTAGATAAGGAGTGTGAAGATCCCCCACTCAGTAGCAAATTAAGTGAGACAGCCAAGAACTGACCACACAAAGAGACTGGTGGAGCTTTAGAATAATGAGGGAAAGAAGGTATATATTCCCTGAGACACAACTCCACTTTGGCTTCCTTGCCCCTCCCAGGCCTGGTTCCCTGGCCTGGGAGTCCCACTTTATTTCTGCTCTTTTTCTCCTCAATGAACTTTTTCTTTCTCTAAACAAACCTGCCTCTTCTCGCTTGCTTGCCTGAGCATCTGCGAAGTTCCTGCTGCGGCTTCGTGAGACACCAACCTGTGGGGGTCTAGTGGCTGGGGCTCTGCGCTGCTCCTGTAGCCTGGGCTCCGTTCCTGGCTGGGAGACTAGGCCTGACAATTGTGGTATCAGTAGGACATTTAGGAAGGCAGCATCACAAGACCAGAAATTGGAAGTGGAGGTAGAAATGATTGATGCAGTTGTTAAACCAGCTATAGAAATGAAAAATCCTTAGGCACAGGCTGCTATAGAAAAAGTGGACCACCATAGAAAGTATCTGGAGGCACAGACTAGGGGTGGGAGATTGAGGGCCATTATAGAGAATCAGTGGTCTTTACAAACCAACCTAGTCACACCCTAAACTTATTTTAACAATAGATTACAATTCCACAAAGGAATTAGCCTTAGTACTAATACTGTTACAGGGCAGGGAGAGATGCACCCCAGACCCCCCCAAAACCTGCCTGCTCTAAATGGGTTCTGCCATCTGCCACATCAACACAAAACATAATGAGACTTTAATGGGAAGGAACTTTAATACAATTAGGAAACAATACAGGAAAGACAAAGAATCTAGTTTCTAAATCAAGCACCCAAAGTTACCCGTTCCCTCGTGGGTAAAACTCCATCCAAATGGGATTGGCCCAGAGCAAGGCCCCAAAGCCTGCCACAAGTCTAAAGCATCTTCCAGTGGGGACCCACAGAAAAGGGTCAGAAACAACCAGACAAGCCCGGAAGGAAGAGAGCAAAATCAAAATCAAGATAAAAGCTGCCATTGTCTCCTCCCCACGGGTCTCACCCACATCTGTGTCACCCAGTTCACGACCAAAAGACAAGAGCAGTTTCTTCACGTGTCTCTAGGCTCCATGTGCCTCCTCCAGGTCTCCTTTTGGCTCCATTCTGCTTCTTTCCTCAGTCTCCTCTGCAGCCTCTTCTCTCCCTGCTCAGCTCCACCCTCTCTTGGGTGGGGCAGGGAACCTGGAAACTCCCCCTTTCCTGGGGCCCACCCTGTTACAATACTAATTATGTAAGTACAATTTTTGCACTGGCAAAATGCAGTTCTTGCTGCCTACATGCGTGTGTACAAGTGTCTTTTTCTCCTTTCCTTTCTTTTAATAAACCTAACTTTTTGGATATAACCAAATGCCTTTATCTCTGCAAACTCACCACATTCCACTGAAAGGGAAACTCTGATGAAACATTTCTCAGAGGTAACCCAAGGACCCCCCCCCAACCCAAAATCTCATCAAAACTGTTATAGGACAGGGAGAGGGCTACCCCAAAACCACCAAACCTGTTCGATCCAAATAGGTTCTGCCACCTGCCGATTCAAAACATACTCTGGTGTGTAAGCCCTTCAATGGAAAGAACTTTAATACAATGAGTGTGCAATACAGAAAAGGGGAAGACTATAGTTTCCAAATCAAGCACCTGAAGTTATCCATCCCCTCGGGTAAATGCCCAGCCAAACAGAGTTGGCCCCAAGCAGGACCCTCTGAGGCCCAAAAGCCTGCCACAAGTCTAAGGCAACTCCTGGTCAGGATAGGAAAGGGTTAGAAACAACCAGAAACGTCTGAGAAGAAAAGAGCAAAATCAAAATCAAGATCAACGCTGCCATTGTTACCCTCCCCGCAGGTCTCACTCACATCTGTTTCAACCAGTCTAGGACTGAAAAGCAAATTCAGCTTCTTAACGTGTCTCTCTGCTCCACATGCCTCCTCCAGGTCTCCTTGTTCTCCATCCTTTTTCCTACCCTAGTCTCCTCCCCAGCTTCTCTCCTCCCTGCTCAGCTCCACCTTCCCTTGGGTGGGGCAGGGAACCTGGAACCTCCCCTTTTTCTGGGGACCACTCTGTTGCAAAACAACATCATGTATACTTTTTTATTGCTATATTTCCAGCATCTAGAATATTGTCTGCACATACATAGTAAGTGTTCAACAAGTACTGATGTCTGGATTATGCACACACACACACACACACAAAGCCCATATAGCTATCAACAAAGATATAAAACGTGGGCGGAGCAACATGGCAGCGAGGAGACGCTGCGAGTAAGATCTCCCATTAAAAAAAGTTAATAGGGAGGAAAAGCGGCAGGTCCCAGTGAGAACTGGGACACGGAAGATAAACGGACGACTCCAGCAAACTGCCCGAAAAAGAAAGTTGCCATAAAAGAGGACCAGAAGGGAGGGAAGCGCAGAACCCTGCTCCCCTCCCCCGCCCACAAAGTCGGCACTCTCCGACCGGCAGAGAGGAGGGAAACAACAAACCAAAACGGCCAACAAGAAAAACGGACGCAGCAAGTGGGACTGTGAGTGGAAAGGAACTATTTCAGCCACCACACCCCGTGAACGGGAGCTGTGGAGAACCCTGCAGGATCCGCCGCGGAGGTGAGCTCCAGGCGCCATTAAAGAGAGCCCAGCGCCCCAGGAGGAGACCAGCACCAGCACACAGCCCCAGCCGCCCGGTAAGCTTGCGCGGAAAGCAGCGCGCTGATCCAGATCGGATCCCAGCTGCCCAGGTCCCCGCGCCTGCGACCTAGGCTTGCGGGGAGACCGTGGAGGCCCTCCCTGAGTGAGCAGGAACAAGGCGCCCAGGCAGGGGAGCGGGATTCAAAAGGCGCCATTCCCGCGCCACTGATCTGGGCTACAGCCCGCATCCTGGAACTGAGGGCTTTGGAACTGAGACCCGGGGCACAAAATTAGGGGCGAGGGTTCCCCACGACGGTGGGGCACAAGGCAGACACAGCACCCCAAAGCCGTTGAGGTGTACCCTACCATCCCCGCTCTGCTCCCTGTCCCACGGGGTGGAAAATCAGCTCCCCAAGGGCTCTAGGAGAGATCTCTGGCGCCACCTAGCGACTTGAAGCCAGCAGAAGCTCCTGAAGGAGCTAGTGGCCAGCTGGGGAGTTAGCCCACACCGGGCCCCTTCCGAACAAGTAGTCTGAGCCCACAGGGAGAGCAAGCACCCACAGCCGGGGCAGACCAGGCGCGCAGAAGAGTGTGCCTGAGACCAGACGCACAGGGAGTGTGTCCCACATCACCATTTTAGAACAGGGACATTTCTTCAGTAAAGACTACCTGCAGAAGGCTTCCTCAGGAGCCAGAGGTGAGCGGGGGAAGTTCGCCCACGCCAGACCCCCTCTGGCCTGCAGTCCAAGCCCAGAGGGGGAGCAGGAACCCACCGCCGGGGCAGACCAGGCGCACAGGGGAGTGTGTCCCCACATCGGCATTTTAGAACAGGGACCTTTCTCCAGTAAAGACTGCTTGAAACTGACAGATGACTCCTGGAGGAACCAGAGGGGAGCAGAGAAGCCCACCCAAGATGCCGGCCAGTCCCAAGAACACAGTGTCCCTACGCATACGGCAAATTAGAAAACAGACAGTAGGGAGGAGAAGAACCACACGCAACCTAGCAACTCTCCAGAGAAAAAGCACACCACAAAAAGAAAACCAGCCCCCAGATTGCAACGACAATAACTTGGAAGAATTTCTGAGCCTTCCAGAAAGAGAATTTAAAATTGCCGTGATTAAAAACTGACAGAAGTCATAAAGGAAAACAATGATAAGGGAAAAATAATCAACGATCAGAAGAATGCAATTGAGTCCCTAGAGAGGGAAAACAATGGTCAGAAGAAAGAAATTGAGTCCCTAAAGAGGGAAGTAAAAGAAATGCAGGAGATCAAAGAATTAATGGAAGAACTAAAGAATTCTGGGAAAAGCAATGAAAGCAGAATAGATGAAATGGAAGAACGAATAAGTAATCTTGAAGACACAGAAATAAAAAGAACCAAAACAGAAAAGGAAAGAGAAGTACGAAGGAAAAAGAACGAGGAAAGACTTCGGGAACTATCTGACTCCATGAGGAAAGGAAATATAAGAGTTATAGGAATACCAGAAGGAGAGGAGAGAGATGTAGGAACAGAGAAAATATTCAAAGAGATAATTGAAGAGAACTTCCCAAATGTGAAGAAGGAGCTGAAAATTGATATACAAGAAGCAAGAAGAACACCAAACTTCCACGACGAAAGGAAAAATACAGCAAGACACATAATAGTAAAGCTCCCAAGAATCCAGGACAAGGAAAAAATAATGAAGCTGGCAAGAGGGAAGAAACAGATAACATTCAAAGGAAAACCAATCAGGCTGACATCAGACTTCTCCGAAGAAACACTACGGGCAAGGAGAGAGTGGAGGGACATAGTCAACAGACTCCAAGAAAACAGATGCCAACCAAGAATACTCTATCCCGCAAAGCTCTCCTTCCTCTTTGAAGAAAGAATATGGACCTTCCCAGACAAACAGAAACTCCGGAATTTCATTGCAACTAAACCCCCACTCCAAAAAATACTACAAGGAGTCCTAAAGCCAGAACCTCAGAGGGATGAATAACAATGAAAGAAGGCCAAAAAAAAAAGTTATTAAAAGAATAAATAAATAAAATCAAAGGAAAGACAAACACAATGGCAAATACAGATGTTAACATATCAATATTAACTCTAAATGTAAATGGACTAAACTCTTCAATAAAAAGACACAGAGTTGCAGCCTGGATTAAGAAACAAAACCCAACCTTTTGCTGTCTCCAGGAAACACATTTAGCTACAAAAGATAAAAATAGGCTGAAAGTTAAAGGATGGAAAACAATCCTACAAGCAAATGGACCAAAAAAGAAAGCAGGAACAGCTATACTTATATCAGATAAAACAGACTTCAAACTCAAAAAAATAAAAAGAGACCCCAATGGTCACTACATTATGATCAAGGGGACAATACTTCAAGAAGAAATAACACTCATTAACATATACTCACCAAACGAAGGAGCACCAAAATATATCAGACAACTGTTGTCCTCTCTGAAAACAGACATCAGAGAAAACACATACGTAGTGGGAGACTTCAACACACCACTATCAACAATGGATAGATCAACAAGGCAAAAAATAAGTAAAGAAACCAAAGCTCTAAATAAGGACCTAGAGCAATTGGGCTTAACAGACATCTATAGAACACTAAACCCCAAAAAAACGGAGTACACATTTTTCTCAAGCGCACACGGATCATTCTCCAGGATCGATCACATACTGGGGCAGAAGACAAACATCAACAGATACACCAAGATTGAAATCATATCAACCATCTTTTCTGACCATGAAGGCATCAAACTAGAAATAAACCATAAAAAGAAGGCAAGGAACTTTCCTACCTCATGGAGATTAAAAACCACACTACTGGAAGACCATTGGACTAATGAGGAGATCGAAGAAGAAATTAAAAAAATTTTTGAATTGAACGACAAGGAGGACATCAATATCCTAAATGTATGGGATGCAGCAAAAGCAGTAATAAGAGGAAAATATATAGCAATAGAAGCTCACATCAAGAAACAAGAAAGAACGCAAAGAAACAACCTAATCTCGAAGCTCAAAGATCTAGAAAAAGAACAACAAAAAAACCCCAAAACCAGTAGAAGAAGAAATAATAAAAACCAAAGCAGAAATAAATGAAATTGAAACTAAAAAAAAATCCAAAAGATCAATGAAACCAAGAGCTGGTTCTTTGAAAAAATCAATAAAATAGACAAACCCCTAGCCAGGGTCACAAAGGAAAAAAGGGAGAAAGCACAAATAAACAAATAAAAGAGGAGAAATCACAACAGACACAGCAGAAATCAAAAGAATAATCAGTAACTACTATGAACAGTTATATGGAAACAAGTTTAACAATCTAGAGGAGATGGACAAATTCCTACAACTCTACAATCACCCAAAGCTAGATAAAGAAGAAATAGAACACCTAAACAGACCAATTACAATTAGCGAAATTGAAATGGTAATCAAAAACCTCCCCAAAAACAAAAGCCCAGGACCTGATGGATTTACAAATGAATTCTACCAAACATTCAGAGATGAATTAGTGCCTATCCTTCACAAACTCTTCCAAAAAATTGAGAAGGAAGGGACAATACCAAACATGTTTTATGAAGCCAACATTACACTAATACCAAAACCGAACAAGGACAACACAAAAAAGGAAAACTACAGGCCAATCTCCTTAATGAACACTGATGCAAAAATCCTCAATAAAATTTTAGCTATCAGAATCCAACAATGTATCCATAAGATAATTCACCACGACCAAGTAGGATTCATTCCAGGGGCACAAGGATGGTTTAACATCCGAAAATCAATCAACGTTATCCAACACATCAACAAAAAGAAATATAAAAACCATATGATAATATCAATAGATGCTGAGAAAGCTTTCGACAAAGTGCAACACCCATTCATGATAAAAGCCCTTGAAATTCTTGGGATACAAGGAACATACCTCAACATCATAAAGGCCATCTATGACAAGCCAACAGCCAGTATCATTCTCAATGGTGAAAAGCTGAAAGCAATTCCATTAAGATCTGGAACAAGACAAGGATGTCCACTCTCACCACTGCTTTTCAATATAATACTGGAAGTCCTAGCCAGGGCAATAAGACAAGAGAAAGACATCCAAGGAATCCAAATAGGAAAAGAAGAAGTCAAACTATCACTATTTGCAGACGATATGATATTATACATAGAGAACCCCAAAAACTCCACAGAAAAGCTAATTCAACTCATCAATCAGTTCAGTAAAGTGGCAGGATACAAAATCAACACGCAAAAGTCAGTAGCCTTCCTATACACAAACAATAAATCTGAAGAAGAAGAAATCAAAAAAACCATCCCTTTTGTTATTGAAACAAAAAAAATCAAATATTTGGGAATAAATCTAACAAAAGAGGTAAAGGACCTATACAAAGAAAACTATACAACACTGTTAAAAGAAATAGAAGAAGACACAAAGAAATGGAGAGACATCCCCTGCTCGTGGATTGGAAGAATAAATATTATTAAAATGGCCATCCTTCCAAAAGCAATATACAGATTCAATGCTATTCCAATCAAAATTTCAATGTCATTCTTCAAAGAAATAGAACAATTATTGATGAAATTCATATGGAATCACAAAAAACCCCGAATAGCCAAAGCTCTCCTGAAAAAAAAAGAAGGGAATGGAGGCATCACACTCCCAGACTTCAAACTATACTACAAAGCCATAATCATCAAAACTGCATGGTATTGGAACAAGAACAGACATACAGACCAATGGAATCGAATAGAAAACCCAGAAATAAACCCACAGATTTATGGTCAACTAATCTTTGACAAAGGAGCAAAGAATATGCATTGGAGCAAAGAAAGTTTGTTCAATAAATGGTGCTGGGAAAACTGGGTCGCTACATGCAAAAGAATGAAGCTTGACCACTACCTCACACCATACACAAAAATCAACTCAAAATGGATTAAAGAACTAGACATAAGACCTGAAACCATAAAATATATAGAAGGAAATATAGGCGAAACACTACGTGATCTGCACATCAAAGACATCTTTACAGACACATCACCCAAAGCAGTGATAGTGAAGGCAAAGATAAACAGCTGGGACTACATCAAATTAAAGAGCTTTTGCACAGCAAAAGAGACAATAACAAAAACAAAGAGAAACCCCACCAACTGGGAGAACATTTTTGCACCCAACACTAATGATAAAGGACTGATCACAAAAATCTGCAAAGAGCTGATGAGACTCAACAACAACAAAGAAAATAATCCAGTCAAAAAATGGGCAGAAGAGCTAAAAAGAAACTTCTCTGAAGAGGAAATGCAAATGGCCAACAGGCATATGAAAAATGTTCAACATCACTTGTCATCAGGGAAATGCAAATCAAAACTACCATGAGATACCATCTTACACCAGTGAGAATGGCACATATTAAAAAAACTAGCAACAACAAATGTTGGCGAGGGTGTGGAGAAAAAGGAACTCTTCTGCACTGTTGGTGGGAGTGCAAACTGGTCCAACCACTGTGGAGAGCTGTGTGGAGATTTCTGGACCTACTAAACATAGAGCTTCCATATGATCCAGCAATTCCACTCCTAGGTATTTACCCAAAGGACACAGAAACATCCATTCCAAAGAACACCTGCACCCCTATGTTTATAGCAGCACTGTTTACAATAGCTAAGCTTTGGAAACAACCCAAATGCCCAAAAATAGATGACTGGATCAAGAAGATGTGGTACATATATACCATGGAATATTACTCAGCATTCAAAAAAGATAAACACATGCAATTTGCAGCAACATGGATGGCGCTGGAAGGGATCATGCTCAGCAAAATAAGCCAAAAAGAAAAAGAAAAATACCGGATGGTCTCACTCATAGCAGGAATCTAGAAAACTTAAATAAGGGACCAGGAAAATGAATAACTATAAGAAAGTGAAAATCAAAATCAACAAAAAACTATGAACCAGAGACACTTTTAGGGGGGCGGGGGCGGGAGGGGAGGGATTGGGGTCAGAATGGGGGGGCTGCAATTGTATGGGGAATATAACAATAAAATTTATAAAAAAAAAAAACAAAGATATAAAACAATAATTCATTAAAAATAAAATTTAAGGGCCTCCCCGGTGGCGCAGTGGTTGAGCGCTGGTCTGTGAAGCTGCCCGCAGCCTCTGCAGCGCTGGTTAGATCCCCGGCCACAGGCGAGGGTCCCCACATGGCGCTCAGACCTCTCCTGCCGCCCGCTGCTCCCCTCAGCAGTGTCCTCAGTCTGTCTGCCTGTTCTGCTCCCCGCTCTGATTCTGGTGAATTCTCTCACCCTCCCGCGCTTCCGACTGTGCCCAGTGCTTGTATAAATAATTAAATAAATCTTTTAAAAAAGAAAATAAATAAAATTTAAAATTAATATCGACAGGGGAAAATTATAAAAAAGAAAGTTGGCCATTATTTAAAAATACTGAATGTGGTTAATGAGCACATGGA
This sequence comes from Talpa europaea, assembly GCF_964194135.1. Taxonomy (NCBI): domain Eukaryota; kingdom Metazoa; phylum Chordata; class Mammalia; order Eulipotyphla; family Talpidae; genus Talpa; species Talpa europaea. Next base: position 40,223,090 of record NC_140075.1, on the reverse strand, counting down.
GATTCAATATATAATCCTTTCTAATTTTGTATGTTTAAAATTTGTCCACTTAAAAACTCTAAAAAAAGTTTGAGTTTATTTCTCACTAGTGGAGCGAGTAATGAGACTGTTTTTCTTTCCTCTTCTTTCTCCCAAAGGTATTCTGAAATACAATTAAACATCTTCCTCAGTGGAACAGAAAATCAATACCTCTGCTCTAGTGCTCTAAAATCCATCCTTAAGGTATCCCCAAGGACATGCTGCTGCCTTGGGGATCCCAAGTCACTTAACTGCCAAAGCCCCTGCAGGGCTAATGGTGCAATTTCAGTTTTGTTCTCTTAGGATGTCAATACTTTATGGCCAAGGCAGAGGTTTGCCTATTTTGTTGATTTTTTTCAAAGAACTATTTTTTTTTAAAGATTTATTTATTTATTTATACAAGCACTGGGTACAGTCAGAAGCACGGGAGGGTGAGAGAATTCACCAGAGTCAGAGTGGGGAGCAGAGCAGGCAGAAGGACCGAAGTACACTGCTGAGGGGAGCAGCGGGCGGCAAGAGAGGTCTGCGTGCCATGTGGGACCCTCCTCTGGTGGCCGGGGAGCAGCCGGGGATCGAACAGGCACTGCAGAGGCTGCGGGCAGCTTCGCAATCCAGCGCTCAACCGCTGCGCCACCGGGGAGGTCCCCAAAGAACTATTTTTTTATTTCACTGATATTTTGAATTGTCTTTGATTTCTATTTCCTTTATTTCAGCTCTTATTCTTGTTAAGGGCCTCCCTGGTGGCCTAGAGGTTAAGTCTCAGGGCTGTCAATGCTATGGCTTGTCTTCACTCCCCCACCAGGCAGCTTACCCACATGGCACAGCAGACCTCTCTTGTCTCACCCACTGTTCCCCTTAGCAATGTATTTCAGTCAGTCCATCTATTCTGCAGCCCACTCTGTCTCTGGTGAATCCTCTCACCCCCTGCAACTCTGGCCTGTGCCCCAGTTCTTCTATGCCAAAAAAAAACAAACTAATTTTTGTTAGGTAATTAATTTAATCCCTGATAACAGCCCAGGTTGATATGATTAAAGGTGACTCTCTTAGGTTGCATGTTATCAAATTTTAATGTATGTAAAAATCACATTTTTTTTAAGATTTATTTTATTTATTTATGCTTACAAGAACTGGGTGCTTGATTTGGAAACTATTCAATATATTCTTTGTCTTTTTCTTATCTTCACTTTATTGCACACTAATTTTATTCAAGTTTCTTTCCATTAAAGGTCTTATATACTAGAGTATGTTTTGTCCTAACGTGGCAGATGGCAGAACCTACCTAGAGCAGGCAGATTTGGGGGTCCTGGGGTGTCCCTCACCCTGCCTGCTAGCAGTGGGTATCTGAAGTGAGGTTTCCAGCATGTTGCTGGATATATGAGTCTTGCGTTCAAGGGAGAGGACTTGGCTAGAGTGTAAATTTGGAAAATGATTGCATATGGATGGTATTTAAAGACTTAAAACTGAATGAAATCATCATCTTAGTGAAGTCTGAAATGAGAAGAGGTCTAATTTCAGCTTTGGGGCCCTGAAGTTCTAGGAAGTGAAATAAATAAGAATCAAATAAAGAGATTCAGAAGAAGCAGCCAAAATGATAGCAAGATGGTCAAGCAAGTGATTTGTTCTGGAAACCAAGTGGAGAAAGTATTCCAAGGAAGAGAGTTATAAACTGAGACAGATGTTGAGAGTCACATAAGATGAGGTCAGAGAAAATAATGTGAGATTTAGTAGCACGGAGGGCTTTGTGACCTTGAGAACAGTCTTAAGGTAAATGCTGGTGAAGTCGTGTTTTGGAGATGTTGGATTTGGAGAGAAGGGTCTATTGGGCACACTCTGAGAAAAGTTTCACTAGAGCTCCCCTTTCAGCTCCATCAGCAAGTTAGTTTCCCAGGCGAGTTTCTCCATGACACAGAGATGCTAGATCCAAAAAAGCAAATTTATTATGAAAAAGGAGAGAAGGAAAAGGACTCTTGCATAGATGCAAGCACTGCCCTGAAAGGGACAGGTTTGCTAGAAGTGAGGCCTGCATGGTCGCAGGAGGGCAGCCTTGTGAGGAGTGCTCGCTGCCTCTGCAGAGGGAGGTCAGTGAAGAGAAGCAAGAGCATGGTATAGGTCACCGGCTGGCAGGCAGACTGCTGCCCTGCGTAGGGTGAGTTTGCTGCAAGGAGCTCCTGCATAGGCACGGCGGGCAGAAGGGCTGCAGCTCCTTCTGTGCAAAAGGAAAAGATTTTTGAAAAGAAGCACCAATATAGTCACAGGTGGTCGAAGAACTGCTGCCCCGTGCCAGTGCAGAGATTGCATTGCTATAGTCGTCGTCTTCTCTTTGGAGGGGCTCATTCCTTTGTGGAGTGCTTGTTGTTGATTTTGGTTAACTATGTAGAATTTGAAAGGGACCAGGGAGATTCTACTGTGGCCCTCAACCTCCAAATCTTTATGTCTGGTCTGCACCCCATGATGCTCTAACAGCAGGCTGACACTTTGCTTTGTCTGTGCCTTGGCACCTAAGGATTTTTAGTTTCTATAGCTAGATTAATGGTTATGTTAATCCCTCCCCTCTCCAACCCCCACCTGCCAGCTCCCGGCATAGTGTGAGCCAGGTTTCTGGTCTTGTGGCTCCTCCTTTCCAACATTTCTATTCCCATCCTCCATCACTGGGGTGAAACCTGCCTGGACCGGATCCCGAGGGAATGGGGCAGGAGACATTGGAAACAGTAAGCATTGACACATCTTCCAAAGAGTTTAAAGGGAGAGAGGAGAAGAGTAGGAAAGGGAGAGTTTGTTTTTTTTTGTTTAAGATGGTAGAAATTCGGGCCTCCCCAGTGGCGCAGTGGTTGAGCTCTGGGCTGCAAAGCTGCCCGCAGCCTCCGCAGCGCCAGTTCGATCCCTGGCCGCCGGCGAGGGTCCCACATGGCGCGCAGACCTCTCCTGCCGCCCACTGGTCCCCTTCGCAGTGTACTTCGTCAGTCTGTCTGTTCTGTTCCCCGCTCTGACTCTGTGAATTCTCTCCCGCGCTTCTAACTGTACCCAGTGCTTGTATACACAAACAAACAAACAAATAAATAAATCTTTAAAAAAATGGTAGAAATTCTATATATTTATGTGTTGATAGGAATAATCCCGCAGAAGGCAAAAAATATTGATGTAATGACAGAGAGGGAAGAATTACTGGATTCTAGTTTTGAACAGATGAGAGGGTTAACTAGACCACAAGCTGCCAGGCTGGGTATTATGATCACTTTGTCTGTAGGAACTGGAGGAACACTGAAAGTTTGAGTGTAGGTGTAGGTAGATGCAGGTGGTAGATGATTTGTGGAAACCCTCTTGTGGTGGTTTAAGTCTTTTCACTGAGCAGGAAGCAAAGACATCAACTGAGAAGTGAAATAATGTTGTCATAAACAATTTAGTACATGCCTTTGAAGCATATTTGTATGCCTTTCTGTTGGAAATACACCTAAGAGTAGAAATGTTGGGTTATGTGGGATGCAAATGGAACCAAATAAAATTTTTAGGATTATTTTTTCCCTGATTTTTGAAAATAGAAAATAAAAAATGCTTAAAAAATAATGATCTGTAACTGCCTGTCCTAGAAATGAGTATTACCAATGTTTATATTTTATTTCAATATATTAATTTTTAAATGTGATTAATTCTGGCAGGAAAGCAAATTTTATGTATACTTTGATTACAACTATAAAAATATCTTCAGATGAGAAAGGACTAGAATATAATAGTATTACTAGCATTAATGAAAATATTGTGATTTCTTTTACCTTTCTAAAAATTTTTGAAATCTGGTATTTGTAATGAGAAAAGTTAACATTATAAAGTTAAAAACAAGTTATTTGAAGTAACCCACAAAGAAAACTTCTAGAATTACCGCACAACTGAACTGACCTAGTAGTATTTTCCAAAGTGATCCTACCTTTTTCCATTCATGCGGCATTGGATATCACCTTATAGGATTGGGTTTACAAGAAGGTACTCTTGAAATAACAGAAGGAAGTACTTGGTTCCTCTTGGGTATTTGATCCAATATTTAGGACATACTGCCACCACGTGGATGCTAGGATGTAGTTTGGGTTCCTTGATTTGAGCACAGCCTTCCTGTAAACTCCAATTCTATACAGAAAGTAAGAATAAGCCAGACCATGGATGTGTATGAATCTCTAGAGAAACTTTGGGAGCTTGGCTTGAACCAGGCAGGTTAATGCTCATGGTTACACATGTGTGTGTGAACCAAGAAGGGAGATGAAATCCCAACTAGCAGGACTGAACACTTTCTGCACACTGAGTAATGTCCCTCAGTTCCAATTTTAGAATGTATCCTATGAAAATAATAATGGATGTGCAAAGATTAACCTTATATTTATCATGTTTTTTATATCAACAGAAATAAGAATGTAAACATCCAGTGATAAGAATTAAATGAATAAGCAATACTCTGACCATTAAATGAATAAGCAATACTCTAAAAAAATGAATAAGCAATAAATCTTGTGTTATGACAAAGAATGATGATTATGATATATTTTTAGTGAAGAATGCATATCACAAGGTATTATTCAACACATACAGCTGACAGACTATAAGGGTATAAATCAAAATGTTAATAGCAATAAAAATGAACATATATTCAGCGCTTACTATGTACAGGCAGATTAAAATATATGGCTTGAACCCACTTAATATCCTCTTCTAAAACTTAGTCTAGGGCCTCCCCTGGTGGTGCAGCGGTTGAGCACTGGGTTGCGAAGCTGCCTGCAGCCTCTGTAGCGCCGGTTCGATTCCCGACTGCCGGGCGAGGGTCCCACATGGCGCTCAGACCTCTCCTGCCACCCGCTGCTCCCCTCAGCAGTGTACTTCAGTCCTTCTGCCTGCTCTGCTCCCTGCTCTGGCTCTGGTGAATTCTCTCACCCTCCCGCGCTTCTGACTGTACCCAGTGCTTGTATAAATAAATAAATAAATCTTAAAAAAAAAAAAGAAACCATTTAAAAAAAATAAAACTTAGTCTATCACATGTTTCCTGCTTCTTCCATTTTCAGCCTTTCTTGCACCCTGAACCTCCTTGGCAGTCTAGTCAAGCATATGGACTCCAGAAGGATATTTAAGAATACTTAATATAAAACACATTGCATTCAACAGGGAACAATTTACCTTTAAATATAATCATTAAAATATCTAAAAAGCACTTTTGTGACACAACTGTATATGAAGATACTTCTTTATTAATATATTAATTAAGATATAATAGGAGTTGTAATAATTGCTAAGTGGAAATATTAATACATATTTCAGGATAATTACAGCAACTGTGATCTAAATAAAAATACTTGATCTCCATTGATAAAAATTCACTTTTTTGGTCTATATTAATAATGGAAATAAATGTTAAATTGCAGCTAAAGTTTAGTGAAAATACATATTTTCTTTATCCTTGGGGTATAGGTTCAGAACCGCCCTTCAATCTGTTGCCCAGTGGGCTGTCAGATCATGTCATTCCCTTTACAAATCCCTTAAGTGACTTCCCACCTCTATTAAAATCTTTAGTCTGAGATCTGGCCTGCAGTTTCCTTTCTGATCTCATTTCCTATCACTTCCTACCAGTCTCCCTTTGCTCCCTGCCCTCCATGCAGTTCTCTGAACACAAGCCAACCACAGTCTTGGCCTTTGTCCTTGCCATTCTTTCTGCCAGTGTGTTGTTCTTCCCTTATATGCTGTCAGGGCTTTCTCTTTTATATCAGGGGTCAATAAATATTTCCAATAAGGGCCACATAAAAAATATTTTAGGCTTTGCAGGCCCTATGGTCTCTTTAGTCTACTAATAGTGCAAAAGCAACCATAGACATGCATGTGTGCAATAGAACTTTATTTTGGAACACTAAAATTTGAGTTGCATTTAATTTTTTACATCACAAAATATTACTCTTCCTTCAAAAAATGTAATCATTTACAAATCTAAAAACCATTCTTAGTTCTTGAGATATACAAAGACAGGCAACCACTGACATGTGGCATACAGTCCATAGTTTGCCGTCTATCTAAACTCAGGTCTCTGTTCAAATGCTGCTTCTCTGGAAAGGTCTTCTTTGGCTACTCTATCTCAAATAGCTTAACCCTCCTCTTGTTTCTTACTACTTTATTTTTCTTCGTTGAACTGTTTTGGACCTAGTAACTCTTTTTATTTTCTTGTTTCCTGTTTCCTCCCAGAATGTGCACAGGATGAGGGAAGGCCTTCATCATTTCTTTTTTTTTTTTTTTAAGTGATGGTATGTTACTTTTTTTTTTTTTTTAAAGATTTATTTATTTATTGTTACAAGCACTGGGTACAGTCAGAAGCGCGGGAGGGTGAGAGAATTCACCAGAGCCAGAGCAGGGAGCAGAGCAGGCAGAAGGACCGAAGTACACTGCTGAGGGGAGCGGCGGGCGGCAGGAGAGGTCTGCGCGCCATGTGGGACCCTCCTCTGGTGGCCGGGGAGCAGCCGGGGATCGAATGGGCATTGCAGAGGCTGTGGGCAGCTTCGCAACCCAGGGCTCAACCGCTGCGCCACCGGGGAGGCCCGGCCTTCATCATTTCTTTGTGGCTATTCCCCAACCAGTATGGCAATGCTGAATATATGTTCATTTTTATTGCTAGTAACATTTTGATGTATACCCTTATTGTCTGTCAGCTGTATGTGTTGAATACTACCTTGTGATCTGCATTCTTCACTAAAAACGAATGAATAATGTAGTGCCATTCATCTCTCTGTGAATTTCTTATTAGAATTAGAATTTCTTTTAAATTTGGTGACCAGAGTTGAAAAGTATTCTCTCGATATAGTCTGAATCAATGCAATTAAAAATACAATACAATTAATGTAAAATATGAATATAATTAATGAGGTCATTTTTATAAAACTATTCAAATGGATGTTTTGGCAAATAAGATTTCTCCAAAACTATCTTATGGTTTATGTGTCTTGGACTTACATAGAATTCTCTATTATTTATATTGTTGCTTTGGTTTGTGCTTTACTCTGCTCATATTATTATTATTTTTTAAAGATTTATTTTATTTATTTGTGCATACAAGAGCTGGGGTGTAGACCAGAGGTGCAGGGGGCGAGAGACTTCACCAGAGACAGAATGGGGAGCAGAACAGGCAGATCTACTGAAGTACATTGCTGAGGGGAGCAGCAGGTGAGACAGGAGGGGTCTGCTGCACCAAGTGGGTTAACTCCCTGGCCGGGGATCGAACTTGTGCTGCAGTGGCTGCCCATAGCTTTATAATGCTGAGACTTAACCCCTTCCACCGCTAGGGAGGCCCCCTAATATGCTTATATTATTTTGAATTTTGATTCCATTAGCTCCTGTATCAGCTATCCTGCCCATCTGAAGATTTAACAACCCTTCCTCTTTCAGAATAGGCTGAGGGGAAGATGACTCTACATGAGTCTTCCAGGTGGTGGGAGCACCATTGCCTCTCAATTGTGGGATAAATATTGTGGGTGATCCATTAAGCCAGGTAAGAGGGAAGCCCTCTCCTCAAGAACTGAGAGTGGATAGAAAGGGGCCTGTCAGATAGTTCAACTAAAAACCAACAGCTGAAATAGTCCAAGCATGTTCTTAAAGAGGGACATGCCTATAGTTACTACGCTTAAAGAGAGGATGTGTCTGTCGATCATAGGGCCTGAAATCAGCTATAGAGACACATGTTAAAGGAGATTCCCTAAGAAAAATATTGGTCTATTCATCTAGTCTTTTTTTTTTTTTTTAGATTTATTTATTTTTATACAAGAGCTGGGGTACAGGCCAGAGGTGCGGAAGGATGAGAGTATTCACCAGAGGCAGAACAGGGAGCAGAACAGGCAGACTGATGAAATACACCGCTGAGGGGAGCGACAGGAGAGGTCTGCTGTGCCATGTGGGATTCTTGCCAGCTGGCCCGGATTGAACCAGCACTGCAGACCAGAATCGAACCCGCACTGCAGAGGCTGTGGACAGCTTCAGAGTGCAGCCCTCAACCTGCTGTGCCACCGGGAAGGCCCTATTCATCTAGTCTTATTCAGGCCTCCTGATAGAATGTCTCTGTCAAAATGTTGGACATTTGAATCATCTAGCAAACTCCCTTTGTTCTGATTTTACGCTTAAGCAGATACTTTCTGGATTCAACTTCCCACATAATGAACCAACAGGGAGAGAATAGGCTGATTAGACTGACCCTACCATCTGGACCACCAGCCTATTACATTTTTCACTGCAGATGAATAAAATTATATTTTGTTCAAAAAAATATATGTCCATAATATATGTTCCAACAAAATATATGTTCATCAACAAAATATATAACTGCTATTATTCATATCGTGGAATACTGTTTAGAAGTAAAAATGAACAAACTTGATGTATGCAACAATATGATTGAATTTCAAATATAATGTGGAGCATACAAAGTCAGATATCAGGGGCCTCCCTGGTGGCCTAGGGGTTAAGTTTCAGCACTATCAACCACCACCACCTAAGTTTGATCTGGTCAGGGAGCTGACCCACATGGCGCAACAGACCTCTTCTGACTTGCCTGCTGTTCCCCTCAACAGTGTATTTCAGTAGATCCACCTGTTCTGCTACCCACTCTGTCTCTGGTGAATCCTCTCACCCTCGTACCTCTGGCCTACACCCCAGTTCTTCTGCACAAAAATAAATACATAAATAAATATTTTTTTTAAAAATCAGATACAAAAGAATCATGTTGTATAATTCCATGTGTGCAAAGTTTGAAGAACAATAAAAATAATCCACAGTGGTAAAAATCACAATATCATTGCCTCTGGATGATGGAGGTGTTGACTGGAAGAGAAATGAAATTTCCTGGGATGATGGATATGATCTATATCTTAATCTGATTAGTGGTTAAATCAGTATATACATTTGCTAAAATTCACCCAACTGTGCATTAAAGATGAGTTTTTTTTTCTATATGTAAAATACATTCAGTATAGTATTGCTAACACTTTTTTAAAGTCTTTGGTGATAATCATTAATTTTTTTTAATTGTGCTTTTTTTAAAAAAAGATTTATTTTATTTATTTATGCATACCAGAGCTGGGGTGTAGGACAGAGATGTATGGGGTGTGGGGTGAGGGGGGGAATGAGAGGATTCACCAGAGACAGAGTGAGGGGCAAACAGGCAGATCTACTGGATACACTGCTGAGGGGAGCAGTGGGCGAGACAGGAGAGGTCTGCTGCGCCATGTGGGTTGCTCCCTGGCAGGCCGGGGATCGAACTCATGCTGCAGAGGCTGTGGATTGCCCCATAATACAGTGTTTAACCCCTTGTGCCACCAGGGAGGCCCCTGTGCTTTTTTTTTTTTTTTTAGCTGAGGTAACATTAATTTACTAAATTGTAAATGATTTAGGGATATAGGTTTATATCTCTTTAACAATCATTGTCTTAAGGATTTTATATGCATGAAGTGATTGAATTTCTGAGCTGGGCAGGCTAAAGGTCAGAAATTCAACAATGGTGAATTTACCAAAGGATCTACTATTTTGCAGAGGTCAGTTGATATCTGGTCAGTAGCTATATTTTGGTACAATAATCCAGCAGGGATTTTGTTAAATGTCTCACTGAAATAAAGTAAAAGTTGTCTCTGGCATTAGTTATGCTACTGAAAATAGACATTTACTGAATATGCAGTGATTTGTCCTTAGTAAACCCTTGCTGGCTCCTGATAAATTATTTCAAAAAATTGCTACACAATTTGTTTCATTATCTATTAAAGACTTTTTCATATGTATTAATTTGTTTGTTTTTGGTATCCTCACTATTCCCTTTAAAAAATTAAGATACCATTTGCATGAATTAAACCTGGCATCTCTCACTAAGAAACATGTTTGAGTTACAAAATGTATTTTTTATGGAGTTAGAAATGTCTTAGAGAAGTTCCATAAGAATCCAAAGATCTTTGTTTTGAGGGAAGCAATCTAGAACCATGATCACGTAACTTTACTTGCAAGTGAGACAGACCTGGTTTGACTCCAAACTCATAGTTGTGTTAAACTCTCTAAACCCATTTTTTCTAAATTGTAAAAGAGAATTGCTATTGTTATTACATGGAAATATTTTTGTAAAGCCCTTTACACAGTACCTGGCATCCTGATCATGATTGTCTGTGAAATAGTCCCTTGTGAATTGGTTTCCCAGGACAATCAATATCCTGTGAACCATTGTAGAATGCTTTGTAGGCCAAAAGCCTGATTTCTTTCTGCCAGCTTTGTGATTGAATCAGAAGGAGTTATTCACACACCAAATTCACAAGAAACTGCCTGCTTATTTATTCATTCATAATCACAAAAAATAGTCAGGTCAGTATATTCTTTTCTTTTTTTTAAATAAATTTTTTATTTTTTACATCATTGTTCATTTTTAAACAATATTTGCTTCCCCTCACCCCCTCAGGTGTAGTCCCCATAGTTTCCTTCCCCAAGGCACCCGTGCACCATCACCTCAGTCCCCTGTGCTCCTCCCTCCCTCCTCTCATCCCTCTCCCTCCTCCTCCCCTGCAGGATGTCTCTGATTTATAATTGTCCATTTTTGCTTTGTTGTGTTTTGTACTGTTATTATTTTTTGACCATATCAGTATATTCTTTCCTTTGATACATAATAGGAACACCAAATTATCTACAAGGATATTTTAATGAGTAAGGGATCTTTGTTCCTTCCACTGAATACACCCATTTCCCCTAGTCACCTAAAGGTTGTAGCTTTAGATGTAGCAATAGAGCTGCACTCCCCAGAAACCATTCCTCAGGCACCAATTTAGACCTTAGTGCTTAGTCTAAATGACCTTCGAGATAGTTGACTTTACTTATTACATTTTCATTTTTACGATTTCATTTTTTTTAAGATTTATTTATTTATGCATACAAGAACTGGGGCATAGGCCAGAGGTGTGGGGGGTGAGAGGATTCACCAGAGACACAATGGAGAACAAAAAAGGTGAATCTGCTGAAATACACTGCTGAGGGGAGCAGTGGGCAAGACAGGAGAGAGAGGTCTGCTGCGCCATGTGGGTTAGCTCCCTGGCCTGGGATTGAACTCATGCTGCAGTAGCTGGTGGTAGCTTAATAGTGCTGAGACTCCAACCCCTGTGCCACTAGGGAGGCGCTGTGTGTTGGTATTAATGTTAAAAAAAAAAGTTCCAATTATTTTATACATATAGTGCTAGCAAATAGGTGATAATGGTAATACTTTTTTGATTAACTATAGTTTGTTAGATGTGGAACACAAACACATTGTATTTAATTCTTATAATAATGATATTTTTAGAAGTGTAGTTTTATTCTCACTATTCAGATGAAAACACTGAAGATCTGAGAAGAAAGTGGTCCTGGGCTAGTGAGTAGTTGGCAGAGGCACCCTCTGAACATAAATACTTATGATTGTAAAACCTGTGTTCTTCCTTCCACATTGTATCAATGAAAAGGTCTTGTCACATTTTTAAGATTCAGTGGTTCTTCTATATCTAAGTCCGTCTTAAATCACAGAATTGTGGAAATGAGTGACATTTCTATTTCTGGTATTGACTACAAATCTGCAGTGTGAAGCAAAAAGTTATATTCTGTTAGTCATTTGTTTAAGGTAGTAACTGATTTTTGAGTTTCTCTAAGCCCCATTTATTAGCATCTCCATGTCAGCCTGAGCAGAGCTGACTCAAGAACTAGCAAGAACTTGTGATTTTACAAATCCTGAGAGAAAGAAACAAGGGAGTTTCACTGCTTCAGCCTAAAATGTGGTGTGCTTATTTAGTTTTTTGTGTAGAAGAACTGGGGTGTAGGCCATAGGTGTGGGGGTTGAGAGGATTCATCAGAGACAGAGTGGGGAGTAGAAAAGGCAGATTTGCTGAAATACACTGCTGAGGAGAGCAGGAGGCAAGAAAGGAGAGGTCTGCTGCGTTACATGTGGGTTAGCTCCCTGGCCAGGATTGAACTCAGCCTGTGTGAAGCTCAGACTCTGGTAGTTTTGGCGCCACCTGACTCCAGGTCCAGTGAGGGCAGAAGTGATATAGTCCTAGGGGCTAACAGAGGTCCTGAGTTGAGTAAGGAGCTCAAATAAAGTTTGTTGAATGAATGGGAGAATAAATAAAAAGTGCTTATACATAGATGACTGGATCAAGAAGATGTGGTACATATATACCATGGAATATTATTCAGCATTCAAAAAAGATAAACTCATGCAATTTGCAGCAACATGGATGGCGCTGGAAGGGATCATGCTCAGCGAAATAAGCCAGAAAGAAAAAGAAAAATACAGGATGGTCTCACTCATAGCAGGAATCTAGAAAACTTAAATAAGGGACCAGGAAAATGAATATAAGAAAGTGAAAATCAAAATCAACAGAAAACTATGAACCAGAGACACTTTTTGGGGGGTGGGGGGTGGGGGGTGGGAGGGGAGGGATTGGGGTCAGAATGGGGGGGTTGCAATTGTATGGGGAATATAAAAATAAAATTTATTATTAAAAAAAAGTACTTATACAGTGACAACACAGACAATGATCATTGGCAAAGCAGAATCAAGGGATTCCCTATTTTAAAATGTATTTTTTGAAGTATCAGCAAAATGAACTCATTACCACAGAGGCATAGAGTGGTCTCTTGACTACTCAGCAGGCCATCCCTCGCTTTGGTAACTACTTGAAACTATTGTTCAGTCCTTATCCCTTATCTCAGAGCTGCTAGGCTAGCCTTCTTTTCCCACAACCACCATCTGTCCACAGGATGGGATATTTTATCTTCTGAGGCCTTGGAAAGATAAGTGAGTTCTAAAATATTTGCGACATTTTCACTAACTCAATTTATATAATGTACCCCCAATACAGTTAATCACTACTTGGCTTAATAAACATTTCTTGAGTTCCTACTGTGTTCTAGGCACTTTGCCAGGCCTTAGGAATTAAAAAAAAATTCTAAAAGTATGATTTAGTATTAGGAAAAATTCTAACAGACTAACAAAAAAATAAAGGTTTAAACAGACAGACACTTGGAGCCTCCCCGGTGGTACAAGAGGTTAAGAGGTAACCTATGAAGCTATCCACAGCCAGTGCAGCACAAGTTTGATCCCCGGCCAGTGAGCTACCCACATGGTGCAGCAGACCTCTCCTGGCTCGCCCGCTGCTCCCCTCAGCAGTGTACTTCGTCAGTCTGCCTGTTCTGTTCCCCACTCTGTCTCTGGTGAGTCCTCTCACCCCCCACACCTCTGGCCTGTACCCCAGTTCTTATATGCATAAATAAATATTTAAAATAAAATGGCAATGGAATAACCTTATTTCAGTTATCTATTGTATAGAAACTACTCTGTGACTTGTTTAAAGACATGCTCATGTTGAAATACATCCAAGAAGGCATGAGTGACATCACTGAGCCTAGAAGAGAATGGATCAGGTATCCGTTGGTTCGGGATTGCAGGCCCACGGTTTTAACTGCAGCTTTCACAAACGTGTCTGCAGACGGCTTATCCAAAGTCGGCTTTCGGATTTTAGCCAGTTTCGTAGCTACGCATAATGGCAGGACACTCTGCACAAAGATGACCTTGCTCTTATACTCCTCGTGGAGGCGCTGCGAGAAGAAATCTACAAAAGCCTTAGTTGCAGAGTAGATGGTGAGCTGTGGGACTGGGTACATGCCGCTCACAGAGGAGATGTTCAGAATCGCCCCTTTAGATCTTCCTGCCATGCCGGGCAGCACCAATCCTGTCATCCTGCAAACAGAAAGAACATTAATGTTTATCAGTTTCTTGATGGTATTGTTCAGGTCTGGAATTTCCAAAAAGTATTCAGGATACTCATATGACATCCCCACATTGTTCACTAAAACACCAATTTGAAGGCCTGACAAGCTTGTTTTAATTTTGTCATAAATATCTTCTGAGGTAAAGTCAACAGCAGTGGTCTTTGTGTCCACCTTAAATTTTTCTCTTATTTCACTGGAAACCTGGTTCAGTTTATCCTGTGATCTGCTGATAAGGACAATCTTCATGCCACACTTTGCTAACTGTTCTGCATATGATTTGCCAATTCCATCAGTGCTGCCTGTGACAACTGCCCATTCGCCCAGCTTGGGTCCGACCCCAGGCTCGTGATCCAAAATCCAGAGCCGAAGGGCCATGAAGAGAGAGCACGAGATGCGCAGGGCCAGGTAGGCCTCGGTGCCTGCTCCCTCCCAGTACAGAAAGCCGGCGGCAGGGAGAACGTGCTCCATGGCTTTCCACCAGGCCTCACTAGTAACGTGAATTGGAGGGAAAAAAAAAAAAAGAATAAATCCAGGAAGAGGCGCTGGCCATGACGGTGAGGGCGACACTAATATGTGCTGCTCCTACACCTCTTTTTGACTTTTGTTTTGAATGATAGCTATTTTTTAAGAAAAAATTCCAGTAATTGCTATATATTTTCTTTTTTTTTTTTTTTAAGGGCCTCCCTGGTGGTGCAGCGGTTGAGCGCTGGGCTGCGAAGCTGCCTGCAGCCTCCACAGCGTCAGTTCGATCCCCGGCCGGCAGCCAGGTGAGGGTCCCACATGGCGCGCAGACCTCTCCTGCCGCCCGCTGCTCCCCTCAGCAGTGTACTTCGGTCCCTCTGCCTGCTCTGCTCCCCGCTCTGGCTCTGGTGAATTCTCTCACCCTCCCGCGCTTCTGACTGTACCCAGTGCTTGTATAAATAAAAAAATTAAAAAAAAAAGATTTATTTATTTATGCATACAAGAGCTGGGGTACAGGCCAGAGATGCGGGGGGTGAGAGGATTCACCAGAGACAGAGTAGGGAACAGAACAGGCAGACTGACGGAAACACACTGCTGAGGGGAGCAATGGGCAAGTCAGGAGAGGTCTGCTGCACCATGTGGATCACCTCCTTGGCTGGGGATTGAACTTGTGCTGCAATGCCTGTGGATAGCTTCATAAGTTGCATCTTAACCTCTTGCACCACCACAGAGGCCCCTGTACTGAATTTTTAAGAGTAGAAATTAAACAGGCAAGGGGAAGTGGTGGGGATGGTGGTAAGGGAGTTTCTAGAAAGGGGAAGTATTATGTTTCCATAGATTTGAAAGATCAAAGAATTACTAGCACTTCAGCATGGTTGCAGCACATATTAGAGGTCCAAGAATATTGAAAGATGAACTTGGAGCGATAAGTCATGTCGTATCTGGTCTATTCTATATAATCATTTAAATGACAAAACAATCTTTTAAAAGCATTTCTCACTTAAAGGAGTTTATGACACCCCTAAACAGTAATATTTAAGGAAACCAGTTATATTTGTAGAGCATCTCACTTTTCACATGTATAATCGTAAATAGGGACCTGCAAAGATATGACCCTGTGTCTGCAAACCTTCCAGTATGACCATTTTTCTTAGATTCTAGCAACAGAAAGAGTTCAACTGAAATTAAACTTACCTTTTTACTTGTTTTTAAAATTTGCAAAGATTTCCCCTGCGGCTCCCCGCCTCCCCCCCCCCCCCCGCCCCCAGACCCAAAGGCCCTTAAAAAAAGTCTCTATGTTCAATGCATCCATTCCAAAATCTTTTGGCAATGTGACTTTCCTTTTCCTCCCATTAAAAGATAGGATTTATTTTCCTAGTTCTTGAATCTGTGCTAACTTGCATTGAACAAGGAATGCGGTAGAAATGACTCTGAGGGCCCTTCCTGGTATCGCAAGGGGCTAATCAACGCACTATGAATCAATCCTCAGCCTCTGCAGCAGGAGTTCGATCCCCAGCCACCAGGGAGCAACCCACATGGCTCAGCAGACCTCTCCTGTCTCACCCGCTGCTCCGCTCAGCAGTGTATTTCAGTCAGTCTGCCTGTTGTATTCCCCGCTCTGTCTCTGGTGAATCCTCTTAACCTCCCGCACCTCTGGCCTGTTACCCTGGTTCTTGTATAAATAAATAAATCCTAAAAAAAAAAAAAGTTAAAAAAAAAGAAGTGACTCTGTGTGTGATCTTCTAGAATAGAACTGAGACTGCTGTGACCACCAGTCTAGCCTATGGGGGCTAAGAGGTCACATGGAAGGGAAGCAAGTCTTTCCAGCCAACCGCTTGCATCGACTGCCAGCCATGAGGTCATCTTGGACCTTCTATCCCAAGTGGAACTCTTCAGCTGAATGTGACTCATGAGTGAGTCTAAGCCAGACAAGCAAAGAACTTACTAGCAATCCACAGAGCATAAGAAATAATACATCGTTGTTGTAAGCCACTAAGTCACAGAGTAGTTTCTATACAATAGATAACTGAAATAAGGTTATTCCATTGCTATTTTATTTTAAATATTTATTTATGCATACAAGAGCTGGGGTACAGGCCAGAGGTGTGGGGGGTGAGAGGATTCACCAGAGACAGAGTGGGAAGCAGAACAGGCAAAATGACTGAAAAACACTGCTGAGGGGAGCAGCGGGCGAGTCAGGAGAGGTCTGCTGCTCCATGTGGGTTGCTTCCTGGCCGCCAGATATCGAACTTGTGCCACAGAGGCTGCGGATTGCTTCATAGTAGATTAAGCTACTATAGCTTATGACTCAAGAGTAATAAAGGCATAGCTATTACATTAATTTTAGGCTTAGCATAATAGAATTTGCCACATAAGCTGGCAATAGGGAGTCAGGACTTTCATTGCTGTCAACGGAAAATAGCAGCTGAAGGTGTTAGACATCTATGAGAAAATTGTAAGGTCTCTACAACTAGAGGGAATACTTACAAACAAAAATATAGACTCACTTGGGAAATTCAGTATTTAAAATATCTAGGCAGGTATCTCTCCTGCCTGCCTTTCTTTTTCTCCTTTTCCTAATAAGTATGGCTTTTTAAAATGGAAAAAAAATCCCTAACATATAGATAGATGGATAGATAGATAAGATAGATGACCAGTAAAGACCTGATAACAATATACCAATGGTTTACATTACAGCACGCTGGAGTTTCGAGTAGAGATTTCTTTTACCAGGTATGGGTAAGAACGACACCAATGATGCCCCTCATTGCTTGAAGATAAAATCCTTGAGATCTGTGGTGTGGTAGTGAGCTTTTAAGATGGCCGCTATAATTCTCACCTCCTGCTATTCACTCTCTTGGGAAATATTCTCCCACACTAAACTATGATTGACCTGTGTATCCAGTAAGATGTGGTGAAAGTGATGGTGTGTGACTTCTGAGGCTGTTGCAAAAGACATTTCAGTTTTCACCTTGGTCTCTCTCTTGGATCACTTGCTCATGGGAGAAGCCAACTGCTATTTCTTTTCTCTCTCTGTGTGTGTGTGTGTGTGTGTGTGTGTGTGTGTGTGTGTGTGTGTAGAAGAACTGGGATGTGGGCCAGAGATGTGGGGAGTGAGAGAATTCACTAGAGACAGAATGGGGAGCAGTACAGGTAGATGTACTGAAATACACTGCTGAGCAGAGCAGCAGGTGAGACAGGAAAGGTCTGCTGCGCCATATGTGAGTTAGTTCCCTGGCTGGGGATTGACTCAGGCTGTAGTAGTGAGAGCGGTGAGACAACCCCCAGGCCACCATGGTGGCCCCCAGTTGCTATTTTTTGATGTCACTCACACAGTCCCATGGAGAGGCCACATAATGAGAAGCCGAGGGCTCCAGCCAACCACCCAGATCAACTTACCAGCTATGGGAGTATGCCATCTTGGAAGAAGCCCCTTATCTCAGTCAACCCTTTAAATGACTTTAGCCCTGGCTAAGACTTGTTTTTAGATCATGTTATTAAGGTTACAGTTTGTTTAGCATAAAATCCACCAATTTTAAGTGCCATTCAATTATTTCTAGTAAATTTACTGAATTATGCAACCATTACCACAATCTAATTTTAGCATGTTTCTATTATGCCAATAGGAACCCCATGCTCATTAGCAGTTACTTCCCATTCTACCATGAACCAAGGTAACCACTAATCTATTCTCTGTGCTTATAAATTTGCTTTTTTCAGAAAACTTAATCTAAGTGAAATCATAATACTATGTGATCTCTTGTGTCTGGGTTCTTTCATTCTCTATAGAGCTGACATTTTCATTGCAATCAGAAACTCCAGCTATAGCATTATTGAATTCTTGATACAAAGTAACTGTGAGATAATGAATGTTATTGTTGGTTTTAGTCACTAAGTTTTGGGGTAATTTGTTACTGGTAATGGATAACTAGTGTACATGGGTATGTAATTTATGGCTAAGAAATTAAGTCCCTTCTACATACACTGTCCTATTAAACCCAAATCCCATGCAGCATTTGTTACTGTTAAAATTTGTGACTATGAAATTATAACTTACATTGAAATTATTGGCATGTTTTGTTAATGATACAAAAACTGGTAATTTTTCTACTTCTTTTTTTTTTTAAAGATTTATTTATGCATACAAGAACTGGGGTACAGGCTAGAGGTGTGGGGGGGGTGAGAGGATTCACCAGAGACAGAGTGAAGAACAAAACAGGCAGACTAACTGAAATACACTGCTGAGGTGAGCAGTGGGAGAGTCAGGAGAGGTCTGCTGTGCCATGTGGGTTTCTCATGTGGGATTGAACTCGTACTGCAGTGGCTGCAGTTAGCTTCATAGGTTGTGTTTTAACCCCTTGTGCCACCAGGGAGGCCCAACTTTTCTACTTTTAAAAAAGAATGTCATTACCAAATTTAAAAAACAGACAACAAATACAACACCTTAGGTCCACACAAAAGGATGGATGAACAAGGAGAAAATGAAATTGTGGACATCAAAATGTGTTCCAGCTATCCTAGTGGGAGGGTTACTAAGGACACTATTCATGTGGAATGAGTTAGGGTTGATTGGCTTGGACAACAAAAGGCTGGGTTGTAATTCCAGGAGACTTAACTAGCAAGTCACAACCTTGACATATCACTATCAAAAATAACTTAAAGGATTCACGAGGGGAGAAAGGAACAGGTGAGTGCAGGCTTCAATTTCACATTCACACCAAAAGGAAGAAGGATGTTTACAATTTCACAGCTGTGTGAATGGGTCAAAACCTCATGGAATTTTGTAAAACAAGAGCCATCTGAAGAATTTTTTTTAAGATTTATTTTATATATTATTTATGCATACAAGAGCTGGGGTGTAGGCCAGAGGTGCAGGGAGCGAGAGGACTCACTAGAGATAGAGTGGGGAGCAGATCCACTGAAATACACTGCTGATGGGAGCAGCAGGTGAGACAGGAGAGGTCTGCTGGGTCATGTGGGTCAGCTCTGCTAATAGCTTCATAGTGCTGAGAAATAACCCCTTGTGCCACCAGGGAGGCTCCCGAAGAATGTTTTAAAAAATATGGACTAATAATGCTCTTAGCAGCCTGAATTTGTTATTTGATGATGATTTAGACTCTGTTTCTAGTGCAGTGAAGGTTGAAGATTTAAAAGATCATCTAGAATCCAGTAGTAGAAAAGTTTTTTAGGACTTGAAAACATATCTCCGGGTTTTGAGAGTGAGGATTAAAATCTTTATGACACTTCTAAACAATGATCATTTCTTGCTATGTAGCTATTAGTCACTGAAACATTAGCTTCCAAAACACATGTTCAAATTTTCTTCTGGTGTTCAATGTGTATTAATATTTAGTAAAATATTTTCCTTTATATATGAACATGATGTTGGAATTTCTTCAAATTTATTATTTTACTATAAGTTTTATCTCAGTTTTTACTGAAATGTTTGTCTAAATGTATTAATCCTTCTTGTAAAGGAATATATTTAAAGTTATTGTATTTATTTTATTTTGTTTATTGTTTATTTTATATTGTTTAAATTTATTTTATATTGTTTTATTTTGATTTTACTGATACATGTGGTACTATAGGAATTCTTTGAAATTGTGGCATGCTTTTTATTTGCTAGTACCAAGATTCAGCACTGGTATTTGCTTTCATTACATTTCACCATAGTATGGGGCTTCATTTACAGATAATTTTTTGTTGTTTAGTTGTTTGCTATATTGTCACTATTTTAAAAGCTGTGTGGCTTGGTATATTTGTGTTTGATAGTACATTATTAAACATGCAGATCCTGTGATTTCTTAGAACTCATTATACTATACATAGTATTCCGTTTACACTAACATACAATACTTCCTGCCACAAGGCCGCTGTAAGATCATTTAAAATTTCCACAAACACACAAAATGCAAGTATAATGTAAGGTACTTTTCTACTCGCTTTTTTTTTTTTCCTTACCAAATTGGGAACTCCTATTCACATTCAAATCTTATATGTCAGCAAATAAAGTATTATATATGATTCAGACACTGGGAAATAGATATTGATTCTACCTTGAAAAACAGACACACAAATTCTTATAATGCTATAGGTTTATTTTTTAAAAAAATATTTTTTTTAATGTATACAAGAACTGGGGCACGGGCCAGAGGTGTGGAGGGTGAGAGGATTCACCAGAGACAGAGTGGGGAACAGAACAGGCAGATTGATCAAAGTACACTGCTGAAGGTGTAACAGGGTGGTCCCCAGGAAAGGGGGAGGTTCCCTGCCCCACCCAAGGGAGGGTGGAGCTGAGCAGGAAGAGGAGAAGCTGCAGAAGAGACTGAGGAAGGAAGCAGGATGGAGCCAGGAGACCTGGAGGAGGCGCATGGAGCCTAGAGACATGTGAAGAAACTGAGCTTGTCTTTTGGTCGTGGACTGGGTGACACAGATGTGGGTGAGACCCGTGGGGAGGTGACCATGGCAGCTTTTATCTGGATGTTGATTTTGCTCTTTTCCTTCCGGGCTTGTCCGGTTGTTTGTGACCCTTTTCTGTGGGTCCCCACTGGAAGATGTTTTAGACTTGTGGCAGGCTTTGGGGCCTTGCTCTGGGCCGACCCCATATGGATGGAGTTTTACCCACGAGGGGATGGGTAACTTTGGGTGCTTGATTTAGAAACTAGATTCTTTGCCCTACCTGTATTGTTTCCTAGTTGCATTAAAGTTCCTTCCCATTAAAGTCTCATGTGTTTTGTGTTGATGCGGCGGATGACAGAACCCATTTAGAATAGGCAGGTTTGCGGGGCTTGGGCTGCCCCTCTCCTTGTCCTATAACAAAGGGAGCAGCAGGCGAGTCAGGAGAGGTCTGCTGCGCCATGTGGGTAGCTCCCTGGCTGGTCAGGGATTGAACTAGTGCTGAAGTGGTTGCAGAGAGCTTCATAGGTTGCATCTTAACCCCTTGTGCCACCAGGGAGGCCCATAATGCAATAGGTTTATGTACATTCCAAGAAGAGGAAACTGAAGGTGGGTAGGAAGGCTTTTCTGAATAACTAACTTATAAAAAAAATTTTTTTTAAAGATTTATTTATGTATACATACAAGCACTGGGTACAGTCCGAAGTGCGGGAGGGTGAGAAAACTCACCGGAGCCAGAGCGGGGAGCAGAGCAGGCAGAAGGACCGAAGTACACTGCTGAGGGGAGCAGCGGGCAGCAGGAGAGGTCTGCGCGCCATGTGGGACCCTCCTCCAGTGGCTGGGGAGCAGCTGGGGATCGAACCAGCGCTGCAGAGGCTGTGGGCAGCTTCACCACCCAGTGCTCAACCGCTGCGCCACCGGGGAGGCCCTGAATAGGTAATTTTTAAACTAAATTGTGGTTTGTCCATCAACAAGTGGAGAAAAGGCATTTTTTTTTTTTTAAGATTTATTTGTTTGTGCATACAAGAACTGGGGTACAGGCCAGAGGTGCGGGTGGGGGGTGAGAGGATTCACTAGAGACAGAGTGGGGAGCAGACAGCAGATGTACTGAAATACACTGCAGAGAGGAGCAGTGGATGAGACAGGAGAGGTCTGTTGCACCCTGACTGGGGATCGAACTAGTGCTGCAGTGGCTGCCCATAGCTTCATATGCTGAGACTTAAGCCCTTGTGCCTCCAGGGAGGCCCAGAAAAGGAATTTCTGATAGAATAAGAGCATGAACTTAAGACTAGGAGGCATAAAAATATGTTCTGTAGGGCTGGGGCTTAGTGGGTGTGAGTGAACAGCTTGAGATAAGACAGGAAGATTAGGCAAAAGCCAGAGAGAACGGGTTTGTCAGCCAAGTAAAGGAGTTTAGACTTTACCCTGCAGGGAGTGGAGATTTTAAACTGAGGAATTTTTCTTTTCAAAATGTGTCTGTCTGTAGTGACAGTGTGGTGGATGGACGGGAGAGCAGAGATGGAAGGCAGTCAGACCAGCTAGGAGTCTTATTCTGCTAATTAAATGAGAAATAATGAAATCTGAAATGAAGGTAAAAAACAGTGGGAATGAGGGGCAAAGGAACTCGGGTGTGTAGTCTGGTTGACTGGGCAGCAGTTACACAACTAAAGGAAAAGGAAAATGCCTTAGATAATTGCGCCTATTTTTGACTCCTCCTCCTTTCTGCTGAACAGATTACTAACTTTTGCTTGGCCTTTGCCTCCAATCTTCCCCACCCTTACTAATTGTCTTTCACAGTGCTACAGTCAGCTCCGTAAGCATCTCTGATTGCATAAATTTCTGCTCAGGAATATTTGAAGGAGCCCCCACTGCATGCAAAATGAGATTTAAACTTCTTAGTGGAGCATTGAAGACTCTTCATGTAGAGGCAGGTCACATTCTGTCACTTTACACCTCCTGCTACTTTTTCTACTTGAATACAGCCTTTTTTTGTCCATTTCGACCTGCCAAAATCCCATCCGTTGTTTATGTCGGCATCTCTGCAACATTTACCCACCCCCTTAGTCACAAGAATTCTTCCTTTTCTGTGGTGCACAGACATTTGTGTCTCAGTCATCACACTTGGAGTCCTGCCTGATTTTATAGTTATGTTTTGGTTTTCCTTCTAATTTCTTTTTCCCAGTAACCTAAGCACAGCATAGGCTCAGAAACTTGTGATGACCTGGAGCAGGGATCTGCTCCCGTATCAACCACTCAAAGTTTAGCAGACAGTCTGGAGAAATCAGGCGATTCTGTGAATCTATGACATCACCCTTGAAAAAAACCCTAAAGGAGGCACCCATCTGTGGAGGGCCCTTTAGCAGTCTAGAACAACGGTGACCAAAGGGGGGAGCAAAACAATCTGCAGCCAGACCAGCAAGCCTTCGTCAAACACTTGCAAGATGCCTTTACTGTTTATAGGAAAAAAAGAATACTTTACGCACTATACCTTGAAAAAAAACCTGAGGAATCTAAGATTTCCCGGGGGTGGAATTTGCCAGGGCCAGGTGTCCTCCTGAGGTCACTTGCACTGACCATCACACTGAGGACTCGGAAATAGATTAAACCCTCAGCCAAACAGACTGGCAGCCTCTCCCCAGAGCTGAACGCGGCTCGGCTCTTGGCTCGGGGCCGCCTCCGCCCCGCCCGCGTCCCCGTCCCGGTCCCCACCCCCGGAGGCTGCAGCCGGGAGGCTCCGAGGGATCTCCCGCACGTCTGCGCGCGCAATCCCCGTTCCAGGGTCCGCGCAGCGCGCGCTATTGCCCTGGAAACTGCTGCGCGCGCGCGCACGCGCCCAGGCGGGGAGGAGGAAGGACCGAGCGCAGAGTGTAGCCCCAGGAGGAGGGCTCTACCCTCCCCCTCGACCGTTGCTCCCCGGCTGGTGGGCGCGCGCGCCGCGCGTCTCCCTCGGGCGGAGCGTCCCCACGGCACGCGCCCAGCTCGCGCGCTCCCCTGGCACCCTCGCGCCTCGCACGCGCCCTCGCCCGCCTCTCGCATTTGTGCGCCGGTGCGGCAGGCAGGGGGAGCATCCGGTCCTCTCCGCAGCTCAGCGGCGGGCCCGGCGGCCGCGGAGCTCCGGGGCGCAGGGGCGCGGCGGGAGGGGCCGGCGGAGCGGAGCGGGGCGCGGAGCCGGAGCCGCCGCGGGGGTGGGGACCGGAGGGAAGCGCAGGGGGAAGCGAGGTCTCGAGGCCACCGCGGGGCTGGGCGCGGGGCTCGGCGCGCCGCGCGCGTTCCCCTGGCCAGCCCGGGCTCCGGAGATGCATCTGCACCAGGTCCTCACCGGGGCTGTCAACCCTGGAGACAACTGCTACTCCGTGGGCAGCGTCGGGGATGTCCCCTTCACGGTGAGCGGCGGCCGGGGCGCGATGAGGTCCAGACGCGGGGCCTGGACCCCCGGTGGCCGGTCCTTCCCGGGAGGCTTGGAGGGGCTGGTGGGCCCCACCTGCGTCCCCTGGGCAGCCCAGTTTGGGGAGGATGGCGTGGGGCTGAGTGCCCCGGCGGGGGTGGGGGTTACCCTCAGGGGACGGGATTAGGAATCCACCGCGCCGCCCGGCCCCCAGGGGCGGCCAGATGGACTCGAAGGTCCCCCTCCCGGGGCGGTGGAGGGGGGCGGCTGCGGCTGCTGACATCCCAGCGCGTCCGTTTCGCACCTGCTCTCGGTGCAGGGGACGCGTGCTGGGCTCGCTGGAGCGCGGAGGCGATGCGGCGCCCGACTCCCCCGGCCGCTGGGCTAGGCGGCCAGGCACCCCCGAAGCCTGGGGTGTGGAGCCCGATCCGACCCTCTGTGTCTCCTGGTAGGCAGAATCGTAACGCTGCCAGAAAATAGAAAAATTCATTCTGCGTCCCCGACAAATTTGGAATGGAAGGGTTAGAGGGACAGCAGGTTGGAAAGCTCGTGTTTATCATGCTTTCACAGTTGGGTAACCCCCCTCAGGTGATTTTTCAATCCGTTTGCAAGCCCGATTGGCTGTTTTTTAAACTTAAGGGTATGTGGAAAATTTGACGTTTTCCTTGTTTATGCGAGAGGTGTGTATGTAAACAGTAACGTGTTAAAATGTTTTTTAAAAATCTGGTAGATAATATAGATGTATTTTTCAACGAGATTGGACCCATCAGAGAATGGGGTGTTGGTGTAGCTGATTCAAAGCAAGCCCCAGAGCTTCTTTTACCCGTGGACTCCCATGTATTAACAGGAGGTGGTGTGCTGTTTCATTATTATTATTTTTTTGCTACTGAATTTGTATGTCGTCTTCCTTAGAAACTGTATGCACTGAACCTGGTATTAAAAATACACATTGTTATTCATAACCATTCTGCTTGATAAAATTGGAAGTAGCAGAATGGTATGCTTTTTAGACAAGAGAAGCACTTTGATCTGATGTCTGCTTTCCAACAGCATGTTTTTAAAACTGCAGAAATAAAGAAAGCTCCAGCAAAACTGCAGAATCATTATGTAGCACAGTGCATTCTGGAACAGAATTTATCATTGTGATACATTAAAAATAACCCTGTAAAATTGCTTTTTGGCCATTTTAATTTTTAAATGTAATCAACTTGGCTTTGTTCCAGTTGAGAACAAGTCCTTTTAAAATAGAATTTGCCTAATATTATTACACCTATCCTCATCAGTGGTGTTATCTGGTTTTGTGTACATGTGACCTAAGAGAATCATACAGAATAGAGCTTAGACTTCAAATATGTAGACAATATTTGGACCATAAAGAAGAAATTTTTCTGATCTGCACTTGTGTAGCTGGGATGGAAGTTTCCCAGTGTTGGAAAAAGAGTCTTCCTCCTTGAAGAAATCAATCCGGAACCTTGGATTATGTGGTATTTCCATACCATGTGGTGACAGTGTTCTGTTTCCATCTAAAGTGGAGTGGTCACTCACTGTGAGACCAGTATATAGGGTTAAACAGGTTCATATGCATCTGAAAAAACCAATGCAAGAATTGTTAGTGCTGCACAAGTGTGGTTATGCTGTTGGCCACGTATGACCAGGTCCTTGGAATTATTTTCCCATCTTTTCCCACCTCCCCAATTCAACCTGTTGCCAGGACTAGCTGACTCTCTGCAGTGTCAATCAGCTTTACCCCTTTTGGTGACCTTAGTTACTATTTTATTCTAGAAATTTTTTTGGTATTAATATGAAAGTTTCCAAATTGATTTCCTTGACACTGGTTTGATCACTACAGTTTATCCTCTACACAGTTAGTTGCCTGGATAATTTTCTTCTATTACCATTTTACTTGAGGCTTAACAGTGTGTATTTGGGTTATGAAATTTAAACTTGTCAGATAGTCTTCTTCCATTGTTCCTTTTCTATTTCATTATATGTGTGCTTGTACTTGGCCCCTCTGCTATAGACATGCTAACCTTTTTTTCAGCCACCCTTTTGCAACCAGAGAATCCTTTTCACCTTCCCAAATATGACTCAAAATTTACCTATGTAGGAGCCTGCTAGTGACACTGATTTTTTTGGCCCTATGGTATTTACAAACCTATCTCGCATACCATCGCATTGTAATATCTTAGTTTTGAATGCACTGAGCCAGTTATAATTTTGCTGTGAATTAAAAATGAACTTTTGAACTCTGAAAAACAAATTTGCTTGAAAAATGAATGAGAGCATGCAGTTTCAAGTACTCTAGAATGAACTAGTAAATATTTGAATGCTTATGTTAGCTTAGTATAAAAAAAAGGTAAAGCTCTTTTACATAAAGCTCTGTGCCATTTAATTTGTATAGCGATCAGATGAAAAAACTTTAGTTGTAAGTCACATGACTAAAACAATCTCCCGGGCTCCAGCCAAGACTGAAATGGAGGTCTTATGACTTGTCTGTATTATGTTTCTTTCTTCTCAGAGTGCTTGCTTGAAGGTGTGTGTGTGTGTGTGTGTGTGTGTGTGTGTGTGTAAGGGTTAGGCATGGCCTGTGTAGAAGGAGAGATCACTTTGCAGCTAGTTTAATGGTTCTTAACCAATGGTATGTTTTAGGATAACCTGAGGACAATTTAAAATTAGGGTAAGTCATTTATTTTG
This sequence comes from Talpa europaea, assembly GCF_964194135.1. Classification (NCBI taxonomy): domain Eukaryota; kingdom Metazoa; phylum Chordata; class Mammalia; order Eulipotyphla; family Talpidae; genus Talpa; species Talpa europaea. Next base: position 40,196,365 of record NC_140075.1, on the reverse strand, counting down.
GAGTCTATAAACTGAAAGTTTTGGAAAAGAAATTGTTGTAAAATAATTTTGAAGGACCCATGACATTGTAGTTGAGAAGCAGTGAGTTATGTATTTTGGACTGTTTATAGTGAATGTTGTTAGCAGTGGGGCTGTGAATGACTGTCACCATGGCCCAATCTGTGCTATGGTGACATGGTGGTGCTGTTTCTAATGGACAATCTTAGTGGTATGTGTAGTTTTAGTGGTAATGTGAGCTCTGGGGATTTTCACTTGCTTTTTGGCAGTCAGCAGCAGTTTTTTTTAAAAAAAACAAACATTCAGTAGTAATTTTGTAACTATAGTTGTAATATCAGCTTTTAAAACATTGCCTTTTGATCATACTGTTCTTTTCACTGTAAGATCTAGGTTCTGGAAATACTGTTTTCCTTCAATAAGTGAGGTTCCAGACAGTCTGAGGTGAATGATCTACCACTGATGAGCTTTGTTGTACTTTATTTTTTTAAGTCTTTATTTAGTAGAACTGGGTGTAGGCCAGAGATGCAGGGGGTGAGAAGATTCATCTGACGAGGGTAGGGAGCAGAACACGTGGATTTCCTGAAAGACACTGCTGAGGGGAGCAGGGACTAAGACAGGAGAGATCTGCTGCACCACGTGGGTCAGCTCCCTGGCCAGGCGTTGAACTCATGCCTAAGCAGTGATAGTGCTGAGACTTAACCCATAGGCCACCAGGGAGGCCCTGTTGTACTGTATTTTACCTTTAAGTCATGTCCACTATCTTGTTACAAGTAAGTCAGTGTAACACATACTGTAAATTTTTTCGTATTTATTACTTTCCTGAAAAATAGTCCTAATTTTTTTGACTTTTCTGTAAACATTAAAATATTAAAAAATGATTATTAGTATATATATTTTCATTATTTGGTCATAAGTGTTGCTCACTGTATTTTCAGGCATTTAGGGACAGTTGATATTATCCTAGTTGGGTATGAATCAACACATTGATCAAAATTTATTAAAATTAGTCGTCTCTAGCCTCAGGGAGTTTATTATATATACTGGTATAAATTAAAAATGATGTGGCTAATTATAGTGTAAGGCATATGAAAGAGATTACATGTAGTTGGGAAGACAAGAAGAGATATCATGGAAGATTGATATTTGTAAAGACAGAGAGAGGTCTTAGGGCTTTGTTAATGGCAAGAATGACAAAAGCCAAGGAATGGTGTAATATGAAGGAAGAATTATTGGGTGACTATTCTCTTAACAAGTGATTAAAAAGAAACAGGACTTATCAAAAACAAATATCTTTAGAATGTTGAAAAATGTAATTTGCAAATGTTATCCATAGCTTTTTAGATAGACATAATTATATTCTTAGATTTTTTGACTTTTGTTCTTGTTTTTTCTTAAATATTGGTGATGAATGAAAAAAAATCATTTAAAACGTAGAAGATAGGGCCTCCTTGGTGGTGCACGGGGTTAGTCTCAGCACTATGAAGCTATCACCAGCCCCTGCAGCACGAGGTGGATCCCCAGCCAGGGAGCTAACCGACATGGCACAGCAGACCTCTCCTGTCGTGCCCGCTGCTCCCCTCAGCAGTGTATTTCAATCTGCCTATTTTGCTCCCACTGTCTCTAGTGAATCCTCTCACCACCCCTCACCCCCACCTTTGGCCTACACCCCAGCTCATGTATGCATAAATAAATCTTAAAAAATTTTTAGAAGATAATGTTATATGACCTCTTTTTCTGGCATTTATATACATTTTAACACTACTAGGATTATTCTAGTCCTAGAGTTGTGGCAACACTAAACATTGAAAATGATAAGCCTGTTTATATGTTCACCAAGTGCTTGTTGAACACATTAGGTGTAGGAGACTATGGAGATTAAAAAAATATTTCAGGGAATTTATTACAGAGGTACAGGAACCCGGTAATTTTCTAGGAGAGTTAGTTGAGACATGTGCAGCTTATGGTATAGTGAAGCACTTAAATTCTTGTGGAAATTCAGGAGGAGTAAGAGGCTACTTTTGGACAGGGGAATTGGGAGTTGGACTGAAAAATGGTTCCGTGCTGGCCGGATATCAATGGATGTAACATCTCTTACACCTGCTGAGACTAAAAGGAAAGACAGAAGTCAAGAATGTAGAATATACTTGTTTTCCCAGAAAGTTGGCTTAGTTATTCTTGGAGTATAGCTTCTTGTTTATTTAATGTATAACTTGCAAAATGTGTGGGTTAGTTTGTCTCACTCTATAGGTGAATATGAGGTTGTAGAAGTTCCTATGGTACCTGTGTAGATTGCTTATAGTGACAAAAGTTCTAGCAGCTACTGAGAAACTGGTAGTCACATTTAATGTCTCCTCAGAAATGGGACTCCAGAGCTCTCTCTTGGCTAAATCATTTAAACCTTTTAAAGGTTTTCAGCTGTGAAATGTAGGTTTCTTAAGTTAGGTGGTCTTTAAGTATTTGGAACTTGAATAACTTTGTATGTATTTCTCTAAAGCAAAATGGACAAAAGAGAAAATGCACCAGGAACAAAGTGATGATGGTGAAGGTATAGGTCAGGAGTCTGTATTATATGTGCTTCCACTTGTGTGTACCAGTCTGTTGATCAGACTTCACAGTCAGGGACCCTGACCTTCTTTCTGTCTTAGGGGTTATGCTGTTTAGAGCTTTAGAAAGTAGTGGGCCCAGAGTGGAGTACGAGGCTCTTAACTGTGCTTGTATCCTTTTCTGGTAGACGGAAGGTACCTGGAACTCTAACATGAAGTGTAGAGTGGGAGACCGGGCCACTGTGGTGATGTTCAGGCCCTCTGCCCTCTAAATGTATTTACTGTCTCATTTTCTTAACATTTGGTTATTTAAAAGATGATTTTAGAAATTACAGTCAGTATCTTAACTTGGATCTCAGGAAAATTTTAAAACAAATCAGAGTCTCATTATTTAATCTCCCAAAAGAGCACAGGATTTTGGGTTATAACCACAATGCACCGTGCAAAAACAAGTCATGCCTGACCAATTTAATTTTTTCTATGATACAAAGCAAAGGAGTAGTTTAAGGGGAATAGTAATATAGAATATTTGCTTTTTTAAAAAAGATTTGTTTATTTACGCATACGAGAACTCGGGTCCAGGCCAAGAGGTGTGGGGGGTGAGAGCATGCACCAGAGACAGAGCAGGGAACAGAACAGGCAGACTGACTGAAATGCACTGCTGAGGGGAGCAGCAGGCGAGACAGGAGAGGTCTGCTGTGCCATGTGGGTAGCGCCTTGGCGGGTCGGGATCTAACTTGTGCTGCAGAGACTGCGGATAGCTTCACAGTGCTGTGTTTAACCCCCTGTGCCATCCAGGGAGGCCCTATAGAATATTTGTAATTCAGATTTAGTAAGCCTCTTCTAGCTTGTGGGTTATTTTTAAAAGTAATTTTGGAAGCCAAATATTTTATTACAAGCTTTAAGGTTTTCAATCTTTGAATTTGTAGAATTCTTTTGCATTATAATTTATGATATAACAAGATAGAACTGTTATGAGGAAGCAGATGCAATTTACATAGGCGTTATGACTGCATTTTCTTTTTCTTAGAGATAGCGCATGTAGTTTTTGGACTTTATGTATGAAATCAATCGCCTGTATTTTTTATTTTCAAACCTCCTCATTTCATGATCGATAAGGGCTCTCTTCCCCTCCCCCACCCTAAAACTGTTATAATATGATAGTTATCTTATATCCATCTGATAGTGAAGTCAGTAGGTATTACATTGTCACTGAATATAGCTAGACACCATTAAACACTGTATGTGATAATTCAATGAGATGCTTAGAAAGGCATAAATAATATCCTCTTATATTATCATTGGAGATAAGTTTTTTTTTTTTTTAGGGTCACTACATCTAAGAATCGAGTCCTCTCAGGAATAATATTTAATTTAATTTATTAAGTCATCATACTTTCCTCCTGTGATTTTAGCAGCGACCCAGGAAACATCACACCACATGGGCATTTAGACAAGGGGGCACAAAAAACACAACGTTTTGGCTTAGATTCAGTTCAAGGATATGTTTAAGTATGGTAGCTGTAGTTCAAGAATGAAATGCCAACATTTTCCTCAGAGTAATGACTTTGGTTTGTGATATGCTAACGACTTCCTCTTGTGTTCTCTGGCCTTGACTGTACTTTCACTTAGGGGTATCTAATCAGAAGGAGATATTTATTGCTTATAGATTTATTTTATTTATTTATGCACACAAGAACTGGGGTCAATGCCAGTGGTGTGGGGGTGGGGAGGTGATTCACCAGAGACAGAGTGGGGAGCAGAACAGGCAGATCTACTGAAATACACTGCTGAGGGGAGCAGTGGGCGAGACAGGAGAGGTCTGCTGTGCCATGTGGGTTAGCTCCCTGACAGGAGATTGGGACTCATACCGCAGTGGCTGGCTACAGCTTGGTCGTGCTGAGACTTCAACCCCTGTACCCAGGGAGGCCCAGAAGGAGCTATTTAAATTATTACTATGTGCTATACCTATAGCCTCACTACACAAATCAATGAAACAGAATTGAGAACCCAGAAATAAACCCACATATATGCAGGCAACTAATTTACCACAGAAGAGCCAAGAACATACAATGCAGCAAGCAAAATCTCTTCAGTAAAGCATATTGTGAAATCCTGAAGCCACATGCAAAAGAATGAAACTAGACCAGTATCTGACACCACACACAAAAATTAATTTAAAATGGATTAAAGACTTGAATGTGAGACCTAAAACCATAAAATACAGAGAAGAAAATATAGGTGATATGCTCCTTGACATTGGCCTTAGAGATCTCCTTGGGGATTTGACTCTAGCAACAAAGGAGAAAAAAGGAAAATAAACAAATAGGATTACATCAGACTAAAAACTCTGCAGAGTGAAAGAAACTATCATCACAGTGAAAAGGCATTCTTTAGAATGGGAGAAGATATTTGCAAATCATACATTATACAATATATAGATAACTCATAAAACTCAACAACAGCAACAAAACAATGTGATTACAAAATGTGCAGAGATTCTGAAGACATACTTTTCCATGGAAGACATACAGATGTCAGTGTTTTCAGAAAGGGCCAGTTCCTCCATTGATACTGGTGGTTTTAAAGTGGGAGTGATTTCACTCGAGGGAGCATTTGACATTTAAGGGAGGAAGTAAAAATACCAACATTAAGAGGAACTTAGAAGATGCTGATTCCAGCTTTCATAGACAAGTTTGAAGAATTCAAGTCTCTACCGGGAGTAGATTCCATCTCAAGAAATCATTTTCTTTGCTCTTCCATAAGAGGAAATTCATCTGGGCCTCCCCGGTGGCGCAGCGGTTGAGCACTGAGTTGCGAAGCTGCCCGCAGCCTCTGCAGCGCTGGCTCCATCCCCGGCTGCCAGGTGAGGGTCCCACATGGCACGCAGACCTCTCCTGCTGCCCCGCTGCTCCCCTCAGCAGTGTACTTCGGTCCTTCTGCCTGCTCTGCTCCCCGCTCTGACTCTGGTGAATTCTCTCGCCCTCCTGGGCTTCTGACTATACCCAGTGCTTGTATAAATAAATAAATAAATAAATAAATAAATAAATCTTTTTAAAAAAAGAAGCAATTCATCTGTTACAGTTGTATCATGAGATTGCAGAAATTGAGTCACATCTTCAGGCTCCACTTCATTTCCATTTTTCTTGCTATTTCTACCACATCTGTAGTTATTTCCTCCACTGAGGTTTTGAACCCTTCAGAGAATTAAGGTCTTCCAAACCAGAGATCCCCCCCGTGACTTCCTCCCCTAGGGGGCTCTGGTGCTTGTCTCCAGAACACTTCTTGCAGGGAATGCAAGTGGCAGTGGGTAGTGGGCATTTTGCCACCAGGGACCTCAGGCTGCAGGCAGAGGCCAGCAGTCATGGTGGATGGCAGTGGTCTCCTGTAGGGTAAATAAAAAGTATCAGGCTTTTCTGCCCTCCCGCCATTAGGATTGGTGATGGATCCTTGGGGTCCTGAATGCATGCCTGATGGGCACCTGGAGTAGGGTGTGGGCATATGTAGATGGGATTCACCTGAGCTGAGACTGGGCCTATAGGGGCGGCATCACGGGGACGCCAGCAGAAGCAGAGAGAACCACGAGAGAAGTAGAACGTGAGAGAACGCCAGAGAGCCCAGAAAGAGTGAAGACTTGCTGAGTGCTGGGAGGCCTGCCAGCCTCCCAGCCCCCCAGCCCCCCAGCCCCCTGGCACCCCTGCCTGCCGTGTACCTGGCAAATCCCAATAAAAACCTGCAAGAGCCGGGCCTCCCCTGGAGGCGCAGCAGTTGAGCGCTGGGCTGCGAGGCTGCCCGCAGCCTCTGCAGTGCCGGTTTGTTCCCTGGCCACTGGCGAGGGTCCACAAAAAAAAAAAAAAAAGCCTGCAAAAGCCACCGAGGGCTCCAGGACTCTTGTCCTTACCCTATCTGCTCAAATCATAGAGAACCTGCTCCGTGTCCTCCTGCCTTTACATCCCCCTAGCATGCTGCCCCAGGGCATGTAGCCCCTGGTTCAAGGCTGCAGGAGGAGCATGCGGTCCCACAGGGCCAGCTCCAATGCTGGGGCTCCTTCTAGCTGCAGGCAGTAGAGAGGCCCATGGATTTGGTGCCTGGATCAGAGAATGGGCCCATCAGGTGTGAGCTATGAGCTGATGGGCTCAGCTATGAGCTCAGGTGCTGCCGTCCAATCACCATAGGATTGGAAAAGGTCCAACCACACTTGTAGATGGGAGACCCTGCAAGAGCATGTAAGGCAGGGCAGGCGACAGCTGGAGACTTAGACTCTCACTGTGCTTAAGAACTCTGACTCACAGTTCCTGGCTGGCCTCAGAAGAGAGATGCTTGGACTTTCAGACTCTCATTGACTTGGTTCCTGACCTCTGAAGAAGAAAAGAGCATCCAGTAGCCGACCTCCGAAGGAAGAAGTGAAGCTGAAAGTTTTGTAGAGAAGCCAGAGAGCTTCTCAGAGGTCAGGCCGGTCGAACCTGCCTCTGGCATCACCTGGAAGGAGCACCAAAAACCCCGGGCCTGGTGTCTGGGAGAGCTGTTTGTTGTTGGCATGGGCCGGCAGCTTGCAAAGAGCTGTAATACTGGTGTTTCTTACACTGGAACTCCTGGTGACTGATGCAGACCGGTACTGCTGGCCACTGCTGCCTAGCACCATTGACGGTGGCCAGCAGTCTGTGTCCATGTCACCTCTGACAGCTGTTAACTGCTCCTGACTGTCCACCTCCCGCTGCTGCTGCCTCCTTGTTGTCTGGGCCATCTGGACCTTGAGACTGTGGCTGTGGGCTGCGGCGGCATCTCAGCGGCCCTGCCTGCGAGCACCCCCAGCTACAGTGAGTTGGGGCCCGGCCCCGCTGCTTGCTGGTGAGCCACGAGCCCCAGGCCCTCGCTGACGGGACAGTGCCATCTTGAAGGAGCCGCCTTTTGTTTGGGATGTGTGGACACTGTGGACGCTCTTTGGGGTGAGATACTCGGCTACCTGTGGCCTTGAGAACTCTTGCTTCCCCTGTTTGTTAAATAAGCCCCTTTGTTATTCCCTGAGCCTGAGGGGTCCTGCAGTTGTATGCATGGGGGAAGAGCCCACAGACAGTGACCTGTTGTAGGGGTCAGGAATGGACATGGTGCAGGTTTTCTGATCCCATGCAGACCGGGTAAAGGAGGAGTCAGAGTCCTCAGTGGTTTTTTGCAGGTCTTTTATTGGGGTTACCAGGTACACAGCAGGCAGGGGTGCTGGGGGGCTGGGAGGCTGGCATGTCTCCCAGCCCCCAGCAAGTCTTCACTCTATCTGGGCTTGCCGGCCTTCTCTGCTTCTCTTCTCGGCTTCTGCTGCTTCTCGGCTTCTTGGCTTCTGCTGGCGTCCCCGTGACGCCGCCCTTAAAAGCCCAGTCTCAGCCCAGGTAAATCCCATCTACCTATGCCCACACCCTACTCCAGGTGCCCGCCATCAGGCATGCATTCAGGACCGCAAGGATCCATCATTTGTCCTGATGGCGGGAGGGCAGAAAAGCCTGACATTTTCCCTTACCCTACACCTGTCCTCTCCCAGCTGTAGCACCCTGCTGTAGCACTTATCAGAGTTACTTCTTGATCCATGGATTGCAGAATGGATGTGTGTGGGGTGAGTGAATGGTCAGGCTTTTATGCTGCTAGCCTGTGTGGCTACCACTTGCAGCCCTGAATGCAGGCAGTGCTTGGGAGTGTAGGTGCGGGCACGTAGGCCTGATTGTGGACACCTGGAGTGTGGTGTGGGCATGCGTAAGTGGGCACACCTGAGCCTGGAGGCTGAGCCTATAAGGACAGAGTCACACGGGGTGGTGAGGGCAGGACAGCTGCGGCGGAATGGCTACGAGAGGACGAGTGACTACAGAGAGGCAGAACCATGAAAGATGCCAGAGAGAGCCCAAAGAGCAAGCCCAGAGAGTAAAGATTAGCCCCCCCGCCTGTCCCTGCGCCTGGTTGCTGGCACTGCAGTGTGGTAGCAGGCATGAAAACAATGTCAGTCTCTTTGTAGATCTCCATCAGGATGCTTGGGTGACCAGGTGTGTTGTCAGTGAGCAGTAATATTTTGAATGAAATGTTTTTCTGTGCTGTAGGTCTCAACAGTGGGCTTAAAAATACAGAGTAAACCATGTGGTAAACATGTTCTCAAGTCCAGCTTTTGTTCCATTTATAGGGCACAGTAGACTTAGCATACTTCTTAGGACCCTAGATTTTCAGAATGGTAAATAAGATGGATTTCAGCTGAAAGTCATCAGCTGTGTTAGCCCCTAACAAGAGAGTCAGCCTGTCCTTTGACGCTTTGAAGTCAGACATTGACTAATATAAGGCTGTTTTGTCTATATTGAGAAAATTTTTTTAAGTTGTATATTGAGAATTTGTTGTTTAGTATAGACTCCTTCATTAATGACCTTGACTAGAACTTCTGTAATAAGTAACTTGCTGCAGCTTCTGCCCCAGCACTTGTTGCTTCACCTTCAAACCCCTGCCTCTCTCAGCTTTAACAGAATTGAGAAGATTGAGGGCTTTGCACTGGATTAGACTTTGGCTTAGGGGTAAGTTCTGACTGGTTTATTCAGAATACTGAAACTTTCTCCACATCGCAATAAGACGGTGTTGCTTTTTTTATCATTCACATGTTCATTGGAGTAACTTTTTAATTTCCTTTAAGAACTTTTTCTTTGCATTCATAACTTGGCTAATTGCTACAAGAGGTGTATCTTGTGACCTATTTCAGCTTCTGATATGCTGTCCTAAGTTTAATCATTTCTAGTTTTTTATTTAAAGTGAGAGCCTTGTGACACTTTCACTCAAATACTTACAGGCCATTGTCACGTTATTCATTGACCTAATTTCCTGTATTGTGTGTCAGGGAATTTGAGGCCTGAGGAGTTTGAGAGAGAGGGTAATGGCTGGTCAGTTGACCAGTCAAAATACTATATTTATTGATGAAATTTGCTGTGTTATATGACCACGGTTTGTGGTGCCCCGGATCATTGATTCTGGATCCCATGGTCGGTGTAATAATGAAAAAGTTTATAATATTGTAAGAGTTACCAAAATATGACACAGACATGAAGTGACTGCGTTCTGTTGGAAAAATGGTGCCAATAAATTTGCGAGTTGCCACAAAACTTCAATTTGTAGAAAAAAACAATATATCTGTGAAGCACAATAAAGGAGGTATGTTTAAAAAGAAATCTCTAAATATGCTTTCTGTAGTCTTTCTGATCTGATATTAGTATAGCTTTATCAGCATTCTTTCATTTACATTTGCTAAATTTCTGATCTGTCTTCTAAATATCCCATAGTTGAATTTTTAAAATCCAGCTTGACAATTTTTGTATTAACTAGAAATTTAATTTATTTTAATGTAATTACTGGTTTGTTTGTGTTTAAATGTGCCCTCTTACTATTTGACCTGGTTTCATCCTTACCTTTTCTTTAAAATTTATTTGTTTATTTTTTAAGATTTACTTTTATTTATTTATACAAGCACTGGGTACAGTCAGAAGCACAGGAGGGTGAGAGAATTCACCAGAGCCAGAGCGGGGAGCAGAGCAGGCAGAAGGACCGAAGGACACTGCTGAGGGGAGCAGCGGGGCAGCAGGAGAGGTCTGCGCGCCATGTGGGACCCTCCTCTGGTGGCCGGGGAGCAGCCGGGGATCGAACCAGCGCTGCAGAGGCTGCGGGCAGCTTCGCAACCCAGCGCTCAACCGCTGCGCCACTGGGGAGGCCCTCGTCCTTACCATTTTTGAAATGAGTATTCTTTTTCATTCCATTTTTTTCTCTCTAGTATTCCTAAAGTTACCTGCTCAGTCTCTACCCTACAAATGATAACATGCATTCTTAATTTACAGTTTAACTTACCAAAGTCTGTTGAGGTTTTATAGTCCTTCTAGACAATTTATTATTTTTAACCTTCCTGCTTATTATCTATCCTTCTGTGAAACCTGTTCATATTTATAAACCCTGTTAGACATCATTACTATTTTCCATATCAATGCTTATTTAGTTTTACTTACATATTTGTTCATTTCTGTTTACTCCTTCCTGCATCTCTCACATTCCATTTGGGATCATCTTTCTTATTAGAAAAACTCCTTTAGAATTTTCTTTGGTGTGGATTTGTTGGTGTTGTGACGTCATCTTTTGTTTCTCTGAAAATGTCTTTATTTCATTTGTGAAAGACATTTTGCTTAACCAAGGATGGCAGTATTTTCAATACCTTGACGTTATCACTCTTCACTCTTTACTGTTTCTGTTGAGAATTCAATGTTGCCAGCCTATTGCTTATTTGAAAGTGGTGTTTTTTATCCTCTAGCTGTTAAGATTCTTTTCCTTGTCTTTCCTTTCCTATTCTGTTTGGGACTTCTGAGACTTTTTAAATCTGTGAATTGATGTATTTCACTAAATCTGTAAAAATTTTTAGCTGTGATCATTTAAAATATTGCTTCTACCCCCCACCCACTTTATGAGACTAATAACATATCAAATATTATATTAGACCCTCTCACTTTATTTCTCTCTCACACCCTCTCTTCCATACATATATTTATAACCTTTCCTGAAGCTTTCTGGATTTGTTTTCCTAATCCCGAGCTAGTTTTCTCTTCAGTCATCTCTAATTTGCTTTATTGTACTTACTGCATTGGCTAATAATAGAGTTTTCGCTTTACTTTATTTTTGTAGATGTTATTTGGTAATGTTGAGAAAGTTTTTTTTTGCTGAAAGTTTTTTTTTTTTTTAATCATAATGGGATCTTGAATATCGTCTGCTTGCTTTTTTCTTCATGGTTTTTTAAAAAAAAGATTTTATTTATTTTTGTGTAAAAGAACTGAGGTGAGAGGATTCACCAGAGACAGAGTGGGGAGCAGAACAGGCGGATCTATTGAAACACACTGCTGAGGGGAGCAGTGGGCGAGACAGGAGAGGTCTGCTGCGCCATGTGTGGGTAGCTTTCTGGTGGGGGATCAAACTCAGGCCTCTGTGGTGGGCCTTGGCAGTGGTAGTGCTGAGACTTACCCCTAGGACACCAGGGAGGCCCTTTCTTTATGGTTGGATGTGGTCATGTGGTTGTCCTGTTTTAGACCGCTAATATAGTAGATTACATTGATGTTTGCAATTTGGATTAGCCTAATATTATTGGTGTAAGCCTCACTTGTTTTGGCTGGTGTGTGTTACTCTCTTTATATTTGACTGGATTGTGCTTGAGCGCTTTTGCATCTATATTAAGAATATTCTTCTAAATCTCCTCCCCTCCCCCTCCCCACTCCCCAGCCCTTATTTTATTGTTTTTTGTTTGGTTCAGATATTATAATGCTGGTTTCATAAAAAGAATTTTGAAATATTCCTTTTCTATTTTCTGTCAAGGAGCATGTAGAAATTGTTGTCATTCTGTAAATATTAAGAGACTGTGCCAGTGAAACCATCTGGCCTGGAGTTTTCTTTTTCAGAAGGTCTTTAGCTACCCACTTGTTGTCTTTGATATTCCCAGGACTGTTAAGGCAATTATTTTTCACCCTGAGTGTGTTTTTGTAGTTTAAGGTTTTGAAGGAATTAGTCTCTTTCATCCATTTCTTTGTCATGTTTATGCAGAGTTGTTTCTGTATTTCATTGTTATCTCTTCGATGTCTGCAGGATTACTACTGATATTTCCAATTTTTTTCTTGGTATTGTCATTTGTGCCTTTTTCTTTGTCAGCTTTCATAGAAGCTTAGGTATTTAATTGATCCTTTCAAGAACCAGATTTTGAATTCAGTCATATATCTTCTCTGTTAATTTCTAATCTTTATTATTTCCCAACTTCTGTATACTTTGAATTTGTTTTGCTTTTCTTTTTCTTTTTAAAAGATTTATTTATTTATGCATACAAGAACTGGGGTGTAAGCCAGAGGTGTGAGAGGTGAGAGGATTCACCAGAGACAGAGTGGGGAGCAGAACAGACAGACTGAAATACACAGCTGAGGGGAGCAGTGGGCGAGACAGGAGAGGTCTGCTGTGCCATGTGTGTTGCTCCCTGGACAGGCGGGAACTGAACTCTTGCTGCAGTGGCTGGCAATAGCTTGATAGCGCTGTCTTTAACCCCTGAGCTACCAGGGAGGCTCTGCTTTTCTTTTTCTAATTGAGAGTGTTTTACTGTTTTGAGAGTATTATTTTGAATGTTTACCTGAACTTTTTGAGAATTTTCCTCTAGGACCTTAAGATCTATGATAATGTCAACATCTGTGTTTATTATCTTTTCCTGTGTGAATTGAGATGGTCTTTGTTACTTGTGTGCCAAGTAATCTTGGATTGTAACCTGGCCTTTTTAAAACATTTTCTAAAACTCTTGTGTTTTCTGTAAATCCTATAGAGAATACTCATTTTTTTTTTTTTTTAAGCAGGTAGTTAACTGGTTTGGGTTTTCATTTTTATTCTTTTTGAAGATTTATTTATGCATACAAGAACTGGGGTACAGACCAGAGGTGTGGGAGGTGAGAGGCTTCACCAGAGACAGAGAGGGAGCAGAACAGGCAGATCTATTGAAATATGCTGCTGAGGGGAGCAACGGGTAAGACAGGAGAGGTCTGCACTATGTGGGTAACTCCCTGGCTGGGGGTCAAACTCGTGCTGCATTGGCTGCGGACAGCTTCATCATTCTGAGACTTAACCCCTTGTCCCACCAGGGAGGCCCCTGGTTTGGGTTTTTAGGCCAAAAGTTTTGACTAGTTCTCTATGGGTTGTAGTTTCAATATGGAAGCCTTTGCAGTGCTATATGGATATATCCTGTGTATATGCTGCCAATATGGGACCTGGGTGGTGGTCTCTCCTATAGTGCAGTTCCCAAAAGTTGCTCTGTTGTTTCAGGTATGGTCTGTACATGTGCTATCTGGCGGTAGGGGTTGGGTGTCCTGGAATTTATAAACAGGTGTACTGGGTTGCTCTTCTGAGCTCTTGCCTTTCTGTGATTTCTCTGTTCCTTCTGGTTTACTGGGGCTTCCCTTTGTGCTTCTCTGGCTGGAAAGTTGATACTTTGGTTACCCTCCTCTGTGTTACCTGTGACAGTACAAAAATGAACTACAGGTAAAGGAGAGATCTAAATGTAAAAAGACTATGAAGATTTTATTTATTTGTGATTGAGGTAACATTGGCTTGCAATGTTGTTTATAATTAGAGATATAGAATCTCCCATTCAGGTGTTACTACCCCACACCCCACCTGGAGTTCATTTTTGTTTGTAGATGAAATAAGGGTTAAGTTTTATTTCTTTCCTATATAGATAACAAGATTTCCTAACATCATTGATTAAAAAGATCAAAGTTACCTTTGTCTTCTACCATATGCCGTTGCGTGCCCTCCTCATTCTGTTCTCTTCCTTCCCCTTGCACCTCTGCTAGCCTCAGTTTTACAGTCATAGTTCTAGGATTTGTTATTGGTTTGGCTTTATTTGACCCTTTGCTTTGTTTCTCTATATTCCACAATTTAAGTGATGCCATCTGATGTTTGTCTTTCTCCTTCTGAATGACTATGTATTTTACTTAGCACGGTCCCCTATAGTTCCATCCATGTTGTTGCAGATGACAATAGTTTATCTTTTTTTAGTAGAGCAGCAGTGTTCCATTGGCTGCATACATCACATCTTCCTGATGCACTCATCTGGTTTTGGGCACTTAGGTTGTTTCCCTAGGTTGGCCATTGCAAATAATGCTGCAAATGAACATAGGAATGCATATATCCCTTTGAATTAGTGTTTTTATATTATTTGTGTAGATACTAGGAGGGGAATTGCTGGGTCATATGGTAGATCTATTTTACTATTTTGAGAATCATCCATACTATAGTTCATAGGGGCTGGATCAGTTATATTCCTGCCAAAAGTGTAGGAGTATTCACAATAAAGATTTTATTTATTTATTTAAACGATTTATTTATTTATTTTTACAAGGCATTGGGTACAGTCAGAAGCGCGGGAGGATGAGAGAATTCACCAGAGCCAGAGCAGGGAACAGAACAGGCAGACTGACGAAATACACTGCTGAGGGGAGCAGCGGGCGGCAGGAGAGGTTCTGCGCGCCATATGGGACCCTCACCTCACGGCCTGGGATCAACCGGCACTGCAGAGGCTGTGGGCAGCTTTGTAGCCCAGCGCTCAACCACTGTGCCACCAGAGGAGACCCCACAATAAAGATTTTAGAGGGCAGTTTAGAAAATGTGTTCACGATCTTTAGGTTGTAAAAGGTCTCTTAGCAAGATGTCAAGTATATCACAGTTACAGATAAATTTATTTTGGATGATATGAGACAGATTTCTCACTGAAGTAGAGAGTTAAAATATGGAAAATGGGAAGGTTAGAATGAGTTCTGTGGTGAATATAATTAGATTAGAGGCATCACTGTGACCTTAGGAATAATGTGTGTACATATATATGTATATTGATGTCTTTATAGTGTGTGTATATGTTTGTATATATATTTATATTTGGAGAGAGAGAAGTGATACATGTATAGAGGTGTGCAGATTAATGGGGAATATGCATCTATTAGGTAGCATTGCTTTAGAGCTTTTCAGTGGAGAGTTGAAAATGTGTATGTGTGTGTGTGTATATGTGTGTGTACACATACTTATGTTTCCTAGTCTGTCAACTGAGAAGGTCCAGAAGCAATGCTGTCTGAATAGTAGTAAATTGGCATCTAGATCTTGGTTTTTAAATACTATTCTCTGCTGAAAGAAAACAAAATTCCTTGGAGAAATAGCTGATTCTAGGGAAAACACAAGATGAACCTGGAATGTCTTGTATCAGAAAGTAAGAGAATGCTGAGAAGATGTCAAGAGAACACGAGATGGTTTGAAGGGTTCCTGCTGGCCAAACATGAGACAATTTGAGCATATTAAGTAATGGTAATGTAGTATAACCCTTTGGATGTTAAGTATCCATCACCCTTACAAATATAAAAAATGCAAATATAAATAAGGAAAATTCCGATGGAGGAAAACCAATTAATAAGTAATAAAATGATAGAATTAGAAAATTACTACTTGCAACCATCATAGAATAACTGACTAGAAAGAATTGTCACTGGTTACAAAAATGGTAAAATTTGATAAGTAACAAAATAATTTACATAATCTAAAAATATTTCACAGGATACTTATTAATTACAAAGGAAAATATAACTATAGAGGAGGAACCTGGTAGATAACTTCATCAATTGCTCAAATAGCATCACCAGAGATAGGACAGACTGACAAATGTGCCCCTTGATAAAATGCAATGAAAGGAATGTGGCCACATTTCTATGATATTCCTGCCGAAAATGTGTAACTTGAATTTAATCATAAGGAAACATCAGACAAACCCACATTTTGAGATATTATGCAAAATTACTGGCACATATTTTTCAAAACTGTTAGTCATAAAAGAAGAAAAAAGGAACTCTGCAAGATTAAAGACGTCTAAGGGAACATTATACCTAAATATATCATCTGGGATTTTATTTCACTGTAAAGAAATGTAAATAAGCTCTATAGATTATAGTATTAATTTACTGATTTTGATTATTATACTGTGGTTGTATATACAAGATAATTTAAAAAAAATATGTGTACAAGAACTGGGGTGTAAGCCAAGGGTGCGGGGGTGGGGTAGGTGAGAGGATTCACCAGAGACAGAGTGGGGAGCAGAACGGGCAGATCTACTGAAATACACTGCTGAGGGGAGCAGCGGGTGAGACAGGAGAGGTCTGCTGTGCCATATATGGGTTAGCTCTCTGGCTGGGGATCAAACTCAGGCTGCAGTGGTGATAGCGCTGAGACTTAACCTCTACTCCACCAGGGAGGCCCAAAATAATATTTTAAAAATTTATTTATTTATTTAATTTATTTTGTGGGACCCTCGCTGGTGGCTGGGAATCGAACTGGCTCTGCAGAGGCTATGGGCAGCCCTCGCAGCCCAGCGCTCAACCGCTGCGCCACCAGGGGAGGCCCCCAAAATAATTTTTTAAAGGAAGTGCAAACTATTAAGGAATAAACGGAAATCACATCAGCAACTCACTCTGAAATGGTTCAGGAAAAAAATAGGTATAATAAAGGATAAAGGAAATATGAGTAAAATGTTGACATTTGGGGAATCTGGATAAAGGGTATACAGGAATTCTTTATAACTATTCCTATAACTTTTTGTAAGCTTGAAATTACATCAAAATAAAATTAAAAGAAAATCGACTATACCCATAAAAATAGGTAAATTAGACAACTTTAAAATTAAACATTTTTGTTCCTTAGAGATAAAAGTGAAAAGACGACACAGAGTTTGAGAAGATACTTGCAACACATGTATTTGTCCAAGTACTGGTATCCAGTATATAAAAATGTCTACAAATCAATAAGAAAATGACTGAAAACTTACTAGAAAGTAAACTAATGGTACATGTCTGCTGGAAAATATCATTTGTTATGGTTATCTAGGAAGAGTAAAAATCCTTTTTAGTGAATGAGCAGTAATCCTATCTGTGTATAGTAGCAGTTGCTTATACTTATAGTAGCAAGTGTGCTTACATGTTTTTTAAGATTTTTTTTTTTTAATTTATGCATACAAGAGCTGGGGTGTAGGCCAGAGGTGCAGGGGGGTGGTGGTGAGAAGATTCAGCAGAGACAGAGTGGGGAACAGAACAGGCAGACTGACTGAAACACACTGCTGAGGGGAGCAGCAGGTGAGATGGGAGAGGTCTGCTGTGCTATGTGGGTAGCTTCCTGGCCAGGGATTGAACTTGTGCTGCAGTGGCTACCTGTAGCTTCATAGTGCTGAGACTTAACCCCTTGTGCCACCAGGGAGGCCTTATACTTAGAGGGGAAAAAAAGAGCATGAGCATTTGAACACCTGTTTCTAATTTGACAAATGTAATCTTGTGAAATTAATGAACTTGCATGTTTATACAATGATAATCTAAATTTGCTGCAACGTTTAAAGGAGGGTTGATAACACATTTATTGAGTTTATTCTGTCTTCTGTAATGTTTTGTGACATTCTCTCTCATGGCAGTTGTCATTTAGTTTTCATTGGTGCTTCATTGGTCTGCTCTCTGCTAGATTGACTGGAACCACATCTTGTGGTTTTGTATTCCCAGTCTCTGGCCCAGGCTTGGGGCGTTGTGCATAGTTGTGTTTCTTGAATGAATGATGTGGGCTAAGTACTATGTGAGACCACTTGCTATTTTAATTTTGCAATTATCCCAAAAGTATTGTTTCCTCCATTTTTCCACAAGGAAATGCTCAGTGAGAGTCACTTGCACTCTCACAGAATGGCAGAACCAAAATTGAAAGCCCTGTGTGTGGGAATCCATGCTAGAGAAGCTCTGTGCTCTTTCTGTCAATCCATTTTCCTAATATACTGCTATGAAATTGTTGAAGGGTAAGATCAGTTTTGTCATTTTAATAATGTGATATATTAAGGATTAGATGATAGAAACATGTCATCTGCCTATACTGAAATTATTTTTTAGTTTAGCCTTCCTGAGTGCATGCTATAGCAAGTCTGCTGTATCTGTAAGAATGTAAGTAGTATTTCCTCCTGTGAGTTACTTTTTCCCTATATTGCCCCCATTTTAAATTGTCTTTTCTTTTGGTGAACTTTTTGGTATTTGTAAATACGTGAAGATGGTTTAGAGTGGTTACAGCAAGATTTTTGCAATGTTGGACATTTTAAAACCAGATGAAGTAATGTTTGTCTTCCTAGCTGGTCTTTATTTTCATTTCCCATTTTCATTAGCAACTACATGTTGACCTCTTCAGGGCAAGGGTCTCTGTCTTAGATGTCATCACATGTCAGTGCTAGCTGCTGGGTAGCTGTGTTTAGTAGGATATGACCATATTGCTTAAGGGTGTAGAAATAGTGGAGAAAAAAAACACCTCAAAGTTTTATGTTTACGTTACTTTCAGTATGACTTTTTCAGTTCAGAAATAGATTGTTAGCTTATTTGTAATATTTAATGTAAAGTTGAGTTTGGAAGGAAAAAGATGACCGCACTGTTTTTGGCCCCCTCTGTCATAAAATTCACAAAGTTGCACAACGGGGCTAACACAAACCAAGAAGGGCCTCCTGGTGGCCTAGAGGTTAAGTCAGCGATATCACCACCGTGGCCAATCCCGGGCCAGGGAGTTAACCCACCACGTATTGCGCAGCAGACCTCTGCTTTGCTCTCTGCTCCCCTTCGTCTGTTTAAGTAGAACTGCCCGTCCTGCTCCCCACTGTCTCTGGTGAATCCTCTCACCTTCTGCACCTCTGGCCTACACCCCAGTTCTTCTACAAAATGTATAAATAAATATTAAAAAAATACACCAAGAAATGTGGCAATAAAAGAAATATGTGATTTTACTCATTATAGTTATTTTGAGTCAGGAAATTGCCCCAGGAACTTAATTTTGTGTCACTTTTTATTTTTAGACCATTAGTTACATTTATTCAACATTTTATATGATTCAGTTTAATATTTTTTAATTTAACTTTTTGTGTGTGTGAAACCACTTCGGTTTGATTTCCTTTTTTCCTCATGTCTAATAAGATTGAAGGGAGGGGGCAGGCAGGCTGTGTCGTGGTTTCAGTGTAGACAGTTGAGTTACTTTAGTCCTTTTCTTAGTGCATGTAATTCTGCCTCCGGTTGTTCATGTCTATTTAACTAGCTCTTAAAGCCATGTGGAATTGTGTGTGGAAAATGTGTCTGATTTCTGTGTTGATCTTTCTTAACCCAGGGAACACAATCGCAACCTTGCGTGCTGTACTACTTTCAGATGGAGGTTTTATTCTGTAGTGTTTTATTGTGATGAGCTTTGAACAGAAACTAAACAGAATGTTTTATGGCCTTCAGGGACAGAGGCTGAAGTCTTAAAGTGGAAGAACTCTTCTGTTAGTAGCAGTTGTTTAATTCATGGAGTGTTGTCACCCTATTTTTAATTAAAAATTTTATATTTTTAAAAACTTCATTGAGGTAACATTGGTTTTCAACACTGTATGGGATCACACCTCTTTAGATTCATGTCATCAGCTACTCCCACCACCACCTAGGCACCCATAGTCTTCTATATCACCCTATTTTTAAAAATGTGACTTTTAATTTTCTTATTTGGAAATCGACGTTCTTAATATTTTTCTATTTAACTATTGAAAAATGTGTCAAAGTATACAATGGTAAAATCTAAGATAAATTTTTATATAACGGTAAATAAAAAGTTACTTATCTTACAGAGTATAAAACTTTTCTTTTTAGGCTTATGGATCAGGCTGTGATATTGTTATTTTGGCAAGTGACTTTGAATGTGTGCAGATCATTCCTGGTGCTAAGCATGGAAACATCCAAGTCAGCTGTGTGGAGTGTTCTAACCAACATGGAAGAGTAAGGGCTTTAATTACTTTTCAAATGTCATCTTTTAATGTATTTAACAACCTCAAAATATTCTTATCCTTTTATGCCAGTAATGTGTATAATTCGTATTACTATACCTTGCTAGATGGCTATTGATAGGAGTGGGTTAAGGGATAGGTTGAAGTTGTATGCAAGCTGTAAGGCACCACTAGGCTGACAATGTGGTGATTGTTCTACAGGCATAGAGCTATAGTCCTGCAGTCCTGTGTATACTGATATTCTCCCAGTTGATAATTGAGAAGCTATTGATCTAGTAGCAGGGAAGTAAATTTTTATCTTTTCTACCTAACTTCCCTTATCACTACCAAATTATAATATCAACTTTTTATCAGGAGATTTAGCAAGATGTCAGTGTCTGATGTATTGTTTGTCATATAATTAGGACTTTGTAGAATTTCTGGTAAGTTCAATGAAAGTTTATTTGTTGAAAGAATCTTAAAGTTTGTTCATTCAGACCTTAAAACAGAATTTATTTTTTAATTATTTCAAATTTCATCATACGTACCTCTTCCCCCAAATTTCAAACATACTAACTTAAATTTTGGTTTTATGTCAAATAAGCCTAGTACATTGGCTATACTCTAGTAATTCAGTAAGACCAGTATTATACAGCAGAGTTGAATGTCTCTACAAAAATATAAAAATATTTTTGCTGTAATATAATTTAAACAATGTTAATATTCTAGAAATTTTCTTCACTGATTTATAATAATTTTTATCAAGAATATGTTGTCAGGATATTCATGTGATAAATAGTAATCATGTAAATTTATGCTTAGTTATAAATTATTATACCATTTCCACTGTCTGACTCTGCTGCTTGTATCAAGCTTTAGTATTTGTAGCAATGTACTACTAAAGGATAACCCAGTTGTAAAATTTATCTAGTAATGAAGCCCTGAATTTTCTGATATTTGTTTTTTGCTTTTCTGACCACCGCCCTCTCCCCCAACATTGTTCTACTTTCTTTAGGAGACTTAGATTTCAGATTTCTCTTATTAATTTTTCATTGCTCATCTCTCTAGGCTAAGAAAAGTAGCTTTAAACCTGCCCAGAGTTGTATTATAGTTGTCAGTGATGAATTTTAATAAATTACTCTGGTGATAAGATCTTGGAGTTCATAACCATGTTTCTACTTTTCCTTACCTGTTTGAAGGTAAAGAAGGCAATAATTATGACATCTTTGATTTATTGTCTTTTGTCATCTTTTATTCATCTTACGAGGTTGTGGCAATAACTTTAACATTTATGATTGTTGGCAGTTATAATCATTTTTTCACTCATTGACATGTTGAATATGATCAGTCATAACACATTTTGTCTAAATGTTACCTTAAATTTTTTTGAATGAAATTTTATTGATTTGTCATTTGCTCGCATAACTAATTTTGGAAAGCACTGCACATGCTTCAGCCACCCTCCACCAAATCCTCCTTGCTGTTACTTCTCTGTCCCCTCTTTGCCTCCTCTCTTGTGTCTTCCTCTCTCCTTTGGTAACCTCCGTATTTCTCACAGTGTCTGAGTTATTTTTGTTGTGTTTTGCCAGTTTATTTTCTTTAGGTATTAATATTCCCCAAATGAGTGAAACCATTGGTGATTGTCTTTCACTTTCTGACTTAACTTCACTTAGCATTATCACTTCAAGGTTCATCCATTTTGTCCCAAAAAACTACATTTCATCTTTTTTAATAGTTGAGTAGTAACCCATTGAGTATATATCCTACAATTTCTTTATCCAGTCATCTATTAAATACAATTTAGATTGATTACATGCCTTTCATCCAGGCATTTTAAGAAGCTTTTCTCCCAATCATTATAGATCAAAAGCTTCTTTTTGGGAAGAATTTTGGATAGTAACAGCAACAGTGACTTTTTGATATGAGTGCCCTGCACAGTGGACCTATTTTGGCTGGTCTTAAAAGACTATGTTTCCAGTTTAGTTTTACAAGTTAACTCGGGAATAGAAGTGTCAGAAGGGATGGTTTTGATCTGTTCTCTATAATTGATTTCTTTTTGCCAAGAGGAGGAAGTGGAAATTCGGTTTCTAAGGTATTAATAGAAAGTAGGCTCTGGTGGCTTCTAGGAACAGAAGGATTTATGTGCTTTCCTGTCAGGTAAGTGACCTAGAACAAAGTCCTATAGGCCTTCAGATTTCTAGCTTAAGTTCACTGGAGATGCCTACATCTGCTCTTTATAAATTGAGTGGGTGTCTGTAAAATTTCACCTTAGTCCATTTTCTCTAGTCCTCCTTCTAGATGGTTTTCCTAATTGGTAGTTTTTGTTTGATGGTATAATTAAGGTCACTTTGTTATATTTTTATTACTTGTTTTCTTTGTTTTTCACTACTTTGCATGAATTTTCGTATTTTTTTTTCACTTGATTATAAGGTTTTGACAGAGAGATGCACCCCTGAATGTATCTTTATTAATAAAGTTATTTCCATACTAAAAAATTTCTTATAAACCATGATTTCTTTGACTAGGTCACCCTTATATTTGATATGTAAAATAAAGCCTGTGGAATTTTTGACAACAGAGAAGAGTTTCTTAAATCCAATACTTTTAACCAGTTCTATTTATGGAAGGGAATGAACCACAAATACTTTATTGGGATTTTAATACATATAATTATGTTATACATTATTGCGAAAAGGAAGTTATCTTCTTTTCTCCTTTCCTAAATATTAATGATTTGTTTGTTTGTTTTTAGGTTGCAGCTTCATATGGTAATGCTGTTTGTATTTTTGAGCCCTTGGGCATAAATTCTCATAAGAGAAATTCTGTAAGTATTAAATCATAGTAGGAAACTTTTAAGTTAACTTTAGAATCATATTGATAGCGATGAAAGTTCCTTAGTTGTTGGTACTGAAGATGTTCTGAAGTATCAGTATGAACTTGTGCTGTTTCTTTATGGTAGTATCTTTTACATTCATTATGAATATACCTAGATTTAGAAAATACAGATTTTCTGGCTATTGCTAATTGAGATGTAAAAAGTCAGTTTTCTAGGATCTTGATAATTGAGATTCTTGTTAAATAAAATCTACTATAGTTGAACTGCTATTGTCTCTTGCCTATACTACTCTACTAGTTTCTTATGTATCCATTTTCTCTCCTCTTCCCTCTATCTCTAGTCTCAGGAGAGAAGATCATGACACTTCTTTGCTTAAAATGCTGTAATGGTTCCACATTTCTCCCAGATTGAAAGCCTAAGAGCCTTAAAATAAACTGCAGCCTTCTTTCTCCCCAGTACCCATTCCTTACCTCTCAGAACTCATCTCACATAATATTTTTGTCCTCTCCGGTGTTCTCAAGCCCCACCCCACCAGCATATTTTTTGTTCTTCAAACAGTTACCTCCTACCTTAGGGCCTTTTCACTGGTTGTTACAACAATTTTTGTGTGTCATGTTCTTTCTCCAGATAGCTCCAGACCAGCTCTTGCAGATCAGTGATACTTTTTCAATGAGGTTTACCTGACAATTTAAAAAATTGCCACTTGTCTACCACCTTTATCCTAACTCCTTTATCCTTCTATTTTTAACTTTTTCCATAGCACTTGTTTGTTAATTGTTTACTGTTAAGAATATAAACTTCTGAGAGTAGGGAGCTTTGTTTCTTTTATTATTATTATTTTTAAAATTTCTTTTTTTGTTTATCCAAGTACTTAGAACTGTATCTGGGGCATAATAAGTGCTCCTAAATATTTGTTAAATGAAGGAATTAGGAACTTAGGTAAGCTCACTTACCAGCTGTGTGCTCCAGTATTACATGAGAACCATTTAGAGTCATTAATATTTAATATTCAAAAAACACTATATGAGTAGAGTTATTAACCCCTTTAAAAATTACTACATGTATTGGAACTCCAGCATCACCATTTCTCACAAATAGCCAAAATGTCAAAACCATCAATGTGAAGTTTGAATGCCATGAGTATATATTTACCAATGATTATAAAACAACAATTTTTTTATATATTTATGGAAGAACTGGGGTGTAGGCCAGGGATATATGGGATGAGAGGAGACAGAGCAGGTTGCAGAACAGGTGGATTTACTGAAATACACTGCTGGGCGAGACAGGAGACGTCTGCTGCGCCATATGTAGGTTAGTTACTTGGCCAGGAATCGAACTCAGGCTGCAGTGGTGATAGTGCTGAGACTAACCCCTAGACTACCAGGGAGAACCTGTTGTGTGTGTGTGTGTGTGTGTGTGTGTAGAAAAGCTGTAGTGTAGGCTAGAGGTGGCACACACGAGCGTCTATGTGTGTGTGTATGTGTGTGAGAATATGAGTATGAGAGCGAGAGAGGATTCACCAAAGACAGAATGGGGAGCAGAGCAGGTAGATTTACTGAAATATACTTCTTAGGGGAGCAGCGGTTGAGACAGGAGAGGTCTGCTGCACCGTATGTGGGTTAGTTCCCAGGCTGTAGTGGTGATAGAACTGAGACTTAACTCCAGGGATACCAGGGAAGCCCACTCATGAAATCTTGAACAGATTATTTAATTACTAAATATTTTTAAATATTGTAAAGAGAAAAAGAATTGCCATTATATTAAATTATTGCTACTTACCAATTAATACATAATTTGCCTAACATGCTAACATGACAGCTTTATATCACACTGCACTTTCATAAAATGAAGTTTTATATTTATGTACTATAAAGAAATATTGAAACTTGTTATTTGGGTATTGTATTTCATGGTAGAGGTCTATAACTTTTAAATCTTAAGTCATTTTTGTATCTTTTAGAATGAAAATACTGAAAAGAAGTTTGGAAATTATTCATATGTAAGACAGGTCAGGTTTGTGGATTTTATATATCAGATAGCTCAATTTTCTTTACTTTCTGGGAAGTATCACTGGCTTTTAGACATTGTGTCCATAATTTGCATTTTTTTCTAATGTGCACTTAAATTGTTCTCATAAACAGTTACTGAGCACCTGTGTGTCAGCTATTGCCCTACTGAAAACACAAAGCTTATGATGGCATAGTTTCTGTCCTTGGAGAGTTGCAGTTTAATAGCAGAGTGAGCCACATAGACTAATAGTAATTTAGTGTGACCGGTATTCTGGTGGTAGAGTGGAAAGTGCTATGAGTGCTGCCAGGCTGTCACAAGAGGCTCACAGCAGAGGCAATGAGTTAACGAGGTCTTGATTAAACATTGGAATTTGTGGATGGAGAGAGAGGAAAAGGTATTTAGGTTTCGAATAGACACTGAGATACACTTTCCATAGATGCGAAAGAAGCCTGAGAGAACATGGTTTGTTTGGACATGACAAGCAACTTGATGTGGTAGAATGAATAGTAAGTGGAACCTTTGGAAGTATTAAAAAAATTATTTTGAAAATTACAGTGAAATATTTACATCTTTGTTTCAGATCATAAAGTCTTAAAAGTTGAAGAAAATGATAAAGTAGTAGTGGTTGTGTGTATTTTTAAAAAATCTTTTCTTTTTCTTAATGTATTTCAGCAACTCAAGTGTCAGTGGCTTAAGACTGGGCAGTTTTTTTTGAGTTCCGTGACATACAATTTAGCGTGGGACCCTCAAGGTATTTAGTTATTATTTTTAGAAATTATGAAACTTAAATATTTGTTTTAACTGTATGATTACAGTATGACAATCTCCGATAATAAGAAAAAAATAGTTTATGAATGAGTGTACTTTTTTCTTCTTGGTATACACTGCTTATTTCTGCTTTTTCCCCCTCTGCCTTTGAATGTTTTATTCTAAGAAACATTATTTGGTTCCTGAGTTAACTTATGCTGCACTGTATTAACATATGCTCTTGTTGTATTAAGAAACAAAATCAGAAATAAAACAGAACCAAGAAATCCCTTGTTTTTTGTCTTCTTTTGTTAATTTTTTCAGGAAATCACTGTCTTTAATTTTGAAAGATTTAGAAACCACTAATGATAATGGCTATTGCCTTTTTTATATTCACAATTAATGAGGGTAATTTTTATAATTCCATGTAGAAAAACAAATTTTATTAATTTCTAGTCATTTCTCATATTGTGCAAACATTTATGTTGTGTATGTATCAGAGTTCTTTTACATTTAGTTTGTTATCCTACTTCTGCTTTTTTTTTTTTTAAGATTTACTTGATAGACAGTAGCTCTTTGCCAGTAAGCTTTTGTTTTTCATTATCAAATCTCCCACAAGAACTATTCTTTGAAGTCTCACGGATTCGTAGAACTTCTAGATGGACATACCCCAAGTGTTTTTCATAGACAATATTGCTTATTTTCCATAGAATAGTTTGTAGGCCTAAATAGAAGCCCATATGTGCTTTTGTTTTTTTGAGATAATATTTGCTTATTCATGAGAACGTTCTTTAATTTTCAGATAACAGGTTGTTGACTGCAACGGATTCTATTCAGTTGTGGGCTCCTCCAGGAGGTGACATTCTGGAAGAGGAGGAAGAAATTGATAATAAAATTCCTCCTGTGTTAAATGATTGGAAGTGCATCTGGCAGTGCAAGTTAGTGTATAACTTTGTTGTTCTGTTTATTAATTTAAAAAATGCCTTTTAAAACATGTCGCCTGTCACAGTGACTTTATTTTTTGGTGATGCCATTGCATTTAAAACCCTAGAAATGGGATTTTTTTTTCTAACCAAAATGCCATATAACATCATCCTTCAATCTGTGCTATAGTTGATGATTTTGAAAAAATAGGACAAAATATTTTCATGGTAATAACCTCAGGACTCTGGTTGTCAGGATTGACATAGAAATTACTCACTGATGGCTGAGAGGAGAGGGATGGGGAAGGGGAAGGTGTGGTAAAAGTTACCAGCCACTCTTTCATGTGAAAGGATGACTGTATCATTAACAATGTGGATTATGTGAGGGGGATCAATTAGCCAGGCGAGATAATGAGCTCAGTTTTTATATACTTACAATGTTGGTGGAGATACCTTGTAAATGTTAGTTGCATTCTTCTTTGTGTCCTCACACTTTAATCAATTTGTATTTTTAGACAGGGAAAGTACTGTATTTTTAGAGAAGTAAAAAGCATTCTTGTTATGTTATAAAAATCTTATTTTGACCATTTATATATACAATGTTCCATTTTTTTTTTTACAATGTTCCATATTTTTAAAATGCTATTAATTTTTTTTTTTTTAAGAACCTCAGTATCTGTACAGCTGATGGAATGGTCCCCTGATGGTGAATATTTTGCTACTGCTGGAAAGGTAAGGACCAAAACATAATGAAAATAAACAAAGCAATTAGAAGTATTCCTTATTGATTCTCATTTCAAGTTTTCGTGCCTGTAAAATTTGGGTAATCCTGTTCTGCAAAGGTGGCCTGAGGAATTGTGATAGTATTTGTAAAAGATCTGGTATATTCTCCAGAGGTAGTAGGTATTAGGAAGTAATGGTTATAGTTATTATTTTTATTTGACCTTAGTTCATTTATATTTTTAAAAATTGATTTTTATTTTTATGTTTAGAATTAGCATATGTACATAATTAAAAAAATAAAACTACTACTAGATTTACAATAAAAAGAAGCACTTCCTTCTCCCCTCTCCCTTCTCTTAATTTCTAAGTCCTGGAGGCTGTTTTCAAACTGCTTATTTTTATTTTATTTATTTACTTATTTTTACATCATTGTTCATTTTTAAACAATATTTGCTTCCCCCACCCCCTCAGGTGTAGTCCCCATAGAGTTTCCTTCCCCAAGGCACCCGTGCACCATCACCTCAGTCCCCTGTGCTCCTCCCTCCCTCCCTCTGATCCCTCTCTCGCCTCCTCCCCTGCAGGGTGTCTCTGATTTATAATTGTCTGTTTTTGCTTTGTACTGTTATTTTTGAAGATTTATTTATGTATACAAGAACTGGGGTGCAGGCCAGAGGTGCAGGAGGTGAGAGGATTCACCAGAGACAGAGTAGGGAGCAGGAAAGGCAGACTGACTGAAATACACTGCTGAGGGGAGCAGCGGGCGAGACAGGAGAGGTCTGCTGCACCATGTGGGTAGCTTCCTGACTGGGGATCAAACTTGTGCTGCAGAGGCTGCTGATAACTTCATAGTGCTATGCTTGACCCCTTGTGCCACCAGGGAGGCCCCCAACCTGCATATTTAGGTTTTTCCTATTCATGTTTCTAAATAACTTGCCTATGCTCCCATATCTTGATTCTTTTTTTTTTTTCTCCTGGTTCAGTTTTTTTATGTCATTTCTTGCCTTCCTACTGTTCCCAGCACCGTCTCTACTCCAGCACATACAAGTAGTCACTCCCCTAGCTCCCATTTTTCCTGATTAGGTGTCTCATAATGTTTAGGTAAATCAGTATGTTCATGTCATTAAGATTGTATAAAATATTGTTCATAGAAAAGTTATTTTGAAGTTAATAATTACTTTCATTATTCGCTTAGTAGACCTAACTTACACCCCAAACCTCTGACAGACTTTGAACCATCTTTTGGTATAATCCGACATAGGAGGTATCTTGGAAATATGTGTTCTCTTTGCTCCAGTCTGCTCAGTTGCTCTCCACGTCTAAAACAGCACACTCTCATGTTTGCCTTTTCATTTGCCGACATTAGGAGATTCTCTTTGGCTCTTTCCTTTGTTAAATTCTGTTTTTAAGCATCCTATATCTTTTCTTATTCTGATGATGATATCCCCTGGTAGGTTCCTGAGGAAAGATGATTGGGAAAAAAAAACATTTCAAGGCCTTGGGAGTTTGAACTTTTATTTCTTCTGCTCTTATGCTTGATTTGGCTGGGCATAGAATGGGGCTGAAAATATTTTTCCCTCATAATTTTTTAAGTCGTAGTTCCGTTGCCTTTTAGCTTACATTGTTGCCGCTGAGGAACTACAGTGCCCTTAAGACTGCGTCACCCCCCATCTCTACCTCCTGAGGTTTTAAGAATCTTTTCATTTATCCCTGATACTAGAAATTTCATGATGATGTGGTATGGGTCAGCCATCCATAAATATTTTAGTAGATCTCTCTAAGGATAAAGTTTTTTTATGTAAGCTAATTTGTTGGGCCTGCTCAATCTGAAAACCCTTGTCCTACATTTCAGGGAGATTATTTCATATTTGGTGTTATTTCCTTCCCTTCATGCTTTTTTTTTTTTTCTTTCTCTTTTTCTGAATAGTCCTTACTCATATATGGATCTTTCTATGCTGGTCCTATAATTTACTGCCCAACCCCTGACCCACTTCTTATTTTCTATCTCTGTCTTTTTGTTTAAATCCTGGGAAATTTTTTAAGCTTTAACTTTGAAATAATATTTTCCTCCTGTGACATTTGAAATTTCCACGAGATCTTTCTTATTCTGTGACTCTTTCTTTTCAAGTTATAAAATATTTCATAAGTATAAAAGAACATTTATGTAATTTATTTATAAAATAAAATGTTAAATACAGGCACCCACCACCTCACTTGAGATGAAGAAAATAAAATGAATGGGTTCCTTATCCTCCTGCTTGTGTCTCCTTCTTACCTTCCCACTCACTTAGCATCCTGAATTTTGTTTTATTTCATTGCCTTTTAAAAAAAGCTTTACATGTGGCCTCCCTGATGGCACAAGGGGTTAAGTCTCAGCACTATCATGCTATTGCCAGCCACTGCAGCACTGAGTTTGATCCCCGGCCAGGGAGCTGACCCACATGGCACCACAGACCTCTCCTGTCTGGCCCGCTGCTCCCCTCAGCAGTGTATTTCAGTCAATCTGCCTGTTCTTCTCCCCATTCTGTCTCTGGTGAATCCTCTCAACCCCTGCACTTCTGGCCTGTATGCCAATTCTTGCATGCATAAACAAATACAATAAATCTGAAAGAAAGTTTCACATATATAAATTCTTAGATAATGTTTAGTATTGCATAATTTTTAACTTTTAAAAACAATACCATATAGTTACTGAAATTCAGCTTCAGGATATTAAAAAATAAAATTTCTGATAATAGCCATTTATGTACTTTTTAGTTATGGTCAGGAACAGAAATTTACATTTAAAAGTCACAAGTTAAAGTTAATTGTATTTGGTTGTTATAGGGAATTTAACTTCCATGTCATGCTTTACAACACAAGGGTAAGTTTTCTAAGAACACCAAGATTCACCCAAGGCTTTTTGAGTTAGTTACTAGTTGTTGAACAGTCAACTGTTTTGTGGTTGAATAATTACTTGCTCGACACAGAAGTGGTTGTCCAGCAGTCGATGACATAGACAGGAAGACTACAATCGTGTAGTTTAGTAGTGGATCTAATAACTAGCAATTTCAAGGAAGTGAGAGGTATAAAAAATTGTGAGATATCTGGAGCCACTTTTCTTCTAACATTAAAACATCTGTGATTTTTGTTAGTCACATGTACTGCTAACACTACTTTGGTTTTTGCTTTTATTTTTAACTGAAATGTAGCATTTCCTTTAATTAGCAGTTATGAAAATAAGGAAATAATTGTTTTTTCATACTGACGTTCATAGTAACACTAGGTCTTACTTTCTTTGGTTTCTTTTACTTTTGTTTATCTAGGACCTGTAGTAGTTTTCTTATTTGTACTTTGCTAGATTCTTTAAATAAAGTATTTTTGAATCTTAGCAAGTACCTTTCTGCATAATTTTTCTTTTTTACTCTTTTACTATGATGAATACATGGACATATTTTTAAGTATTTATGGAATAACCAAACTTGATTGTAATGTATAATCTTTGCTGATTATGATTTGCTAACATTTTGTTTGGGATTTATGAGATCTATGAATGAGATTGACAATTTTTCATTTTTTGTAATATCCTTGACAAATTTTGATAATAATTCACTGCTTATCTCATAAAATGGGTTGGAAAGCTCCCTTTATTTACTTTATGAAAGAGTTTGGAAGGTGCTTATAATTTTATTCTCAAATATTTGCTGGTGAAGTCATTTGGACCAAGAGTTTTTTTTTTTTGGTGTGGTTCACATTTTTAAATAAAGGATCATTCAGAATTTCTATTTCTTTTTTGCGTTAGTATTAGTAAGTTATATTTGTTTAGACCTTGACAGTGACTTGGAAATAGTCACTATTCACACAAATTTGAATACTCAAATTTAGTGATATAGTTATACAAGACATTTTCTTTTTATTTTTTAAAAAAGATACTTATTTTTGCATAGAAGAACTGGAGTGCAGGCCAGAGGAGCAGGGGTAGCGGCAAGAGGACTCACCAGAGACCTAGCAGGGAGCAGAACAGGTGGATCTACTGAAATACACTGCTAGGGTAGCAGCAGGCGAGACAGGAGAGGTCTGCTGTGCCATGTGGGTTAGCTCCCTGGCCAGGGATTGAATCCAGGCTGAACCCAGGCTGTTGCAGTGGGCCTTTGCAGTGATAGTGCTGAGGCTTAACCCCTAGGTCACCAGGGAGGCCCATTTTATCTCTTTAATCTATAATACATTTGATTTCTTTTTCTTCTTTTATATTGGGTATTTATACCTTCTCTTTTTCTTGATTCACCTTGCTAATGGTTTATCAATTCTGTGTCTTTTCAAAGAATTAACTTTTGGTTTTATAGACCTATATATTGTACATTTGTTTTCTGTTTTATTAATTTTGTTTAGTTTATTTTTTCCAACTTTTTAAGTTGGATACGTTTGTTTAGCTTCTTTGTAATATATGCATTTAACACTATATAAAATTTCCTATAAGCTTAGCTTATCCCACAGTTTCTAAAAATTTCCCTTAAGTTTTATTATTCTAAACATAAATTTTCCAGTTTTTATTGGTATTCATTCTTCAATCTATGGGTTGTTCAGAAACTGGATTTGGGCCAGGTTGAATTATTTTGGGGCTGGGGGTAGATGGTACAGGAGTTTTATACTGGTGGTGACAACTTTTATCTTGCTTTATTAAGGAAAGTTTACAAGCAATTTGCACTTAAAAGAATAACTACTAGTGCTGTTATGAAAGAAATTACTAATTATTGAGAGTTAGGTACCAGAAGCCATGCCTTCACAAAGCCTGTGGGGCAGAAAGTAGTCTTCATGTTCTACAGAAGAGGAAACTGCAGCTTGAGAATGTTTCTGAGAATACAGAGTAGTCAGAAGATAGAGTGGGGTTTTACCCCTGGTGTTTTGGATATCAAAGCTCCATAGTCAACTAGTTGGGTATTTCACTGAGAAAATATTGCTGTTGCATTTGTAGGAATTCTTTGAGCCTGGCTCAGTTGAGTGTACGTTCTTGCAGAAAAAAAATTTTTTTTTAAAAGATCTCAACCCAGGTTTCCTTTTTTTTTTTTTTTTTGAAGATTGATTTATTTATGCATACAGGATCTGGGGTGTAGGCCAGAGGTACAGGGGGCGTGTATGATTGTCACCAGAGACAAGAAAGGGGAGCAGAGCAGGCAGATCTACAAAATATGCTGCTGAGGGGAACAGCGGGTGAGAAAGGAGAGGTCTACTGAGCCATATGTGGGTTAGCTACCTGGCCGGGGATTGAACTCATGTTGCAATGGCGGGTGATAGCTTGATAGCACTGGGTCTGTAACCCCTGCACCACCAGGGTCTATAACCCTACTGTGAATTCTTGCCTGAGAAAAGAGATGCAATCAGAAGAGAACTTTGGTAATCATTCACCACCTACCTGTATTGGTCCATCTCCCTACATCTGTGCCTATATTTCTGCCTTCTTTTTTGTTGCTTTGGATGAACTGTGTGCTTTTATGCAAAACCAGTTCTTTCCCTTGTGTACTCAATCCCATTTGTTCTTGCTGACTCGGGGACATCACTCTTGGAGTTGTCTCCTCTTGTCTTACTCATTTTCCCCTTCTCTACTGAGTCATCATATTAGCATATGTTGTAGACTAAATGTCTCCCTTACCACCAGGGGTTCATATGTTGAAATCCCAGCTTCCAATGTTAAGGTGTTTGGAGAAGAGTCCTTTGGGAGGTAATTGAGGCTAGATGAGGTTGTGAGAGTAACCCTCATGATAGGAATAGTGCTCTTATAAGAAGAGATAGCAGACAGCTTGCTCACCACCACATGAAGATACAGCAGAAGGCAGCCTTCTGCTACCCAGGAGGAGTGCTGTCCTCAGAACCTGATGGTGCTAGTGCCCTGATTTCAGACTTCCAGCTTCCAGGACTGTGAGAAAATAAATTTCTCTAAGTCACCCAGTCCATGGCATTTGTTAGGGCAGGCTAGGCTAGCTAGCACAGCATCAGATATCAAATATGCTGTGAAGTTGTGCCTATTCTAAAACAGACAATATTAATAAAAACCTTCTTAACCTTTACCCTTCCTTTCACTATATTTCCCTTCCTGTTGTTTTTTTTTTTTAATTTTAAAAAAGATTTATTTATACATACAAGAACTAGGGTACAGGCCGGAGGTGCAGGGGGTGAGAGGATTCACCAGAGACAGAGTAGGGAACAGAACAGGCAGATTGACTGAAATACACTGCTGAGGGGAGCAGCAGGCGAGACAGGAAAGGTCTGCTGTGCCATGTGGGTCACCTCCCTGGCCGGGGATTGAACTTGTGCTGCAGTGGCCATGGATAGCTTCATAGTGCTGTGTCTTAACCCCTTGCGCCACCAGGGAGACCCTCCCTTCCTGATTTAGAGCACCATAAAGAGGTTGCTTATAGTTGCCTCCATGTTCTTCTCATTTTCCATTGTGCCTACTCACCACCACCACTCTAAAACTGTCTCCAGCGAGTTCCTGTTACTCAACCTTGTGGTTATTCTTACTTAACATATTAGCATGACCTAACACAGTTGGTTACTTACTCCATCATGAACACTTTCATGAGTTTGCTTCTAGGACACAGCAAACTCTCTTGATTTTCTTTTCTCTCTCTGACTTCTCTGTTTGCTAGTGTCACTGTATCTCTCCTACTTTTAACTATCAGAGTACCCCAGGACTTATATCGGGGTGGACCTTGCCTCTGACCATACTCATTCCTTGGTGAATTATTATAAGCTAGTTCATTCATTTATAATGAAACAAACCTAACATTTAATATTTCTGGATAGAATGTAGAAATGCAGGAAGAATTTTTATAATGTCCAAAAAGCAAGACTAATAAAGGGAAAAGTATTAGCAGAATCATGGAAAAGTAGTTTAAAAAATTTTATAATTTTGCCTTTGACCTCTAAAATTAAGCTATCACCCTTAAAACTTTGATCTTTCAAAGCTAGTATTCTATTGTTTCTAAACTTGACCATGGGAAAACCTGCCATCTCCAGATTTTTTTCTTAGTCATATTTCTTAGGGTTACAATACACCCATGAATCAATAGTAGTTAGTCTTTCTGTTGATTTAATAAATCCATAGTAGATGAAGGAATGATGACTCAGTATAGGTCCAATTTATGATTAGAAAGCTGGATTCATGCAGGAATGCAGCGTTATAATTTTCCATTAGTCATTGATCTGACATCAGTGTGGACATTGTCTTACATGCTGTGTATCATTTGAAGCATGTTTTTCTACCACTTTCTTTTTTTTTAATTTTGTTCATTTTATTTAGTTTTTTTATATACCTTTTACATCATTCTTCATTTTTGTACAACGTATGCTTTCTCATCTCGGTTATAGTCCCCGTGAAATTCCCACCACCAATTCACCTGTGTACCATCGCCATAGTCCCTCGTGCTCTTCCTACCCCTGTTTTGATGCTATTCTCCATGCCCCTCTCCCCTGCATAAAATGTCTTTGGTTTATAGTTGCTTGTTGATTTTGATATTTATTATAATTACTTTTTTTTCCCCCCATCCCTTATTTGCATCCTCTACATTCTTCCTGAAAGTGAAATCTGTGGGTCTGCTACTCCTAGGCAGCCTATTCGGCCACCATTTTGTCATCTAAACAAGGTCAAAGTGGTCCGGCCAGTTAGGAACAGGAGCCCAACCCTTCAGCCCTTCAAATCAAACAAGAGCACAAAGCTGGATCACACTGGGAAGGTTATGCATCGGTCCTCAGCCCCCTGGGCATTCTGGACATACCTTGATCCCTAATCATCTACACCCTTCCCCTTTCTTTAATCTCCTTAATCTCTTTACAATCAATTACATGTGTCAATAAAAGGGCCAGGATCTTGCAATATGTAGCCTGCTTCATGACTCCCGTTTGTCAGTGTGGTGGTGTCCCACGCAACAGAAATCATCCAGTAATTTTTTTCTTTCTGGCTTATTTCATTGAGCATGATCCCTTCCAGCTCCATCCATGTTGCTGTGAATGGCATGAGTTCATCTTTTTTGATTGCTGAGTAATATTCCATTGTGTATATGTACCATATCTTCTTGATCCAGTCATATATTTTTTGGGCATTTGGGTGGTTTCCACAGCTTACCTATTGTAAATAGTGCTGCAGTAAACATAGGGGTGCAGGTGTCCTTTTGAATTAATGTTTCTGTGTCCTTTGGGTAGATTCCTAGGAGTTGAATTGCTGGATCATATGGAAGCTCCATTTTTAGCATTTGGAGTAACCTTCAAACAGCTCTCCCACCAGCAGTTGTACTGTTTGCACTCCCACCAGCAGTGCAGGAGAGTTCCTTTTTCTCCACATCCTCGCCAACAATTGTTGTTGCTAGTTTTTATTAATATGCCATTCTCACTGTTGTAAGATGGTATCTCATTGTGGTTTTGATTCGCATTTCCCTGATTACGAGTGATGCTGAACATTTTTTCATATGCCTGTCAGCATTTCCTCTTTGGAGGAACTATTATACCTTTAAATAACAACCTTTGCATGTTTGGCAAATATTATTTGCAGTGCAACATATATGTCCCTGTTTTATGTGCTGGCAGTCTCATGTGAAGGAGACAGGAAGACATAGTTCCTGTTCTCATGAATGTAACTTCTAATGAAAGGAGACAGAAAAAACACCAGGTGCTATTCAGAAAATAGTAAGTGCTATTCAGAAAATCAGGACAGAATGATGTAGTATGACCTGGCATCTATTGGAGTGGGTGATCTTTAGAGAATACTTGTCTGGGAAATAGTTTTAAGCTGAGATCTGAATAATATGACAGCCAACTGTGTAAAGTTCAGAGGAAAGAATATTTTGGGTTAAGGGAACACTAAGTGCAGAAACTCAGAGATATGAGTCAGCAGGGCTTGTTAAAGAACAGCAGAAAGCTAGCTCAAAGTGTGAGATGTATCCAGGTTAACAAGTCAAAAAGGAAAAGGCAGTCAGCTCAGGTGACCACCTCCGGCACCTCTGGCCTATACCCCTTGAACTGAAGAATATTGTATTTTTTTAATCTGAGGTAAGAGTATTACTTATTAAAGAGCTTTTTTTTCTTCCCATAGGACATATGTGATTAAATCTTCAGCTCAGTTACTGTTTTTTTTTCCCTAGTTTACTTGCTAGATATTTGCTTATCTCTTTATGTTCATAAATTCTGTATCTGAGCACTTTTCAATAATAATTGGTTATTTTGTATAATTTGAAAGTGATTTAAAAATCTGTTTTTCTTCAAGAACATTTTCCTTTAATAGAGGAATACCCTTTTGAGTAAAAAACTGGACCTTCAAAGGGCAAGGATGAGAAGAATTTTTGACTAGAGTGATATGGGCAGGAAGGGAAGGCAAAAGCTGTGTTGTATTCCCAGAAGTATTTTCTGCTTATGAGAGCACCTCTCTGTTCCTATATCCAGTGTTTTTTTTTTTTTTTTTTTTTTTTTTTTTTTTTTAAGGTTTGGCTTATCAAACATTTTCTCCCTTTAAAATGGTTATATTTTTACTTTTAAAGCATAATATGTATATTATTTCACAGAGAAAGTAATAATCTTCTGCCAAATAGCCCTAACCCTAAGTAAAAAATATTGCCACTATTTTGTATTTAATATATATTCTTTGAGTTTCCGGTGATTTTGTAAACAACACAGAAGTATATGTGCATGAAGATGCATATTCCAACTGTTGTAGAGCAACCCCGATACAAAACGGGGTGCCTGACTGTGGGTCCTCACCCGCACGCTTAAAAGGACTTATCAATGCTCTACTGCAGGCACACGTGAAAGGTTAACAAAAGGTTTATTTACAAGGAAAGGGGAAATGAGGAAATGTACAGCTCTGGGAGAAAAGTGGGAGACAAAGTTTTAAATGAGTCCTACCCAATCCGCAGATCAGGAATCCCAAAATGGCACTCTCAGAGCTGGCCGCCAGCCAGGAGCGGTGAAGCCAGGAGGCGAGCGATTGCGAGCCAGAGAGCCCCCAAGGCCCACGTGTTTGATTTTTATATCCATCCTGGCTGCCCAACTCCACCCTCAGGTCCCAGCCACCCTCCCTTGGTGGTGATGGGATTTGTCTTTCCCAGAGTCTTGATGGCTTTAGTCTGGAGTGGGGGTGGAGTCCACAAAGCCTGTATGGGATTAACTCAGGACATCACTTCCCCCTAACAATTCTCCCCTTTCACTTTTTGCCACCATTTCCATGGTGATGAAGGTCAAACATATGGATGCTGGGATACAGTCTCAGATGAAAGTTTTCCAGGGTTCCAGTCTGAAAGAAAACGAATCCCTCCAGGTAGTGTCCATTGTGGAAAGCAAAAGTCCTCCATTCCTGGAAAAACAGTTCATCAGTCCCAGCCGAAAGAAAAACATCTGGAGGCATTAGCCAGAACAAGACAGCAGATATGTCAAAATCACAGGAAAAAAAAGTTAAAATGGTTCAACTTATGCAAAAATGAATTCTCTCAACCTTGATCCCAAACTTTAACAGCATAGCAAAAGTTTGCAAATTAAGTCTACTTTTAAACCATTTTGCCTATTTTTGCATAAAATCACAGGGCAGAATAACTAAGCAGCAATTTTAGCTGGCTTTGTTGAAATACTCCATATAGGATCAGAGCGAACCATTGGCATCCGGTCGATGTAGGCTTCAGGTACAAAGTTAGTCTCATCAGACTTCACCTGGGCTTTCCTCTTCTCGAGGGTACCAGGGCATTTTCGTTGGCCGGGTTGTTCAGTCCTGCCAATGGAGGCAAGCTTCCTCACCTTCTTTGGAGGTCTCTGGAACCCTACGAACAAAGCAAACAGGTTCTCCTCTCAGTTTGGCGCCCAGCGTGGTTTCCAAGTTACACCCGCGGTTGACCAGCCCAAAGTAACATTCCTTGCGTTGGTCACCATAAGCGCACTAGTTCTGCAGGACTAGCAGTATAATATTTGTCTCTAGTCCTGAAAAGTCTGTTTTTTACCTGTGCGTACAGCCCTTGTGGGTGCGTTTTGACTCAAATATGGCCTCAACCATGAGCCTATACAGTTTCATCCCTAGCCTGAGTTCTTTCAGTTTCCTTCCGGCCTTGAATTTGAGTAGTCTTCTTCCATTAAATATCACCACCAGTTTCATTAATATAAATAATTTGATGAAGCCTGGTGTATGGCACGTGATTTTACTATTGTATACATACATGGGTGGTTTACAAGCCATCCCTTTACAGACTGTGCTTCTGGGTGGTTTTTTGGTAATATGTGTAAGCGCAATTTGCTACATTCTTGTTTCTGTGAGAGGTAGAAGTTCTACTTCACATACTGAGAATGTGCAACAACACATTCAGGCTCTTAACATAGCCATGCAACAACAAATTCAGGCTTTTAACGTGGCCATACAACAACAAAATCAGGCTTTTGATTTAACGATTAAGAGTATAAGGGATGAAAATTGTAACGTTTTTGAGTCAGCTTATCAAAGCATGCTGTCTCAAGTGCAACAACAAAATCGGACTTTTGAGTCAGCTTTTAAAGGTATGCAGGACCAGATGCAGGCCACCCTCCATAAATTAGATATGGCGGAGGCGGAGGCTAGGCTAATGGTGCAGAGAAATAATAGACCTTCCCCTTTCCATGAGGACAGCCAGCGAGCAGAGTTAGAAGAGGAGGAGCATCATATTTTAAATACTTTAAATACATCAGGACAAAATCCTCTTCCACGTGACAAGGCCCCTCCCATGCAGACCCCTGAGGCTGCACAGCCTCCACTGCCCTCTGGGGAGGACACTAAAATGGCGTCTCCTCCCCACACTAGACTCGGCACCCATTTTGGCAGGAAGGATCAACCTGAGGCAGGGCAGTTTCCCCTTCGCCAGATGCCAATGGGTGGCTTAAATGAACATGGGAGACCTGCTGGGTACTTTTGGTCGCACCATCCGTTCAGTACTGCAGACCTCCTAAATTGGAGGAGCTCTGTTCCCTTGTACCGCCAGGCTCCCAAGAGGATGGCGAACTTGTTTGCCTCTATCTTTGTCTCCCACCACCCTAACTGGGCAGATATACAGTCCATGCTGCATACTTTATTAACGCTGGATGAGCAGAGGATGGTATTCAGGAAAGCCAGGGAGGAGGCTGACCGTCTCCACCAACAGGATAGGCAGTCCCCAGAGCCGGAGGTTGTTGTCCCAGAGAGAGATCCTGGATGGGACCCTAACAATGGAGGAACGGCGATGTTGGATCTGTATAAAAAATGCTTATTGGTAGGACTGCAGCAGGGGATCCCCAAACAAAAAAACTTTAACAAAATATTGCAACTCGAGCAAGGAGCTAATGAGGATCCGTCAGAGTTCCTTGAGAGGATTATTCAAACTTACACTAACCACACGGATATAAACCCAGATGCCCCAGAAAATGCTCGTCTGATCACTATGGCTTTCATTACCCATAGTGCCCCAGACATAAAGAAAAAGTTAGCTAAGGTGGACGGCGTCACTGAGATGAGTCCATCCCAGGTAGTGGACCTGGCATTCAGGGTTTATAATAATAGAGAGGACAGGAGACCGAAACCTGCGACTGTTTTTTTACAAAGAGAACACAGGACAGGGTTTCAGGGAAACAATAATGGACAGAGACATGAACCCCTAGGAAGAAATCAGTGTGCTTTCTGTAGGGAAGAGGGACATTGGAAGTACAGTTGTCCCAGGTTACAGGGAAGCGGCAGACGCAATAATTATAGAAGGCAGGATAGAAGACAGAGAACCCCAAGACATGATGATTCACGTAGGGGTTACAGGAGGGAATATAGAAGGAGCACACAGAACCAGGAACCAAGGAGAGAGGAAAGAAGACAAATGTTAGCACAGAGTGGAGGCTCAGATGATGACAGGGAATACAGACAGAGAAGGAATCGAGAGCCCAGTACAGAGGACAGGAGACAAATGACAGCACAGGGTAGAGCCTCAGGTGAAGATAGGAGGGAATACAGACAGAGTAGAAGGAATCTAGAACCAAGTGCAGAGGAGAGGAGACAGATGATAGTTCATGGAGAAAGTTCAGATGCAGAATAGGGGTGCCCGGGGGCTCCACTAGATCTAGAGAAGCCCATTAGAATAACCCCCTCAGAGCCCCGGGTAACACTCGCTGTGGGGGATCGTCTCATTGATTTCTTGGTGGACACTGGAGCGACATATTCAGTTTTGAATTCGAAATTAACTAAAATGAGCAAAAAGACTGCAGCAGTCATTGGGGTTACAGGGAAGTCACAACAGACACCCTTCCTGCAACCTTTGGAGTGCTGGCTGGGCACCACACAGCTCCAGCACAGCTTCCTGTACATGGAAGAGTGTCCAGTCCCTCTCCTTGGTCGTGACCTTTTAAGTAAGCTCAACGCACGAATTATATTCTCACCAAAACATCAGAGGCTTCACCTACAGGTGCCTCCAGAGCATGCTCTGCGGTTCCAGATGTTACTTACTCAAGATGTTCCACCGAAAGGTGAAATTTTACCTCCAGAAATTGTTGAAAGAGTAAGTAAAGGGGTATGGGCTGATGGAACCCCAGGACGTGCGAAAAATGCGGAGCCTGTAAAAATAGAAGTGATAGAGGGGAGCAGAACCCCGAGGAGGAAGCAATACCCCTTAAAGGAGGAAGCCTTGAGGGGAATTGAGCCAGTATTGAAAAGGTTCCTTCAATCTGGACTCATTCGGCCCTGTCGCTCACCGTATAACACTCCGATTCTGCCAGTGAAGAAACCCCATACAGGCGAGTACCGTTTTGTCCAAGATTTAAGGGCCATTAATGACATTGTTCGGGATTTACATCCCACTGTGCCTAATCCCTACACCTTATTAACTGCCATACCTGGTGACTTTGGGTGGTTTTCGGTATTAGACCTGAAGGATGCCTTTTTCTGTATCCCAATAGATGTCCAGGATCAACCGCTTTTTGCCTTCAAGTGGCAAGACCCTAAGTCCAAGAGCACTCTCCAGTATTGCTGGACTGTGCTTCCACAGGGGTTTAAGAACTCCCCAACTATTTTTGGGGAAATACTGGCCAGGGATCTCAGAAAGGTTCAATTATTATTATTATTTTTTTTTAATAATAAATTTTATTGTTATATTCCCCATACAATTGCAGCCCCCCCATTCTGACCCCAATCCCTCCCCTCCCGCCCACCTAAAAGTGTCTCTGGTTCATAGTTTTTTGTTGATTTTGATTTTCACTTTCTTATAGTTATTCATTTTCCTGGTCCCTTATTTAAGTTTTCTAGATTCCTGCTATGAGTGAGACCATCCGGTATTTTTCTTTTTCTTTTTGGCTTATTTCGCTGAGCATGATCCCTTCCAGCGCCATCCATGTTGCTGCAAATTGCATGTGTTTATCTTTTTTGAATGCTGAGTAATATTCCATGGTATATATGGACCACATCTTCTTGATCCAGTCATCTATTTTTGGGCATTTGGGTTGTTTCCAAAGCTTAGCTATTGTAAACAGTGCTGCTATAAACATAGGGGTGCAGGTGTTCTTTGGAATTGATGTTTCTGTGTCCTTTGGGTAAATACCTAGGAGTGGAATTGCTGGATCATATGGAAGCTCTATGTTTAGTAGGTCCAGAAATCTCCACACAGCTTTCCACAGTGATTGGACCAGTTTGCACTCCCACCAACAGTGTAGTAGAGTTCCTTTTTCTCCACACCCTCGCCAGCATTTGTTGTTGCTAGTTTTTTTAATATGTGCCATTCTCACTGGTGTAAGATGGTATCTCATTGTAGTTTTGATTTGCATTTCCCTGATGGCAAGTGATGTTGAACATTTTTTCATATGCCTGTTGGCCATTTGCATTTCCTCTTCAGAGAAGTTTCTTTTTAGCTCTTCTGCCCATTTTTTGACTGGATTATTTTCTTTGTTGTTGCTGAGTCTCATCAGCTCTTTGCAGATTTTTGTGATCAGTCCTTTATCATTAGTGTTGGGTGCAAAAATGTTCTCCCAGTTGGTGGGGTTTCTCTTTGTTTTTGTTATTGTCTCTTTTGCTGTGCAGAAGCTCTTTAATTTGATGTAGTCCCAGCTGTTTATCTTTGCCTTCACTATCACTGCTTTGGGTGATGTGTTTGTAAAGATGTCTTTGATGTGCAAATCACGTAGTGTTTCGCCTATATTTCCTTCTATATATTTTATGGTTTCAGGTCTTATGTCTAGTTCTTTAATCCATTTTGAGTTGATTTTTGTGTATGGTGTGAGGTAGTGGTCAAGCTTCATTCTTTTGCATGTAGCAACCCAGTTTTCCCAGCACCATTTATTGAACAAACTTTCTTTGCTCCAATGCATAGTCTTTGCTCCTTTGTCAAAGATTAGTTGACCATAAATCTGTGGGTTTATTTCTGGATTTTCTATTCGATTCCATTGGTCTGTATGTCTGTTCTTGTTCCAATACCATGCAGTTCTGATGATTATGGCTTTGTAGTATAGTTTGAAGTCTGGGAGTGTAATGCCTCCATTCCCTTCTTTTTTTTTTCAGGAGAGCTTTGGCTATTCGGGGTTTTTTGTGATTCCATATGAATTTCATCAATAATTTTTCTATTTCTTTGAAGAATGACATTGAAATTTTGATTGGAATCGCATTGAATCTGTATATTGCTTTTGGAAGGATGGCCATTTTAATAATGTTTATTCTTCCAATCCACGAGCAGGGGATGTCTCTCCATTTCTTTGTGTCTTCTTCTATTTCTTTTAACAGTGTTTTATAGTTTTCTTTGTATAGGTCCTTTACCTCTTTTGTTAGATTTATTCCCAAATATTTGATTTTTTTTGTTTCAATAACAAAAGGGATGGTTTTTTTGATTTCTTCTTCTTCAGATTTATTGTTTGTGTATAGGAAGGCTACTGACTTTTGCGTGTTGATTTTGTATCCTGCCACTTTACTGAACTGATTGATGAGTTGAATTAGCTTTTCTGTGGAGTTTTTGGGGTTCTCTATGTATAATATCATATTGTCTGCAAATAGTGATAGTTTGACTTCTTCTTTTCCTATTTGGATTCCTTGGATGTCTTTCTCTTGTCTTATTGCCCTGGCTAGGACTTCCAGTATTATATTGAAAAGCAGTGGTGAGAGTGGACATCCTTGTCTTGTTCCAGATCTTAATGGAATTGCTTTCAGCTTTTCACCATTGAGAATGATACTGGCTGTTGGCTTGTCATATATGGCCTTTATGATGTTGAGGTATGTTCCTTGTATCCCAAGAATTTCAAGGGCTTTTATCATGAATGGGTGTTGCACTTTGTCGAAAGCTTTCTCAGCATCTATTGATATTATCATATGGTTTTTATATTTCTTTTTGTTGATGTGTTGGATAATGTTGATTGATTTTCGGATGTTAAACCATCCTTGTGCCCCTGGAATGAATCCTACTTGGTCGTGGTGAATTATCTTATGGATACATTGTTGGATTCTGATGGCTAAAATTTTATTGAGGATTTTTGCATCAGTGTTCATTAGGGAGATTGGCCTGTAGTTTTCCTTTTTTGTGTTGTCCTTGTTCGGTTTTGGTATTAGTGTAATGTTGGCTTCATAGAACGTGTTTGGTATTGTCCCTTCCTTCTCAATTTTTTGGAAGAGTTTGTGAAGGATAGGCACTAATTCGTCTCTGAATGTTTGGTAGAATTCATTTGTAAATCCATCAGGTCCTGGGCTTTTGTTTTTGGGGAGGTTTTTGATTACCATTTCAATTTCGCTAATTGTAATTGGTCTGTTTAGGTGTTCTATTTCTTCTTTATCTAGCTTTGGGTGATTGTAGAGTTGTAGGAATTTGTCCATCTCCTCTAGGTTGTTAAACTTGTTTCCATATAACTGTTCATAGTAGTTACTGATTATTCTTTTGATTTCTGCTGTGTCCGTTGTGATTTCTCCTCTTTCATTGATGATCCTGTTTATTTGTGCTTTCTCCCTTTTTTCCTTTGTGAGCCTGGCTAGGGGTTTGTCTATTTTATTGATTTTTTCAAAGAACCAGCTCTTGGTTTCATTGATCTTTTGGATTGTTTTTTTAGTTTCAATTTCATTTATTTCTGCTTTGGTTTTTATTATTTCTTTTCTTCTACTGGTTTTGGGTTTTTTTTGTTGTTCTTTTTCTAGATCTTTGAGCTTCGAGATTAGGTTGTTTCTTTGAGTTCTTTCTTGTTTCTTGATGTGAGCTTCTATTGCTATATATTTTCCTCTTATTACTGCTTTTGCTGCATCCCATACATTTAGGATATTGGTGTCCTCCTTGTCGTTCAATTCAAAAAATTTTTTAATTTCCTCTTTGATCTCCTCATTAGTCCAGTGGTCTTCCAGTAGTGTGGTTTTTAATCTCCATGAGGTAGGAAAGTTCCTTGCCTTCTTTTTATGGTTTATTTCTAGTTTGATGCCTTCATGGTCAGAAAAGATGGTTGATATGATTTCAATCTTGGTGTATCTGTTGATGTTTGTCTTTTGCCCCAGTATGTGATCGATCCTGGAGAATGATCCGTGTGCGCTTGAGAAAAATGTGTACTCCGTTTTTTTGGGGTTTAGTGTTCTATAGATGTCTGTTAAGCCCAATTGCTCTAGGTCCTTATTTAGAGCTTTGGTTTCTTTACTTATTTTTTGTCTTGTTGATCTATCCATTGTTGATAGTGGTGTGTTGAAGTCTCCCACTACGTATGTGTTTTCTCTGATGTCTGTTTTCAGAGAGGACAACAGTTGTCTGATATATTTTGGTGCTCCTTCGTTTGGTGCGTATATGTTAATGAGTGTTATTTCTTCTTGAAGTATTGTCCCC
The DNA here is from genome assembly GCF_964194135.1 of Talpa europaea. NCBI lineage: Eukaryota > Metazoa > Chordata > Mammalia > Eulipotyphla > Talpidae > Talpa > Talpa europaea. Next base: position 40,151,498 of record NC_140075.1, on the reverse strand, counting down.
TTGATCATAATGTAGTGACCATTGGGGTCTCTTTTTATCTTTTTGAGTTTGAAATCTGTTTTATCTGATATAAGTATAGCTGTTCCTGCTTTCTTTTTTGGTCCATTTGCTTGTAGGATTGTTTTCCATCCTTTAACTTTGAGCCTATTTTTATCTTTGGTAGCTAAATGTGTTTCCTGGAGACAGCAAAAGGTTGGGTTTTGTTTCTTAATCCAGGCTGCAACTCTGTGTCTTTTTATTGAAGAGTTTAGTCCATTTACATTTAGAGTTAATATTGATATGTTAACATCTGTATTTGCCATTGTGTTTGTCTTTCCTTTGATTTTATTTATTTATTCTTTTAATAACTTTTTTTTTTTTTGGCCTTCTTTCATTGTTATTCGTCCCTCTGAGGTTCTGGCTTTAGGACTCCTTGTAGTATTTTTTGGAGTGGGGGTTTAGTTGCAATGAAATTCCGGAGTTTCTGTTTGTCTGGGAAGGTCCATATTCTTTCTTCAAAGAGGAAGGAGAGCTTTGCGGGATAGAGTATTCTTGGTTGGCATCTGTTTTCTTGGAGTCTGTTGACTATGTCCCTCCACTCTCTCCTTGCCCGTAGTGTTTCTTCGGAGAAGTCTGATGTCAGCCTGATTGGCTTTCCTTTGAATGTTATCTGTTTCTTCCCTCTTGCCAGCTTCATTATTTTTTCCTTGTCCTGGATTCTTGGGAGCTTTACTATTATGTGTCTTGCTGTATTTTTTCTTTCGTCGTGGAAGTTTGGTGTTCTTCTTGCTTCTTGTATATCAATTTTCAGCTCCTTCTTCACATTTGGGAAGTTCTCTTCAATTATCTCTTTGAATATTTTCTCTGTTCCTACTTCTCTCTCCTCTCCTTCTGGTATTCCTATAACTCTTATATTTCCTTTCCTCATGGAGTCAGATAGTTCCCGAAGTCTTTCTTCATTCTTTTTCCTTCGTACTTCTCTTTCCTTTTCTGTTTTGGTTCTTTTTATTTCTGTGTCTTCAAGAGCACTTATTCGTTCTTCCATTTCATCAATTCTGCTTTCATTGCTTTTCCCCGAATTCTTTAGTTCTTCCACTAATTCTTTGATCTCCTGCATTTCTTTTACTTCCCTCTTTAGGGACTCAATTTCATTCTTCTGATCGTTGATTATTTTTCCCTTATCATTGTTTTCCTTTATGACTTCTGTCAGTTTTTTAATCACGGCAATTTTAAATTCTCTTTCTGGAAGGCTCAGAAGTTCTTCCAAGTTACTGTCGTTGCAATCTGAGGGCTGGTTTTCTTCTTGTGGTGTGCTTTTTCTCTGGAGAGTTGCTAGGTTGCGTGTGGTTCTTCTCCTCCCTACTGTCTGTTTTCTAATTTGCCGTATGCGTTGGGACACTGTGTAGTTGGGACTGGCCGGCATCTTGGGTGAGCTTCTCTGCTCCCCTCTGGTTCCTCCAGGAGTCATCTGTCAGTTTCAAGCAGTCTTTATTGGAGAAAGGTCCCTGTCCTAAAATGTCGATGTGGGGACACACTCCCCTGTGCGCCTGGTCTGCCCCGGCGGTGGGTTCCTGCTCCCCCTCTGGGCTTGGACTGCAGGCCAGAGGGGGTCTGGCGTGGGCGAACTTCCCCCGCTCACCTCTGGCTCCTGAGGAAGCCTTCTGCAGGTAGTCTTTACTGAAGAAATGTCCCTGTTCTAAAATGGTGATGTGGGACACACTCCCTGCGCGTACGGTGTCAGGCACACTCTTCTGCGTGCCTGGTCTGCCCCAGCTGTGGGTGCTCGCTCTCCCTGTGGGCTCAGACTACTTGTTCGGAAGGGGCCGGGTGTGGGCTAACTCCCCAGCTGGCCACTAGCTCCTTCAGGAGCCTGTGCTGGCTACAAGTCGCTAGGTGGCGCCAGAGATCTCTCCTAGAGCCCTTGGGGAGCTGATTTTCCACCCCGTGGGACAGGGAGCAGAGCGGGGATGGTAGGGTACACCTCAACGGCTTTGGGGTGCTGTGTCTGCCTTGTGCCCCACCGTCGTGGGGAACCCACGCCCCTAATTTCGTGCCCCAGGTCTCAGTTCCAAAGCCCTCAGTTCCAGTACGCGGGCTGTAGCCCAGTTCAGTGGCGCGGGAATGGCGCCTTTTGCACCGCTCCCGTGCCTGGGCGCCTGGTTCCTGCTTACTCAGGGAGGGACCAGGAAGGTTCAATTAAACCAGGGTGTCTTGTTGCAATACGTAGATGATTTATTGATTGCAAGTCCAGACTACAAATCTTGTCTGGAAAATACCATAGTGGTACTGAACCACCTGGCAGAATGTGGCTATAAGGTGTCACCCCAAAAGGCACAGATCTGTAAACAAACGGTGACGTATTTGGGGTTTGAAATTAGGAAAGGCAGACGGAGCTTGATGACAGAAAGGAAACAAGTAATTTCAGCCCTTAAAGTCCCCAGCAACCGGCGACAGTTGCGTGGATTTTTGGGTATGGCTGGGTTTTGCAGGATTTGGATTCCTAACTTTGGATTAATAGCAAAACCCTTGTACGATGCTCTCAAAGGCCTGGACTCTGAACCTTTGTCTTGGACCTCAGAATGTCAAAAGGCCTTTGAAGAAATAAAAGTAAAGTTGATTTCAGCACCAGCATTAGGGCTTCCAGATCTTAGGAAGCCATTCAAACTTTATGTACATGAGAGACAGGGTGTTGGCCTTGGAGTACTAATGCAATTGTTGGGACCAGAAATGCAGCCCGTTGCATATCTGTCCAAACAATTGGACCACACCACTAAGGGATGGCCTCCATGTTTGCGTGCTGTAGCTGCCACTTGTGACCTCCTACACGAGGCGGAGAAGTTTACATTGGGTCAGCCCATCACTGTGTGTGTGCCACATCAGGTCTTGACATTGCTGGAGCAGAAGGGTGGACTTTGGTTGACTGCCGGGCGAATGGGAAAATATCAAGCAGCTCTGTTAGACAATCCTAATGTGAAGCTGCAGGTTTCTAACTCCCTGAATCCCGCCACACTGCTTCCAAGCAATGCAGATGGACCTGAGGATGACACTTTAATCCACAATTGTTTAGAAACCATAGATACAGTGTATGCCAGCCGACCAGATCTAACTGACCAGCCTCTGCCAGACCCAGAGTGGGAGCTATTTACAGATGGCAGCAGCTTCATGGACCAAGGCCGTCGATGTGCTGGATATGCAGTGGTGACGCTCCAGAACACCGTGGAGGCCAAGGCTCTACTGCAGGCACACATGAAAGGTTAATAAAAGGTTTATTTACAAGGGAAGGGGAAATGAGGAAATGTACAGCTCTGGGAGAAAAGCGGGAGACAAAGTTTTAAATGAGTCCTACCCGATCCGCCGATCAGGAATCCCAAAATGGCGCTCTGAGAGCTGGCCGCCAGCCAGGAGCGGTGAAGCCGGGAGGCGAGCGATTGCGAGCCAGAGAGCCCAAGGCCCACGTGTTTGGTTTTTTATATCCAACCTGGCTGACCAACTCCACCCTCAGGTCCCAGCCACCCTCCCTTGGTGGTGATGGGATTTGTCTTTCCCAGAGTCTTGATGGCTTTAGTCTGGAGTGGGGGTGGAGTCCACAAAGCCTGTATGGGATTAACTCAGGACATCACTTCCCCCTAACACTATGAGATCATTTTTTTTTAATTTGAGATCATAGTCTTTAAGCTGATTTTTCACTTACAATATCATATTGCTATATTAATATATCTGTTCTTTTTAAAAGTGACATAATTTCCTATTATATGAAATGCATACAGGTCAGTCCATTTGGCAAATATATAGGTCCATGTGATCACATTGAACTTGAAGTTAGAGAACATTTCCTTCATCTCAGAGGTTTCCTTTGACCTCTTCCCAATTAATCCTCACTCAGCCCTAGTTACATGTAGCGACTGATTTGTTTTCTATTACTATCACAGTGATTGATATTCAAATATTAAACTTACTTTGCTGGGATAACCTCTGCTTGTTCGTGATTTTTTTTTTTTTTTTAAGATTTTATTTATTTATTTATTTATTTATTTATACAAGCACTGGGTACAGTCAGAAGTGCAGGAGAGTGAGAGAATTCACCAGAGCCAGAGCAGGGAACAGAACAGGAAGACTGATGAAACACACTGCTGAGGGGAGCAGTGGGCGAGGCAGGAGAGGTCTGTGTGCCATGTGGGCCAGCTCCCTGGCTGGGGATTGAACTCGTGCTGCAGTGGCTGCAGATAGCTTCATAGTGCAGACACTTTACTCCTTGTGCGTCAGGGAGGCCCCCTAGTGTGGGATTTCTTGACAATGGTAATTTGTATTTTCTCTCTAAATATTTTTATCTCTAGATAGAGGATTATGTAAGTTTTACAATCTTTTCAAAAAACAGTATTCTGATCCATTGAGTTTTCTCTCTGTATTCTTTCACTGATTTCCATTCTTTTATCTATTTATTGTGGGTTCACTTTGCTCTTTTTTTCTTATGGATTCAGGTGGAAGTGTAGAACATTGATTATAGACTTTTGTGATATAAGCATTTAAAGGTGTACATTTCTTCCTAAACACTAATGTATTTGGAGCTCCCAATTTGATGTTTTGCTTTTACTTTCATTCAGTGCAATATATTTTAAAAATTCTTTTACAATGTAGAAGTATTTTGTTGCTCAATATATGGGATTTTCTAGCTCTTTCTATTTATAATTTAACTACATTTTGAATTTAGGCAGTGGCTCTTGGAAGTGGGGCTACTTCATTTGGTAGGACTAGGAGAAATTTCTAGAATGCCACCTGCTTGTGGGGTTTTTATGGAGTTCTTTATTGACTCCTAAGGGACTCTGAGGTACTCTAGGGTTTTTTTTTATGGTACATAGTCTGAGACAACTGCCATGGAGTATATGGTAAATTTGGTTCGGTGAAAATTACGCTGAGGTGAGGAAGATGCTTGTTAAGTGCATTGTTACTAGCAACGAGTACATTGTTAACTATCTGTCTCAGAGTAAGCACTCAAACAGATTTATGAAATAATTCAAATATCCAAATAAATGAGATACTAGTGGAAACATACATTGTGTTCATTAAATTGAGTTGAAATGAAAATATGGGGGGAAAAACCCAGTAGTTTGTCTCCTATGGATGAAGATATTTGAACTTGTGCACTTTTTGGTATATGTTTTTTCTTTCTTTTTTTTTAACATCATTAAAAAATTTTTTTTAGACAATATTTGCTTCTCCCCACCCCCTCCGGTGTAGTCCCCATAGAGTTTCCTTTACTAATGCACCCGTGCACCATCACCTCAGTCCCCTGTGCTCTTCCCTCCTTCCCTTCCTGTGATCCCTCTCCCTCCTCCTCCCCTGCAGGATGTCTCTGATTAATAATTGTCTGCTTTTGCTTTGTTGTGTTTTGTACTGTTATTATTTTTTTAATACTGATGTCTTATTTGATTCCCCTATATTCCTGCTATAAGTGAAACCATCCAATATTTTTCTTTTTTCTTCTGGCTTATTTCACTTAGCATAATTTCTTCTAGCTCCATCTACGTTGCTGTGAATGGCATGAATTTTCCTTTTTTGATTGCTGAATACTATTCCATTGTGTATATATACCACATCTTGATCCAGTCATCTATTTTTGGGCATTTGGGTTGTTTCTAGGTTTTACCTATTGTAAATAGTGCTGCAATAAACATAGGGGTACAGGTGTTCTTTTGAATCACTGTTTTTGTGTCCTTTGGGTAGATCCCTAGGAGTGGAATTGCCGGATTATATGGTAGCTCCATTTTTAGTAGACTGAGGAACCTCCAGACAACTTTCCACAGTGTTGGACCAGTTTGTACTCGCACCAGCAGTGTAGGAGAGTTCCTTTTTCACCACATCCTTGCCAACATTTGTTGTTGCTTGTTTTTTTGATATGTGCCATTCTTATTGGTGTAAGGTGGTATTTCAGTGTGGTTTTGATTTACATTTCGCTGATAAGGGATGTTGAACATTTTTTCATATCCCTGTTGGCCATTGGCATTTCCTCTTTGGAGAAATGTCTTTTGAGCTGCCCATTTCTTGACTGGATTGTTTATTTTGTTTTTGTTGAGCCCTGTGAGTTCTTTGTATATCTTTGTGATCAGTCCCTTATCCATTGAATGGAGTGCAAAGATTTTTTTCCCAATCAGTGGGGTGTCTCTTTGTTTTGGTTCATGTCTCTTTGGCTTTTTTGGTACATGTTTTTCTTGTTTCTTAGAGAATGAGTTTTTTGCATAAGTGAGAACATTGACTATTTCCCCATTGACGAAAAAAGCACTCCGAAATAGGTTCTGTTAGTAATAGTTGTCTCGGTCTTTAACATAATTGTTAGAATTAAGTAAAATGATGAATTGTTACACATGTAAGTGTGGGCATAGTTCCTAATAACTACCTAAATGGCTTTTCATCATTTAGAGTAGGGATCAGAAAACATTTCATGAGTTAAGAATGATCTTACATTTTTAAAGGGTTTAAGGAAAAAACCAAAAGAATCTTTGTCAGAGGATCTGTGGTTGGACATACAACCCAGTTTACTTACTCTCTGACCCTTTATGGGGGGGAAATGTTCGTTGATTCCTTACTTAGAGTAAGAAGCAATTCATATTTGAAAAGGATTTGTTTTACCATCACGGATATCTTCAAATAGGAAAGGATGATAACAGTGATGACATGGCATCTTTCTTATCCAAAGGGCTGGCATCTGTTTTCTCTACAGTGGCCCAGGTGTATTTAAATAGGGAATTTGGCATCAGTCTCATTTCAAAACCAACATTGCACAGAGAGATTGATAATGAGCAAATGGTTCGTTTATTTTTCAAGAATAATATCTGAGCAATAAATGTCATTTTAGATCTGGTCATAAATTTTCATATATAATTTATTTATTTATTTATTTTTTTAAAGATTTACTTATTTATTTATACAAGCACTGGGTACAGTCAGAAGCGCGGGAGGGTGAGAGAATTCACCAGAGTCACAGCAGAGAGCAGAGCAGGCAGAAGGACCGAAGTACACTGCTGGGGGGAGCAGTGGGCGGCAGAAGAGGTCTGCGTGCCATGTGGGACCCTCGCCAGGGGCCGGGGATCGAACCGGCGGTGCAGAGGCTGCGGGCAGCTTCGCAGCCCAGCGCTCAACCACTGCGCCACCAAGGAGGCCTATAATTTAATTTTTAAACTTTTTTCAAGCCACTTAAATTTTGAATTGTGTGTATACAAATCAATTTTATGTTAACCTATATATTTTTGCAGGACGATTGTCTTTTGAAAGTATGGTATCCTATGACGGGTTGGAAATCTTCAATTATACCTCAGGATCATCATGAAGTGAAAAAGAGAGAGGCATCTGCTCAATTTTCCTTTGTTTACTTGGCACATCCCCGAGCAGTGACTGGTTTTTCATGGCGTAAAACTAGCAAGTATATGCCCAGGTTAGACAAATGTATCATGTAACTACATGTATGTAAATATGTTTATAAAAATAATGAGAACAAAAGTCCTTTTACTGCATGGATATGGTAGCAATTGAAAGCAGAGATTCTTAGTCTACTACCTGAATTCAGTTTGGCTGTTGTTACCAGCTCAGTGAGTATTTGACTAAATTTCTTATGCCCTCTGTACCACATCTTTTCTCTGTAGAATGGGGTAATAATAGTACCTCACTCAGAGAGTTGTTGAGACTGAAGTGTTTTAGTGCTTGTGGATGCTTAGTACAGTCCTTGGTACATATTCTGTTCTTAGGCAATGTTAGCCGCTGTCATTACTAGCAGCAGCATCAGAAGATTCTAGGAAGATGTTTGCAAATCACAGGAAGAGCACATATTTGGGGGAAGGAAATACAGCATAGTAATGAACTGTCAATAATACACATGTGATTCATGAGCTAACACTCAGCTACATTTATCTTGTTTTAGTCATCCCAGGCATTTCTAAGTACCATTGTTGTAACTCTGTAATTTTCTTTAATCTTGAGAGAGCATAGACAACTTCACAAACAAGTTATTTGTTGTATATCTTTGGAGATAATTTTAATATATAAACAAAGCTTGTTGCACAACAGCTTTAGACTTTGGCGAGTGTTATGTTCTTTTGTGTCGTTGACTAACAGAACTGTTCAATTTCAATTGCTTCACATAAAATCATATTCAAACAAAAAAAAAATACACATGTGATTAAGTATATAATAGTAAAGTGGCCAGGTTTTTCTTAGCGCTATTAACAGAATCTTCTCAAGGATTTTTTAATTATGTTTTCCTCATTGTTATAGTATCTTTTTTTTTTTAATTTTTTTTAAAAAGGTTTATTTATTTATATAAGCACTGGGTACAATCAGAAGCGCGGGAGGGTGAGAGAATTCACCAGAGCAGAGAGTAGAACAGGCAGACTGACGAAGTACACTGCTGAGGGGAGCAGCGGGCGGCAGGAGAAGTCTGCGTGCCATGTGGGACCCTCGCCCAGCCGCCGGGGATTGAACTGGTGCTGCAGAGGCTGTGGACAGCTTCGCAACCCAGTGCTCAACCGCTGCGCCACCGGGGAGGCCCTGTTTTAGTATCTTTTAAAAGTATACAGAAGATTTAATAAATTATAAAACAGCTCATACAAATGGTTCTTGTATTATAGTTCTAATTCTTTTTTTTTTTAAAGATGTATTTATTTATGCATACAAGTGCTGGGGTACAGGCCAGAGATGAGTGGGGGAGGGAGTGAGAAGATTCACTAGAGATAAAGCGGGGAACAGAACAGTCAGACTGACTGAAACACACTGCTGAGGGGAGCAGCAAGTGAGACAGGAGAGGTCTGCTTCACCATGTGGGTTTCTCTATGGGCGGCCAGGGATCGAACATGTGCTGCAGAGGCTGCGGATTGCTTCATAGTATGGTGCTTAACCCCTCGCGCCACCAGGGAGGCCTCTAATTTATTCTTGAGGGAGGGCTATTTTATTTGCTAAATACATTAAGAGGAACGTCCCTGGTGGTGCAGGTGGTTGAGCGCCGCACTGTGAAGCTGTCTGCAGCCTCTGCAGTGCGGGTTCAATCCCGGGCTGGCCAGCAAGAATCCCACATGGTGTGGCAGACCTCTCCTGTCTCGCCCGCTGCTCCCCTCAGCAGTGTATTTCAGTCAGTCTGCCTGTTCTGTACTCCGCTCTGCCTCTGGTGAATCCTCTCACCCTCCTGCACATCTGGCCTGTACCCCAGTTCTTGTATAAATAAATAAATTTTTTTAAAAAATTAAAAAAATAAATGCATCAAGAACTGTTTACATCTGATGGGGAATAAAGCGCGCATTGTAGAGCTGCTCAGTAAGTGACAGTATGGGGAATTTATGCATTTTGGGATACAGTTGATCTACCTAAGATATTACATCTGTAGAAAACATTTACAAAACATTTTACTTTTGACTGAAAGTCTGTGAAAACATTGAAAGGGTAAATGATTTTTTGTTCTTTCATATTAGGTTTCAGCTGCTTGATTCTGTGACATATTTGCTTAATTTAATGGGAATTGATGTATAGTTTGGAATTCTCCTTACAGTTTTATTACAAAAATTTGTTTACCTACTGGGAACTCTTTCAGTTTATAGGAAGGGTGATGCAAAATGATGTAACTAATACCATAAAGACACTTGGTTTGATTACATTTAATGATTTATTGTGGTCATTTTGTGTTTGTAATGATTAAGTTTTCTTTATTTTGTTTAGAAGATATCAATTTTTCTCCAGTCTAGTTTCCATATATAATTTGACATTAATTTGTTTCCTTTGTCAAGACCATGTCCTAGTTTTTATGATGATCACAATATTACTATATGTGATCTCAGGCCTTATGATAGATTACTCTTTCTCCATACAGTGTGATTTCTAAAGTAGTTGGAAGCATACTATATCATCTAGCTTAAATGTTTAAGGAATGATTTTAATGAATTAAGGTGAGGAACAGGTAGGTTGTTCCTATTTTATGGTAACTGCTTTGCAGGTAAGAGCAAGTAACAAATGGTATTTGCTGAGAGTGTGAAATAGTCAGTGGAAATTCATTACATTACTGGAAAAATAACTTCACATAGATCATACTTTTATACTAGTCATCCTTATGTGGAAGAACCAAATATTAGTAGCCTTTAATTAATTCATGGCTTTGATGTTCATGGTAGTCTATTTCTCCTTGTCATTAGAGGTTCTGTCTGTAATGTGTTGTTAACTTCATGCCATGATGGTGTCTGTCGGCTCTGGGCAGAGACTTTATTACCAGAAGACTGTCTATTGGGTGAGCAGATTTGTGAAACTACCACTTCCAGCATTGCCAGCGGCCTTGCTCATGCTGGAAGACACAAAGACAGAATACAGCATGCTCTTGAGGTACTATATTAGTTAAGATGGTAAATTACTTTTGAAGATATATGAGTTTGTTGGGACATCATAAGTTCAAATGCATATAGTGCACATGGTACATGTAATGATGAAATTAATAGCAAAGAATTCCCTTATTTCATGCTTGTAAGACTTCTAATTTTATCTCTTAAAAACCAAATACAAATGATCTCAGACATTATTGTAGGTGAACACTATCATTTTAATACTTTCACTTTGCGTGTCAAATGTGAAAATATATAGAAGCAGCTTTGATTAGAAAACATGTAAAGGTTCTTGAAATTAGTTGTAATTAAAAATACTTTGCTTTTTCTTGGAGGGTTAAATTTTATTTTTATTGTTCCTTTAAAAATGATTATTTTGATCCTTAAGAATAAAGATGTTGTTAAAGTATTAAACACAAATGAATAATTGTAACTGCTTTAATTCCATGGTGTACTATTTTGAAAGTGAGATAATTTTTCCAAAATAATTTATATGTAAAGTGAAAGTGCTTTCTAGAAGTTAAATTATTTATAGTATATGTAAACAGTTGTCTGTTATGATTAGCAAATAAAATGAGATAAAAAGATAATTCAAAATTATCAGAAATTTATTATAGTGAATCTAGATTACTAATATTCTTTTTATTGCACACAGAATATGTACTTATTCTTAAATTAGACTTGTTTAAAAAAGTGATTTATTATCACCTTTTCCAGTAATGTGTGTTTGAGCATTTTTCTTAGTTTCCAACATTGAAATCCTATTATGCAATAGTATTTTAAAACTTGGTATTTGAAGTTAATGTGTTATAAACATCTTCTTACATTACTAATTATTAATGTAATTTTACATTATATATTTATATGTACAGTTCAATGTACATATACCAAAATGGCTTTGCTTTTTCAGCAAGCAGATATACTACTTGGGGTTGATTGGTTAAAGTTACTGTCTTCAAAAGTTTTATATAATGTAGACCTGCTTTGATGCTGTCTGATTGGGCACTATTTATAATTCCATCTAGTACTGGGATATCCCCAAAAGACAAAACTGTAGACTCTTAATCTTAATGCGATTTTCTGTAGATAAAATTAGTAAGTATTTTTGAGTGAATACTTTTTGCCTTGAACAATAAAATTTGCAAGAACTACGGAGAATGTGATCATCATTATCCTACTGTAATTACGAACATTTCTTTTTAAAATGGTGAAGTTTTACAGAGAGAAAAATCATAAAATACTTTGATTTCCAGAGTTGGATTTAGTAAATATTTGTGTATTTCAGACAATACACCATTTGAAAAATTTAAGAAAAGGACAAAGGAGGTCTTCTGTTCTTGTAACTCACACTGAATTAATGCCTGACCAGACAGCAACACATGAAGTTCAAAGACACATTTCCCATCATGCAAATGCACTGTGTCATTTTCATATTGCAGCGAGCATCAATCCTGCCACAGGTAAAAAGAAAGTAAAGTTTTACTTTTTATAAATATGCCAAAAAAGATAATTAAAGAGAAAAGTGGGACTTTCCCGCCTCCTCCCCTGCAGGATGTCTCTGATTTATAGTTGTCCGGTTTTGCTTTGTTGTGTTTTGTATTGTTATTATTTTTTTACACTGATGTCTTATTTGGTTCCCCTATATTCCTGCTATAAGTGAAACCATCCGATATTTTTCTTTTTCCTTCTGACTTATTTCACTGAGCATAATTCCTTCTAGCTCCTTCTACGTTGCTGTGAATGGCATGAATTTATCTTTTTTGATTGCTGAATGGTATTCCATTGTGTATATATACCACATCGTGTTGATCCAGTCATCTGTTTTTGGGCATTTGGGTTGTTTCCAGGTTTTACCTGTTGTAAGTAGTGCTGCAATAAACATAGGTGTACAGGTGTTCTTTTGAATCAGTGTTTTTTGTGTCCTTTGGGTAGATCCCTAGGAGTGGAATTGCTGGGTCATATGGTGCAACCATTAACTTTAATGTTTATCTTTGGAACTCAGGTCAAGTGCCTTTCCCTTGATTTCTCAGTTGTCATAAAGTGTCTTGTCATATTAAACTAGAATGTTTAATTTGCAAATCCTGTTTTATATGATATGTTTAATTTTTTATCAGAAAACCAGAACTGTTTTCCAGGAATTGGATAAAGAGAACAACTTGTCCCTTTAACATTCAAGTTTATTAATAGAACACTATTAGACTATCCTGTGCACTTTATCTTTAGATTTTCACCAGTTTATGCAGAGCACAATGCCATTTTCACTTTTGCCTTCTGATAAATGAGTTATTTATAACATTGTTGAGACTAAGGATTCTGAGTTTTATGAGTTGTACAATATTACATGAATTAATCTATACTGTAAATTATAGTACCCTAAGTGAGAAATGTCATACTTTCAAGTTTGCCTGCCTTCTGTGTTCTTTTGTGGCATAAGTTTCTCCTAACATTTTAGGGGTTTCAAATACTTGAATATTCAACTCGGAAAAATAATGTACTAAATTGTTATATCCTCTATTTTTGATTCTAAACACTGTTACATTCTCTATTTTGATTCAATAGTTGTTAAAATTTTACCACATTTTTTCACTTTATATATACACATGTTTGAAAGTATTTGGGTGGATATATGTATGTCTGTGACATGTGTTTCTCATGCATTTTTCTTAATCTTTCAAAGTACATAGCAGATCCTATGGCACACCCACCTTTACATTCTTGAGCAAGTATTTCCTAAGAATAAGAGAATTCTCTCATATAATCATAATAGCATTATTGTATCAAAGAAAATTTAAAAAATTCCAGAATCTCTAATACCCAGTTCATATTTATGTTTTTTCATTTTTCTCAAAAATGTTTTTTATAGTTGCTTTTCAATTTTATCTTGCTATTTCCCTGTCTTCATGCCAAAATTCAATGAATACTACTTCATTTGGTGTATTTAGCTTTAAAGACAGTAATTTAATTCCATGTAAGTCTATGCCATTATTTTTTAATATTTACACTTAGCATTAAATCTAGTTAAAATTTTACAAATCTTGCTAGAGTTATGTTGACTTGTTTAGTGCCTTTTCTCTGTAATTGTGAAATTAGTCTTTGCACACATTTGTGATATTTTTTAGGACATTAAAAATTCATACTGAAATCTTACCTCTTTTGTTTTCACAGATATTCCAAATGTCTTAGTTGGCACTGTGTTTAACATTGATGAAGGAAACGGGGGCTTTGTAGTTCATTGGTTAAACAACAAGGAATTCCATTTCACATCATCTACTGAAATATTTATGCAGCAGTTACGAAAACTTTCTGAAAAGCAAGTGGATCATGAAAGTGATTATGTAGAGAGAGAAGATGAGGAATATTCACAGGAGGAAAGAGAGAGGGGTTTACATATGAAACTAGATCACGGTTAGTATTTTGTGTTTAGATTTTTCCTTTTTTTTGTGGTACCACATTTAGTTTGTAATCCATCCTATTTTTCTATTCATTCCACAAATATTACTGACATTCTACTATGGACTATCTACCATGTAACTCTATATGTTTGCTCTGTTTTACTACCTTGGAAACTGTATCTTTTTTGGGGGAACAGATTTTTCTAATGGTAGTAATGATAACTGAGTGAAATTTTGATTATAAGTAAGAAATACAGTAATTTCTGGTTCAGACCAGAAAATTATTTCACTCTTTGTTATTCTTGATTATAAATTGAAAAAGGGATTTACAGTTTCTAAAGATAATATCCTATTTATAGTCTGATATGTAAATGCATTTACTAGTAGTATATACTGGTAAATTAGTATTATTGATAAGTTTATTTTCTGATGCAGATTTATCCTTGGATAGAGAATCTGAGGCAGGTACAGGATCATCAGAACATGAAGATGGAGAAAGAGATGGAAGTCCTAAAGCCTATTCACGACCTAGTATATCTATGCCACTGCCTACAGTCTTACTTGATCGCAAGATTGAAATGCTGCTTACTGAATGGAATAAGAATCCTGACATGCTTTTTACTATACATCCTGTAGATGGTACCTTTTTAGTGTGGCACGTAAAGTATTTGGATGAATATAATCCTGGAATATTTAGACAAGTCCAGGTATATATGACTGTTGAAGCAATTAATACAATTATTTGGGAATAAAAAAGAAATAGATGCTCTGCCGATTTGGCAGGTTTTCAGAATTAAAGATTTTGGTTTTGATAAGTAACTGTAAAGAGTACTTATTCTTGCTAATAGAGGGGAAAAAATGACCACAAATTTTGCAAACCTGATTCAAAGCAAAATGAAATTGACTTTGAAATGAAATACTGAATATTTGAATAATTTTTGTTCAAATTCACATTATTTTGAATAAAACCCAAAAAACAGCCCAAAAAATAGGACTCAGGATAATACTTCCTTCCCTCAGTTATATCAACTAAATCTAGCTACCATTGCCTGTTATTGTTCCGAATTTTATTTAGGTTTGTGGTTGTGGTCATTTAGATGTGCAAGCAAGGCACTTGAAACTTTTTTTTTGCCTTTTATGCTATAAGTAAGATATAGTATTACATAAATAGATGTGCGGCATTAGACCACAAAGAGATTCAAAGTGATATTTTTTGCTAGGAAACAGATTTGGCATTTTGAAAATGAAAGTATTTTTGGAACATTTTCTGAGACGAGGTGAACTACTTACACTGAATCATATGTTTGTGTCTTTCAGGTTTCTTTTTCTTCTAGGATTCCTGTGGCATTTCCATCTGGTGATGCAAGCTCTCTTAGTAAAAATATCATGATGTATGCTTGTATAAATGCAATGAAGGATACTCACCACACACTGTTAAATCAAGAGATGATGGCTGTAGGCAGTCCTCATGGATCAGAACCACACTCTAGATCACACAGTACAAATATGAACATTTTAGCTCCTACAGTAATGATGGTCTCAAAACACATAGATGGTTCTTTAAATCAGTGGGCAGTCACCTTTGCTGATAAATCTGCTTTTACCACTGTTCTAACTGTATCTCACAAATTTAGATATTGCGGTCATCGATTTCACCTCAATGATCTGGCATGTCATTCAGTTTTACCACTTTTGTTGACATCATCTCATCATAATGCTCTGTTGACTCCTGAATCAGATTGCCAGTGGGACTCAGACAATAAACTAAGTAGATTAATGGATCCCGGGAGACATCAAAAAGGTTCCTCGAAGCAACCTCTAAGAAATGCTGCAACACGTACATTTCATGACCCAAATGCAATCTACAGTGAACTTATTCTGTGGCGTGTAGACCCAATAGGGCCTTTGTCATACACTGGAGGAGTATCAGAATTGGCTCGAATTAACTCTTTGCATACTTCAGCCTTCTCGAATGTTGCCTGGCTTCCAACTCTTATTCCCAGTTATTGTCTTGGTAAGTGTTCCTTTTAGTTGTGAAGTTAATACAAACTTTAAAAACCACGAAAATGGTTATAAATGTTACTATTAGTAGTATGTATTGTATATATGTATTAGGAGTATTTTTAATGACTATTCAGAATGTGGTACCATCCTTATGTTGAGAATTTGTAAAAACTTTTTTTTACTATTTTCCCTTATTTATATTTTCTATTTTCAAATATCTTGCTTCTATTGAATATATTTAATATTCATTGATTACATCTGTTTGTGATTCTGGACCATAGTTTTACCTAAAAGTATGAATATTTGTTTCTCATACTTCAGCCAATAATAAAATAAACTGTTATAATTCAAAGTATTTGTTTTTCAGGAACATACTGCAATTCTGCAAGTGCTTGCTTTGTTGCTTCTGATGGCAAAAATTTGAGACTCTATCAAGCTGTGGTAGATGCACGAAAATTATTAGATGAGCTTTCAGATCCAGAATCTTCAGTAAGTATTTACAAATCTTTATTGGGGTATCGAAGGTGATAAGGAATTCCCTTTTTACTTTGTCTAGTGCCTTTAGTTGTTAATTGGTGTTTATAGTGAAGACTCTATGTGACAAACTTGTCTTTGTTTCCAGGGTACATGAATCAAAATTTCAGTATAAATATGTATACATATGTATTACATGTATATATATGTATGTACATATGTATGTGTATATATATGTGTGTATATTTTTTTTTCCCTAAAATACTGTTATTCTTCACATTCTCTGGTTTGGCTAATCTTTCTTTGCCCAAACAAAATTTTTAGGAATCTTCAAGTTCTCTGTTCAAGTTGGAAAATTCATACTTTCTCAGGTTGAGTCACCGTTTAAAAAATTTCTGTGGTTAGAATGAAGATACATCAGTGGGAGGCAATTATCACATTCTGGTAGTTACTATCTGAACTGGAATTCAGATATGAGTTTATATGCAGATTTGAGTAGTGAAATTTCCACTTATCTATGAAACATGCCTTTCTATAAAACAAATGTCCTAATAAAAATGTTTCCAGTATTAAAAATCAAAGATTTTTTAATGTTTTCTCTGTGCTTCTAGATGTATAGCAGATACAGAGTGTAAGTTTCAGTGTCTGCATTTAAGGAGCTTTTAACTTAGTCATAGAAATTATTAAGAAAAGGTTAAATAACAATTTAAGACATTTTAAGAGGTGTCTGAGGGTGGTATGTAATTAATTGCCAAACAGATGGCACTAGAAGGATTTCATAATTCAGAGGAGAGAGAGATCAGA